>NW_026623278.1:71882-112065 GCF_030028575.1 Malurus melanocephalus
GTTGATACTCAAGTTTCATAGTCAGGCCAGCAATATAATCATGTCCTGTCTCTCCTTTTGCTTTCAGCCCTACACTGATTTACTGTGTGCTCTACATATACTTAGCACAGAYAAAAATCTGCTTAAATTCTTCAGGCTTAATATGTCATTACATTTAAGATTCTCCAATTTAGGTAGTCTGGATCAGCTACTGGTAGTGTTGTAGAAAATTTTAAACCACAAGTTCATGGAGCTCTGTGGAAGAGTCAGACAAATGACTGAGTCCCAGGTCCGTAAAATTCTGAGGTGCAGTTTTGGGTGATTAGGGTCAAATAAACTAACCTCAAAAATACTCCCTAACCATTTCGATGAAAACTGTAAGGGCTACACCTCAAAAGGTGCTTTAAAGTGCCTGGTTGAGACTGTTCCAACTAGGCTGAAGAAGATTTTCCTTGACATATTAGTCTACAAGTCAACAAGTTAGCCTGGGRAGAGGTTAGAATTCAGTGACTGTCTGTGTACAATGTAACTGAAGCCCCACTGTCCTCACGTTCCAGCAGCTTAGACTTTGGTCATAGGAGAGAACTCTCTAGTCCACTTGCAGAATGTACATCATGGTTTAGAACATAAATCAAATAGCAGGCTAAAGAGATCCAAATAAAGCTGGGTGATGACACCTTCCTGGGAATTGTGTGTCTCAAGTCTYGTTGGACTGATTTGGAGAGCAGCAGACTTTAATTGCCTCAGGGCAAGGGTCTCTCCTTGTTCTGGCAAGTCTAGCCACTCAGTAATTCAAAAACTGACCCATCCCTAGTGGTGTTAAAAACAGGAGGGGGCACTGAAGTGCAGAATGCAGCTTTGGGCTCCAGCTGCCTGCCTAGCTTGGACACCTCACACAGGGTTTGTATTTAAATCCCCTAGGTGGAATTTCACCCCGACTTTCTTATTGGTCATTTGAGATACCTCCCCCTTACCCTCCCATTCCACACCACAAAGCAGTTTGCCTGATCAGGTGCTGGCATCTCCATCCAGCTCCAACACAGCTGAGGMTCTTTGTGGACCTCAGTCCAAATCTCACAAATATCACAGTCCTTGGCAAGMACCACAAAGAAGCATTACCCTTCAGAAGGTCAAAAGCATTGAACAGAAYCAGCAAAGCACTCTGCAGATGCAGTGGGGTGTGCTTCTCAGTTGTTAATAAGGTWGTTTTGAAAGGAATTTGTTCATCATGACCACAAATTTTTTCTTTTCCAGGTGGTGTTCACTGCTAATGACTCCGGTCACCGCCACTACACCATTGCCGCTCTCCTCAGCCCTTTCTCCTACTCAACCACTGCTGTTGTCACTGATCCCCAGGAATAAACATGTACTGTCTTTTCACAAACACTTTCCTCCACTAGAACTATCATAGGCTTTCAGGAGGAAGGTTTTCCTACTGCTAATGCATAACTTTTTGCTATATTAGTTGTTGTTTTTTTCCATTTTGTAACCTGGCAAACTTCAGACAAGTGAATAAAATATTACTTTAAAACACTTTTGACTCCATTGGTGAAATTTTATTGTTTTCCAAAGTGTTATGATTTGCACTGAAGTGCAAAGGACATTTGAAAAACTCATGCGGGATRAAACTTGATTTAATTCTGTTCCTCCACTACCTTAAAGAAGTCTCACCAAGTACATTGGTTCCAAATWGGAAATTCATATTGTTGTGTCACCTTAAAAAAAATTACCAAACAAATAGACTCAAAGTAAGAAAGTCTTCTGTGCTGCTCCTGGTTTACACACAGAAATGATGGCCCCACTATCAATCAGGTCACAGAGTGAAATAGGTGAAATTCTGAATACCTAACAACATGACAAACAATGCAGAAACTGTTGAAAATGTATATGTCCAGAGAGCTGCAAGTGTTAAAATCTGTGTACCTTTACTTAAATCTTCAGGTAAACCTCAACACTTTGATGTTTCAAGAGGAAAATTGGCTGCCTAATCAATCTAGGGAGCACTGAAGTAATTTCAATTAGTACTTTTTTAACATCTTTGATATTAAAGTAATMATTTGACATAAAGCAGCTGACTGTCCTATTCAGGTCCATTCCAGCTAAATCTCTAAGTCAAATCTCTAGCCATCATTAAAAAGAAGTCCTAAAATAAAAGCATCATCTTAATATTATCTTCATATTTTTAGAAATAGGAAAAGGCAAACYGTAGAGTGACTGTGATTCAAATAAAGTTGCTGATAAATTGACTCAAGACTTTGAGGGCTTTAGCAGTGATTTCTCTAAACTTGTGCTCTATTGCATTTAAAAATCCTGAAGTAGAGGAATTTGTTTTAAATTGGATCAYAGAAATTACAGAGAAAGAAACTGAAATCATGCCAGTCAGAAACCTTCAGCACTCATTTGCCACTGACCTTGGACTTTATACCCAGAGCTTGCTGGGATGACGGCATAGCGAGTGAATTCACAAGTTACAAAAGCTTGACTTTAACGTTTCACTATTTGGTTACTTTTCCATGGATTTCTAGATTTTACCATGGTTACATAACTCTTGTAAGCAGTGCAAAAAGTTTCAAAATAACACCCATCATCAAATATGGACATTTCATGGGATCCTGATTTTCCTGAGGCTTGAAAACCAGTAAGTTTCATTTACATTGCGTTATGCAAAGCCCTCAAATACAACACAAATATCCACATAAAGATATACTCCTCAAAAAAGCAAACCAAAAAAACTACTCTGCTTGTAGCCATCCATCTGATGAGAGRATACACCTAGCAAAAGCRTGCATGTACATGTCTAAGCAAAGAYCAGAAAGATRAAATTTTATTTCAAGAAGCAGCATTTCCCTAGAATGAGCCAGATGCTTCTGGTAGGATTTGACTTGCAGTTGTRCAGGCAAAGTCCTGAGCTCGTACTGAATTTAAGACACAAGTGATACAGCTTAAAATAATGTTTAACTGTGCTTCAGAATTGGTGTGTAAGTATCTTGATGTCATGCTGGAAACCAAAAATAATGTATTTTTCCTCCTATGGAGCATATAAGATAACTAGATAGATCTCAAATTATCTAYCTACCTTTTATTAGAGGTGGGGAGGAGATCAACACAGAGAGAAATCTCTAAATACACAAGCATGGGTGACTTGATTAAACCAAGCCATAATCACAAAGAATTTCTCACTRAAATCGCTGCAGTGACATAAAATTTGTATTTCTCTCAACTATATGAGGTCAATATAGCACTAATTGTCAATAAAAAGAGAAAAATAAAACAGAATAGAYCTTGTTTCAAAGAAAATTGACCATTCTGAATAGACAATATTCACAACATTTCCACAAAGATAAAAACTACTTATTTTCACAGACAAGGTTCATGTTTGTATGGGTTACTTATTTTCTTATTGTTTACTAAGTAAACAGCATGAATCTGCATTTTGAAAGTCGGTAGTTTTCTGATAAGTAGCTTCATTTCAGAGGCCTTGATATAAAAATCACAGATCCCAGCAGCTTCTGCTTGCTGACACAGACTTCCTACTGGGAGGCAAAATGGCTTTTCATTCTGTATTTCTGGTTYTCTTAGCTGGCCTGGCATTTTGCTCTGAAGCTGCACCATCGGTAAGTGCCTCAGGATTGAAGTCCTTCTACTGATGTAGTCCCAATGTCTTTTCTTTTAATTTTTATTTTAATTAGTTCAAGCAAAAAGGAAAAAAAAAAGAGAATATTCTATTTTGTTTTGATTCTTTTGATTTTATAGTATGTATTTACTGTGGTTCTCTTCTGGTCATTCTTTCTCCTTCTCTAATGGTTAGTGAGAGGACTTAATGGGTAGAGAAGTAGCACTTGTCATTAGACACAGAAACTACACGGAAAACAAGAAAGGAAAAGCTGCCATAGTCACTAGACAAAAATCTTGGAGCTTTCATAACATAATGAACAAGCTTCAGCATTAAATTCCCCTATAACAGCCTTTTCTCTCTCCTCAACTACTCACTTTTCCTCTCAACTCTGATCTTTGGGAAAATTATACCTAACCTTGTTGAGGAATTAGATTTCCACTGATCTCCCAGGGTGTAAAAGTCAGGAAAATCAGCACTGGCAGTGCAGCTCTTCTTGCCAAGTCCTCACAAGAAACAGCAGTGAGGAGCCCCTGCATTCCAGGAAGGGAGCAGGAAGAATCTGGAAGCACAGGTAGTGTAGACACATGCTGATACATTGGTATGACACCAGACACGGTTCCTGGCCCGCAGAACATCCCAGAATGTAAGAGGGAATGAAAGAGATGGCTCTTAGTTTTAAACCATCTACATCACAATTCATTTTACAATTATTAAATGGGTATCAGTGACTGCTATTTTGAGATCATCCCTGATTAACACCTTCTACAAAGCTCGGTTTTCTCACTCTTCATCTGTAGAAATCGGTAAGGTCAAAGCCCTGAATCAACTCTATTTTTGAACAGGTAAAACATCAGGCCATAATCACTACTTGTGATGAATGTGTAGGAGTGAAACTATAGCCATTCTGTATTTGTAGGAAGATTTTCCTCTCCTACCCTTGTGTAGCTGCCAGGGCTGACAAATCTGATTCAACATATTGTTAGGAGAGCGTATGCGGTGCTTATCAGGTTTACAGCAGAATTAAGGTAACTCTATGRCAACACAGCCTCTCAAATCCAGAAAGCTGTGCTCAGATGGCCAGCCCAAAATACAGAGGACGAGTTGGCAGATTTTTGAACATTCCTACTACCTTTGAGGATATAACTATTTGCTGTTGAGGCCACAATTTARTTACAACTTTATGCTGGAGATGGTGTGTAGCTAAGCCAAAGAAGAAATAGAAATGTGGTCTCAACCCCAGTGCCTCCCTGGGGTACATGGCTACATGCCCAACAGCTCCTGAAATCTTCCTCTCTGGCTTTGCCATATTCAGCCCCCAGAAAGAATATGTTTCTGCAGTACACAGCAATCTTCTTGTGGAAAAGCTGGTCTCTAGATCTAAAGAATAATATTCCTTACTGCTTTATGATGCACCTTCTCTTACCCTTCTTGCAACRTAAAAATTCTCTCTTCCTACTTAAGGAGCCTCTTTACATAAAAGTTGTGGACGCAGTCCGAGGAAGTCCAGCTCCAAATGTTCCAGTGAAGTTGTATAAAGAAGTTGCAGAAGGATCTTGGGAACTGTTAAGTTCAAAGTAAGTCACACTAAAATAATGAGTGAAAGATGGGGAAAGGCAATGGCAAGAGGCCAAATAGTTGAAAGACCCGTTGATATTCTCTAATGTGAGATGTCTTTTTTGCTTAGAGGAAAGATAACATWCAATTGAATTAACTTGCTGTAGACTGTCTTTTAAATGTACTACAGTTTCAACTGCCAAAATGGTTTTATAAATGCTTTATGATTCCTACAAAAACAAGAAAGTATTTTAAGCTATCCTTTAATTCAGTCATTGCTTGTCTTCAATTTCATTGCAAAGGTCTATATTATTTTTTAGTACCCAGCAATGAACTGCTTGCTTTATTACCAGAAGAGTCAGACAGATTCTTATATTCTGCAACCAAGACTCTGGTTGAGAATACTGCCTTTATTGGTTATTTTCATTTTTCTAAATGGATTTTAATTTCTTACAACACCACAGATTTAAAAAGGAATTGTTTTGAACATTTAATAAACCATATTTGATAGCCTTTTTTACTTCAAGATAAAGGACTTACCCAAAAGGAGAAAATTTGGGGACAACACTTTCTCACCTCCTCCCCAACAGAGATGCAATTACATCTCAAATAGCAAAGAAAAGCTCCAGATGTTTGAATATTGCATTTTTTTAAAAAACATAATGGTTGTATTTTGAATGTTGATTACTTTTTCTTAATTCCCCTCTATTTTAGCACATATTAACACTTAAAAGAATAAAAAGCAATTTTTACTTAAAGTAAAATCTGAAATGAAATTGGAAACATCCAAAAGAATGACCATCCTCTATTAAACAAACAATATAACACTTTCACACTTAGTTCCTCGTGATCATTGAAAAGTCTCACCTGAGACCTCTCCAGGTATTTTAAGTCTCTTTCACCTAAAAAGAAAGTGAGAAAGGGCTCCCAAGGGCTAAAGCTGGCATAGCCCATGAAATTCAACAGTGGAATCCCAGACTCAGATGCATTTCTGGAAATTCCAAGAGAAGCTGTGCATATGACTCTTTGGTTTTGTTGAGCAGTGGGCTGGCAGGAGCAACACTGCTCTGACGTGTCCTTGAAAAATAGAGCTACAGCRAAGGCCAGGCAATTGTACAATGTGGGGAAAACAACCTATTCATGTTGTCCTACTTAAATTGCCTCACACCCTCAAGTGAGAAGACAATTTCACACATATTATGTCGCTGGAAATGTGTGAAATTTTCCAGTAAGAGTGYTCAGTTTGCTTTTCTTCATTTCTGAGCTTGGAGATTCTATATAAAGATACCCATTCTGAACAGCTGGATGTCAACTGAAGCCTTAAAAACACATTTAACATTTGAAACAAGGAGCAAAGTAACCTCAAGTTAGGGTAAGCAAAAGTCATGCTAATACTAAATCAACATCTCCAGCCTTAATAATTTRTAAATAATTGAATGCTAGCAAGAGATCAAAGATGTCTTTGGAAAAGCTTTTTAGAGAAGTGACCAGTTATCTAGCAATGAGCAATCTATGACAAAGAAAAATAGAGACAATTGGATGGATAAAAAACTGATAACTGACTACAGAACATCTGGTAAGACACAAATGGTGTTCTATCACTTCCTTTTATAAGTCATATACAAAAAAAAACTTAAGCAATGCACTGGACAATGACATTATTTTTCTCTGCATGCAATTTGAATAAAAAATATTCAGAAAAAATGTGGCAGCTGGAACACGCAACAATGGTTTTTACCGATGAAAAGTAGACCCTGGCAGCTCTGTTTTTTGCAGATAACCCATCTAATAAAAACCTCAATATTATGAAGGTTTCTTTACAGAAGGAGGTTTCAAAAAAAGAGACATGTTTGAGAGACAGCATTCAATATTGATTCTRGAGGCCTAAATGGGTTGATGCTTGAAGATTTATGGTTTCAAACTAGTACAAGGGCTTTAGATAACACTGACAGCATCTTCAACTCACACAAAACCCTCTGTTTGTTGAGGCCAATACCACAAGGAATTCCCTAAGGCTACACTGTCAGCTGACCTATGGTCATTTCAAATAGCAGATCTCAAATTTCTAATAGCCAATGGTAAAAAATATTTAGACTGATAAAACAACTCAAAACACTTAAACAAGAAAGAAAATTACAGAAAAATGAGGACAGTTGACCCTACTTACTTGTGCAGTAAGTGCATCACAGAGCTTCCACATTGCTTTTTCCCTCTAAGTAGGTTCATTTAATTAACTCCAAGACTCTGCCAAGAGTCTCTGAACAATAATGTCAGCTTTTGGCTCAGCCCCAAAACATGCAGAGTCAGTGAGATGGCAGGCAGCCATCTGCTGTGGTCACTGTGGAAGCAGCAAATGCCAAGATAAGCTCTGAAGCATCCATAATACAGGTGGACATAAGCCATTCCAGATCAATAGAAGTATTCATCACATTACTTAAGCCACACATCACCCCAGTTCAATTGCTATAAACTGCATYTTTCTCAGGCTTTTAACCAAACAATAAAAATGTGTTCTTCTACCATTACACAGACAAACCAATGAAAAAGGAGGCCTCCTGGAGCTTACAACTAAAGAACAATTTGTAACAGGGTTATACAAGCTTGAGCTTGATACAGCTTCTTACTGGAAGAGTTTGGGYTTGAACCCCTTCCACCACCATGCTGATGTGAGTATTCATTTTTTCCTGTACTTCAGCTGCAAAGAATAAAGATACTTAATATGTGTAGGTTTCCATTACTAACTGCATATGTTGAATTTTATTTTCATTTTTAAATATTTTCACATTAAATCCACAAAGCTTTGTAGCAACACAGTCACAACAGAACCTAGTCACTAGCTTCCCCATGACCTGTCARAGCTCCTAGATGCATTTCTAACGGAGAAGTTTTCTATCCTTCCCCTCCACAGCATTAGTGCTTTCYTAAGGCCACTCAGTAGCAGCAGTTCTATATTAGTTGTTTGTTGGACTGTGACAGATCAGCTCAGCAGTTCCATATCTCCTTGGAGTAAAGGTTGCAAACACCTGGATTAAATTTTCTTTCTTGCCTTCCTGAAACAAATGAAAGATGACATCCTTATACCAGACAATAATGAAGGTTAATGGTAGATAGCCTTGCCTTCTGTGTGAACCGAAATAAAAAAGGGAAAATGAAAGATTTCCAGCATGCAAGTAAATTGATTGTATATCAAGATAATGTTTGACTGGAAATTAATTTAATCTACAGTGCAAGAGCCTTCTTTCTTAAAAATAAGCCTCAGTAGGGAACACATTTTGCTCAGTTCACTGGTTGTTTCACATTCATCTTTTTTATTAATGTTGAAAGGAGCACAATCTGTGCATCACAGAATGCTATTAAGCTGCCTATTTTAAAAGTTGACTCTGCTCATCTCACCACACAAAATAATGTACTATGTGGAATGAAAAATCAAAGGACAGGACCTACAGATCAGGGAGATGTTACAGGGCTGTGGTAAATCATTCATAGGTAAGGTTATTATCATGCTGTGGCCAAATAATTAATGCAGTCCTTCTCCAACTACAAGATTTTGAAGTAGAACTAAAGAAGCTCATTGTTTTATACTCTGGCCTAATGATAGTGTAGCACTATTTAATTCTGCTCCTTGAAGTTCAGAACATAAGAGCAAAAAAAACCATTCCAGTGGGSTTCATAGTATACTTTCATATGGAAGGAATAAGGAAGTAAGAAATCTTTTTGCCATTTATGAGTGCCCACAAGGAAATGCCAATCTTTTATAAGTAAGTAGTACAAAATCCTAAATAATGTGGTATTTATACTTTTAACAAAGGATATTTAAACAGTGGGAAAACTGTGTGTTACAAACAAGTCACCATTGAGAGTGAGAATATTTCTGAAATGTCATGTGCAGGATCGTAATGTTTCCACCTGGGCTTTTATCTGGAGATCACTTATTATTTGTCTCACGTTTGTTTTTTTCTTTTTCCAGGTGGTGTTCACAGCTAATGATGCTGGTAATCGGAATTACAAAATTGTTGTTGTCGTCAGTCCCTTCTCTTACTCAACTACAGCAGTCGTTAGCGATCCAGTGGAGTAGAAGCTGACATTAAGCATGAAAATTCAGTYGTGTAAACTGAAATTTCCATAAATGATAAGAACTTAGTATCTGACTGTACCAACAGCTTTAGATTTCACAGTAAATCACTAAGTTTTTTATTCACTTTGTTAACTTTAGGAAGAAAGTGTACTGAGTTTGCTCTTCTGAATAAAAGTATTCTGTATTGCCCTTCTGAGTAAAAGTCTGAGGTTTGAAAAAAACACATTACTCTTGGGAAAAATGTCTTGAAATTCCATTATGGTGACTGAGAATAAAACAGTCTTCTATGAAGTTGATAAATTAAATTTCTTCTTGTAGAGGAATGAACAAAACAAAACAAAAGTGAACAAAACACATCTGTGAAAGGCGTCTCATGAAAAGTAAGCACACAGAAAATACAATTCACCACTAACACCTCCTATGTTTTATCAATGAAGTCCACCAGAGATGAAGTCACACGGGATTGCTCACTSAGAGCCCCACATAATCATCAGATAAACTCACCTCTCAATTCTGGTTTTGGAGACATAGAAGCGAAAGCAGATAAAGGTGACAGCACTGTAGAATGGCATTTAGGGATGCTAAGCAGGCTACACATACTTAAAATCCCTTCTTTCCTGTTTTCCAATATATCATAACTGGTGACACTTCCAAGGACAGACCAGAAGCCTGTGTTTAAAGAAGTATATCACTCAAACATACCTRAAGAAGCTTATTCACATATTTTCAGAAAAATCTGCAAATAAATTTGTCCCCAGTGGAAGTACTCCCCAGAACTACTTGCATACCTCTAACCATCAGACATTTCATAATAGCTATAAAATGCAGATAAAAATAAGGATAACTGAATGAATCCCAAGAAAATCAGTTTCCTATCTAATATCAGGAGAAAAATGAATGAATCCTTCTGTTCCCATTCTAGCAATTTCTATATAGGGAAGAACCATCAGCAGATCCAACAGAATAGCAACCCTGCCTTGAAAAAGTATGCAACAAGGTTGAGTCACTTAGCCTGATAAAACTAAAAGCTGAAAGCCTATAAATATAAAGAAAGGGGAAATGCCCTGTTAGCCTAAGGCTTGATCCCATCATAGCCTAACTTGATGCAGTTGGATGGGTGTGTCCTTTCCTTTTGCTGTTACTTTGGGGTACTGAGCACTAGAAATATGAACMTTTTGTCTAGAAACRAAACACAAGGTGAGATCTTTTCCACAAAATCTCAGAATAAACAAACCAACACAATCTTTAGAACATTGTATTTCATAAAAGACAATGATAAAAAAGTACAAACATTTTCATGAACAAAAAAACCCAAAACTATGATAGTACACAGGAAATTCCCAGCATTTGTTTCAGTGCATTTTTCATTAAGCCTATCTTACATACCTCTACAAATAAAATAATCTTAAGTACACTTCTGCTTGCTGATATGCAATGGATCCTTTAAATTTTTTTTAACAGCTGGTTCATTAGTAACCCACTACAACACAGTCATTAGTAAACATAATGATAGAAAAATAGAGTGGCAAGATCCAAGAAAAAGGACATTTTGCACTTGCTTTTTCAATACACTGCCTATTTGCAAAATGGACTTTATATTTTATATTCTAATTAAATCTGAAATCTAGAAAATGGGCTTAAGAGTATCTTAGTGTATTAACCAGATTCTGCTTTCAATATTTCTGTAATGTTTTTACTTGCTAATTTGCAAGACCTTCAGAATCTTGTAAAATACTCCCTTCTTCTTCTCCCTCCATGTTCACTCCTTAAAGAGAAGATGTCCTTTATTTGCTTTGTCAGCAATGCAAAAGCCAATGTGATTGGCTTCTCTCTGCATTTTACAAGAACCATGAAAATATCAAAAGGAATGTGCACAACTCTTAGTTCTGCATCGTATTTATTTTGTTTGAAGGCACTGTCTATGTTAAAATTCACTACAGAAGAGTACTGAGTTCAAGCAGGTAGTATACAAACACTATTTTGATGTAATTTAAGATGGCAACTTTTAAACTTCCCAACAAAGTGACAAAARCTATTTAGAGAGGAGTGTAGGTCAACAATTCATAATTTAACATCCATCATTTTGGGGCACCAAAATGTAAACTTCTTAAGAACTCAGCTATATGTCACAATCCATTCACATACTGGTTTAAATCACATTTTTCTAGGACCATACATGATCAGTCACTTAAAGCTGTAAAGTTATATTAGTTCAGCCACAGCATATGTGTAATATAGTATGCATATATGTAAGTATATATACATAYATATGCATTTGATTTTTCTTTTAATTACACATAAATTTCACAGACTGCCTAAGAAATGGGCACAAAAGCATGCTTCAGAAAASAGTACAGACCTACGGTACTAAAGAATGTTTCATAATTGTAGGCTTGACATTTTAGGTGAACTTGTACTGAAATCAGAAATCACTTCAATATTACAYGAGGAATTAAAAAACTTATTCAACTGTTCTTAAACAATTGTATTAGCCTGTTATGAAATGACTAATTTTATTCTGAAGATATAATTGCTCATACAGTGTGTTATCTCCCCTTTCTACATATGCTTCAGAATGTTCTATACACTCAATTATAGAAAAATCTATCAGGAGGTGATCAAACCACTTAAGCATGCTTTTGAAGGATGTTTTCTTCACTTTATGGTTTTAGTTATTTTCATTGTATTACATCACTCCTAAAGCACAGTAGGTTAACTGGTAGATTTTAAGGTAATTCCAGTATGGTGTAAAATATCCCTTACAATTGTTCTCAACTACTTAAATAATATTTCTACTAAATATTTGGGRTGTCTACAGCTAAGCTCATAACTTTACTGAAGGATGGCTAAGGGCAAAATTTGCTGCTGGGATGTCAAAGAAATAAAATGTGTTTATGGCAAACAAACTTAAATTATACAAACCACCACACCATCTGTGGCAGCAATTCAGGAAACCAACATACAGCAATGACTTAAAGTTAGGATTTTTTGTCAACACTCTTACAGAACACTCTGTGGATAAACAATCCTTATTATATATACTGCTTTCCATTCTATATGGGAGCAGAAGTCAGTCTTTGGTTCCTAAAGAGTTGAGTAACTGTGACAAACAAAACAAGTTTAGTATATCTTGGTCAATATATTTGCATTAACATAGAAAATAAATGACCTGGTCCTTTTCCTTAGTATTAACAAGGGATGTAAAAAAATATCAGGAAAGATAATAATGCTTAGCAGTGGGATACTTTTAGGTAGCATAACATTACAAGCAAAGAGAAAATAAGAAGATAGGAGGCTAGTTACTCATACATTGAACACCACAAAAATAGAGAAACAAACAGGACCAATCCTTAGCGGGACTGTGCAGCCTCAATCTCATTGACAGTCATCGACTTGAGGATCCTCAGTGCATCATAGAAGCACTCAGCACTCTGCCAGAATAGGCCCTTAAATAGCTATATTGAATAATATATTATGAGTGGAATTTTAAAAAGCACTTGGGATTGGTCTGCTTTCTGGTCCGCTTATGTCATCGCCAACCTCATCAGCAGAACAGTGTGACCAACATCGTGCTCCTGAAAATCCCACACTGCAAGCATTAGAGCTATTAGAACTATGTTTTATTATTCTCTTAAAAATCTAACTTTAATATTCTTCCAATGAAGACACATTTTTGGCTCTTCTGATTTTGGAGGAATAAAAGTGCTGTTTACTAGGAATTTTTTTTTAAAAAAAAGAACAATACCAAAATACTGTACGCACCCAGACACATTGTTTTAGGCATTAAAATCCCTGACATTGACACTAGTGGCACACTTGGAAACAGTTAAAGAGTTCCTGTAGATCATAATATGCAACAACCGCAAGATTTTCTGTAATACACATGCAATATGCATATAAATACGATTCAGATGGCAGGCAGGGAGGGTATCATACAGTTTTGCTGGCAATAAATAAAATTAAAAGCTTTCTTTCTAGCAGGTTCRTATAAGAAATTGATTTTTCTATATAGATATGCAGGAGGCCTAGAGCTCAAAACTAGTATAACAGTTTACAGTCATAGCTGGCCAACAATTAATATTTCCTTCATTTCACATAAGGTATAACCTTTTTATAAGCATACTTACATTTTACACTTGTTCTTTCATGCTAATAAAAACATTCCTATAGAATTCAAACGCCAACACACTCAAATACGTACTGAAGCATAAAATATGGAACAATTGAAAACCAATGTACACACATTAATTTACATCACATATTTACAAAACACATTTTAAAAAGAAACAAAAGCATTCATTTAAATACAAGGRGGGGCAATTTAGTATAAAAAAATCATGGAAGAGGCCTCTGTCCCTACTTCCAGAGAAGCTACAAGTCTATTTTCTGCAGATTATTTAGTTGAGTAGTTAAGATAGAGAGTGAAGAATGAAGGCTTGAACAGTAGTCTCATGCTGTAAACATCTGAGTGGTAGCTGCTGGCTTTTCTTTCAGAACAAAATGCATGGTACATACAATCACTTCTCATCCCAAATAAACATCATAAATTGGTCAAAAACTCTAATTCTAAGCTGCTGTTGGTTGGTTTTGTTTGTTTTACAGTGTTTATCAGTAGCTTCCAGTGTGAAAAGTTTATTCTAGCAGGATATCTTGCCATTCCACTTCCATCAATAGTCTCTAACAGGAGCAAGCTCTGGTATGAGATTAACAGTTATATTTTTGTACAATCTACTGACAAGTATTTTAGGAGTATATACTAAATTGTTCAAGCCATCAATATACTGACGTTCTCTGGAATACCTCAGAAGTTTGTATCTGCAGAAGGAGTTGGAAGAAGAAAAATGAGAAAGATTTGCAAGAAACAATTCAGTTTATGTTAGACAGATACTGTAACAGCAATTTCATTTAGAAATATACATTGAATTCTGAAACTGCCTTTCAGACCCTTCAAATTACCCCATTAACTACCTAAGCTTTAAAGGCAAGCTTTAAAAAAATTTGGATTTTATGGTCACATATACAAGATAACATTAAGACTAAATAACACAGYAGGCATTCAATATGTAAACTTTTTACGGTCCCAAACAAAATAGATTTTTAARGATTATTAAATTTCTTAATGTTCTTTTGCTATAAAGCTCAACTAAGGAGCTCTAAGATATAGAAATCTTCACTGTTCATCATTATACATTAAAATGTCTGAATTGATTTTCATTTTACTCTTGAGATTCCTGCATTTGCAAACATCTAAATTTGAGGTGATTTAAAAAAAATTTCCCCTCCCCCAGATCACCCATATATACATTTTAGTTTTAAGTAACAGATTTACTCATCTCTACTGCACATACCTATTTRAAATTTTGAATAAAAAAGTATGTTCCTATAAAAAGACATCCATTGATGAATTGAGCAGTGTTTCTAGTTACCTGAAAACAAATATYATTAACCCTTTATTTTGTGTTTCATCTTCTAAATTTTACATGTAGTTCATCTGCTGCATTCTGGTTTATATTCCATTCCAGGGCAGCCAGAAGCTACTKGGCAGTTTAAGTGATTTGTATCTTTGTAGTAAAAGAAAGGAGTCACTAAAAAAAAGGTTTGTGTCAATGTATGCAGGAAGTGAGAAGACTTATATCTCAGAAAAAAAAAACAAAAGTATGAGAGAAGAAACCAGTTTTTGAGGAGTTTTGAAGTCTGTTTTCATGCAGGAGTCATTTGCCCTAGCTGCTCTCCTTTCTTTTGCAAAATATCCAAAATAGCCAACTAATGGAGTCCTGCCAGCTCTAATGCTCCAACTATTACAGAACAATAACATTCGGGATCAAAGATTATGATGATAACAATTTCTGACACACAWACTCTTTCTCATGGTTAAATAAGAAATATCTGAACAGCAAACATAACGTGGTTAAGAAAATACAAATTTTAGCACCAAAKAGGAAATAACATCTATAAGGACTGACTGCTTATTCATCTGTGTGGATGCAAGAAAAAATTTTACATCCTTAGCTGCAGCATTTAAACATTTCTCTGTTTTGCTTACCGTCCTAAAAACTGGACTTCACCTCTATGATGATGAGGAATGGATTTATACTTTCCTAAATCTCCTTCTGGTCTTGTTACATTGTATCCAGCATAGTGAACCCTGCCATATAATACATGAACATTTGTTAAAAAATCTTCTTACAATTCTTCATACAAGTTAAAGCAAAAGTGGAAAATGCACATCAATATTTTAAAGCTAAGTCTTTATGTTCACTGACATTTTCTTCCTAAAAAATCCCACAACACTCCATATTGAACAACTAAAGAAGCTGACAAAGCAAAGGGTGAAAAATTAATATTTTCATATTTAATATTTCCTGYTTGTTCCTGCATAAAACCATGAAAATAGCAAGAAAAAAAGCATAAAAACAAACCCTTTAAAAGAGATCTCTTTATATATAAAATTCAAGCAGACATTTTCAATAGCTCAGCTAGAACATTTTAGACTTATTCACTGTGAGCAGTTAGTAATGCCATGAGCATTCTGTCCATTGTCCAGTCTGGGACTATCAATAAATTCACAAATTAGGCTCTCCCTCAAACACTGCTCCTAAGACACGAAACTCATGCTTACTCAACATGTCTGTGGGATGGTATTTCATAATGCAATATGCTTACTATGGCTACCTGTTGTTGTATCTGTTATTTGTTACAAGACCTAGCTCTTAAAAACCTGCTAGTTGTCCCCAGGCGAAGAAAAAGGAACATCATACTAATCCCTTCAAATGGYATATTCTGATATTTCTGAAGCAAACTCTTTGGAATTTGTTAATTTAAAACAAATTACAAAAAGGTGACATAAAAAAAGCACCTAAGCTATTTCAAAGACTGGATAATACAGCAACACCTGAGGACTCAACACTCACCTGTTCCAAAGATCATCATCTTCTCCACCCCATCCCCAAAAGGCATTTGGAAAACCATTGATTTTCTTGAATTGTTCCACTGTCAGGCCACTTACACCACCAAAAAACTCGTTGTATGGAAGGCTGGAAACAAAAGACAAATCCAGTATTATTGACTGAACTCGGATAGGTAGCTCTCTCTTTGAACAACACCTTTCCAAAAATCAAGAGCCCCAAACTGAGGACACTGAATGCATTCACTATGGAAAACTGGTTCACAGATTGACAGCATTAAGTAACACACACCACGTTGAACAAAAGATTTGCTGTAATGTCTGATTGCATAAAATGTGTTCTTAAATTGTAGCTCCAATTAGTATCACCCACATGAAACAAAACTTTTTACCAGGTATTTCAGATGGTTGATTTAGACCCATAGCTGAAGTGTTAAGTGAAGCTCTCAAACAATTTATGTTGACTCTATTCAACCGAAAAAACACTGTTTAACCAAATTAAAAATCACAAATCACTAATGTTTCAATTAAATAATTCTCATTCATGACTATATTCTATGGAACTCTTAAAACTTGAGAGAAACAGTTTAACAATACATATCAGTGAATGGCATAGTGACTTTTTTAAAAATTTTCAGTTTTTAAAAGATAAACTTTTGAATCAAAAGGATCTACAGCTTTTCTSTCAGTAAGCAGCAGTAATTGCTAGCACATATTATTAAGCAAWAAGCAGTTGGCCAACATGAACAGCCACTACATCTATATAACATATTATGCCCCAGCCAATGTGATTTCCAGGCCTCAAAACACTTTGTCAAATCTAAAAAAAAACCCCATAATATTTAATTATCTATATTTACTTCCATCAATATTAACTTGCATCCTTAACCCAGAAGCTGCTACAGTAAAGTAGCTTTCTTTCAGAAGCAGCAAGYGGTTTCATAAAACAAATTCTCTTAGGAGACAGTTCCAAATCTGGAACCTTCAAGGAGTTAAGACTATCTACAAAAAGATTTACCATTGCTTAGGACATAATTGTCACACTGAAGGACAAATAACTCCAGAATGCAAGGAGAAAGAAAAAAAGAAATACACAATCATGTAATTTCTGATCTCTGTGGAAACACAGGATTCAACCAAATCTTAATACCATTTGGAGAAGGTTGCAACTATATATGCCTTTCATCATGTAACTGAAATAGCAGGTGTTCTAACCCCACTCCTCCCTCTCAAAAAAACAAACATACATATGTATCTCTCAAATAACCAATWAAAAAAACACTGCCAACCCAAAACCAGACCACCATGCAAAGCCAGCTAGAGTTTGGCAGTTAATGGTACTCTTTGAGGTTTATTTATTTTTCTATTTTATACATCTGGTGTTATTTATAGMTTTTGTAAATACTTACCTCTTTACATTTTATAATTGTATATATAAATATGAAAACTCATATATTTACAGGTATTGGTGTATGTATTTTTAAAGACACATGAAATCTTTAAACATTTAACTGCTGATTGGTTGTCAAATCCAAGTCCAGGCACAGCGCTATGGTTTCAAGGCATTGCTTTTGACCTGTTCATTGACCAGGTTGTCAAGTTGATTAACTTCACAAATAAAGTTCAGGATACCAAATACATATGTGYAGCATATGTAAGCAATAAGCAATATGTAAGCAATAAGCTACAGCTTTATGTGAAGTAATTTAAAGAATGTCATGAGATAAAAGACAATTAAAATGCAAGAGACACATTGTTAATGTAAACTGGCAAAAGAAAAGGAGGTAAGAAAACTGTAGGTCCCAGTACATTCACTACATACAGTGTACAAAATGGTCTAGCAGTAGGAAAACCTTCAGTTTAAAAAGCAGTAGGAAACAAATAAAAGCATACACTTATGAGAAAACAAAGAAAAACATTCCTCCTGTGACATTTTGCTGCAGATTATCTGCTTATCTTTTGAAACAKCCAGTACAAGGATTTATGTAGCCAGAAAACATGTATATTAAGTTAGGTAAGCTTTTCCCCCTTGACACACAAAGCCTTTTTTTCCAAGATCAATCTCATCATAACAAGCTCAACATTGAAAATTATACRTATCTTCTAATTAATAACATATAAAATCTAGACATTAAACTCATTAAACTTAAATCTTTCTTTTGGTAACTAAATATTCATTCCTTGAATAGCATGGTAGGGGGCTGTTTTGTTGTTTTCACCTACTGTATATAGTGTTACAAAATTCATAAACTCTTAAAATATTTCTGGGTATTTAAGAAACAATGTGAATAAAACTATTTACTTACATGTACATGTACTTGTCCAGCTTTGCTGCAAAATGGCGGGGCATTTCTCCACATCCATAGTAATTTCTGTCGTTTTCAGGTAGGTGATCCACATCATGGAATATTATGCAGTCCCAGACAGCATCCTTCATAGCCTCTTTGAAGCCAACATTAAAGAGCATTGCACGATTAAAAGGTTGTGTACCTGTCTTCACACAGAAAACAAAGGAGACATTGTAAAAATCAAAAAGAGGCAAAAATTTCAATACTATGAGAAAAACATAATTCTAACACTCAAATGAAAAAAAAAATTAAAAAAAAAATTAAAAAAAAAAATTAAAATGGTGCCTCTTTTGAATGGCTGGTCATGCTGGGTTGGCTGCAGCCCAGGATGGGGTTTGCCCTCCTGGCTGCCAGGGCACACAGGGCTGACTCCTGTGAGCAGCTGCCAAACAGCACCCCCAGACCCCTTTGTGCAGGGCTGCTCTCCACTYACTCCTCTCCCAGTTTACACCTGTGCCCACCTTTACTCCATCCTAGGTGCAGAGTCCAGCATTTTGACTTATTAAATTTCATCCCATTAATCACTGCCCAGTGCTCCACTTTATCCAGATCCCTCTGCAAGGCATCCCATCCCTCAAAAGTCAACCACACCTCCCAGTCTGATATCATCAGCAACTTGCTGATGGTGCATTTGCCTCCGGCATCCATTGAATGTAAGGCCCTGGAATTGARCCCTGAGGAGTGCTGCAGCTGACCTRCTTTTTTGTCTTGTAAACTTAGACTGACAATAGATCCTAAGAGACCTACAAAATTATTACCTACAAAATATTAGCCCATATTTGAAGAAGAGCATCATGTATCAGGCCACTGCTTAAACTCGGGAATTGAGGTGAACTTTTGTTTTTCATTTAAAGGTGTAGAAGAGCAGAGCAACAATTTTTAAATTCTGGATTCATTCAAATATTGGATGTAGAGTATCAAGAGTATAAAATTCCCTCTAGTAAGGAATTTTGAGAAGTCACTTTTCAAGTAGATGCTGTTACCTGTTCAACAACATAGAAGGCAAATTCCAGCCTCTGCTTCTGCAACATAGGTATCAGATGACGGAAAAAAATTGGAAGATGCTCGTGACGATTCCGAAAAGGAATAAGGATCGCCACCTTCCAAAAAAAAAAAAAAAATTAAGCTATTATACCAGCATTTTTAAATTTTACTATTTCAATACAAGATCAAGCTTCCTGTGGCTTTTCAACTTCTACATTTAAGCTGGTTCAGTGTTTTATATGGTAGTTCCCCTAGGAAAGTGTGTTGGAAATTTGCTCAAATGATTAAGAAAAAAGATTTTAGTGAAACAAAAGTAAAGTTATCCTTTTATGTTCACTTGCTCCTGGTTATACTTCAAGCAACAGACACATAGAACAGATTTGCATCCATATGATGAARTGCTTAGTAGCAACTAAATGAACTAGCTAAATGAACTGTTAAAAGTTCTTGATGATCCATTTCAAATTTTTCTCCAAGCTTGAGTTTCTTCTTGAGCACAGATGGCACAACACATATACCTCAAGATATTACATATATAGTAGCARAAGACTGTTGCAATGGTAAACTACTCTTATACACCAACAAGAAAAAATAAACCAAAACAGAAAATCAGCATCTCACCTTCCACCGTGGCTTACAGTCATTTGGTTTCCAATGTCCTCCTGGTTTAATGTCTAAATCTTTTGAAAAGAGTTGCTGAATTTCATCAAAACTAATTTCACTCATATTGACATCAATAAGGCCTCCTAAAGAGAGGGAAAAAACACTTATTTATTAATTTCAATTAAGACAACTGATCTAACATTACAAGGAATATCATAGGAAAACAGCATCATAAATTTGTAGCTATACTACCTACCTACAAAAAAGAAACAATTTATACTAGCCTCTTAATCTTTTATTTTTACAGAATGAATTCCAGTGTTACCAAAAACAAACATTCCTTTCATAAAATCTATAAACAAAACACTCATTTCAGAGGACACAGAACAAGCAAAGTAATTTGAACTCTGCATCTATTACAGAAAATTATTTGTTATTACTTGTTATTTCAAGTACCACTGTTAACAATTCTACAYTATTTGCACTACTGAAACTTTACTCAAATTCTGTGTGCCTTCCTACTCTATTTCCACATTAAAAGAAAATGCATCATCACTACATTCAAAAAACTTCCTCAATTTAAATTYCAGATGATATGAACATTTAATGTAGAGTCTTCATCCACTAATTCATCACTATGTGCTTCAAACCAATGCATAGCAATGGGCTGGATTTGAGAATTACCAMTGGTAGAACTAATGACCCCAATGGGAAAAACATTTACAAAAGGCATGAGAGTGAAATAAAGTAAGTTATTGAATAAAGATCACAGTATGGTTTGAAAAAAATCAGGTTAGTACCTATTATGAGAAAATACTAACACTTAGTTGATAGCTGAAAGTTGTAAATCATTAGCTTATTCATGTGTAAAAAGTTCAAAACTGGAAATAATGATTCATAGTAAATACCCACCAGAGCAATAGAAGGAAACAAGAAAATCTGGGCAGAAGACTAATGTAACACTCTTTAACCAGAAGCACAAGTTGTTCTTCAGCAACTACTACACTCTAAACCATCAAAAAAAATCTTGCAAGAGCTTTCTGACAAACATCATAAAATATCCTTATTTTTGTCTAGAAAGTTAAGTATTTTGCTAAGGGTTGGGATTTTAAACTCAGTCGAAGAAATCACCCATTTTCTCTCCTGTTCCCTTCCCAAACCCAGATGATCCTATTTGTACCCAATATATTGCTTTGTGTCACCGAATTCAATARTTACATAAATATTTTGAAAATATTGACATTTTTGAAATATATCAGGAATAACTATTGTTTTCAGAAGAAGGTAGAAGATATTGCAAGAGCTATTTYAGTTTTGGATATGAATAAATAGAGTACTACCAACTATTTTTTAAATACAAAATCATAGATGAAAAATTATCAAAAATAGTACACAGTGGAACTATTTCAAGACAAAATTGAAAGAAACCCACATTTATTTGTTTATTTTAGAAAAGGAAACCTGGCAGTTGCTAAAAAGCCTGTATAGATAGACACTAGAACAAGTTAATCATACAGAGATTTAAATAAAAAATTTAAAATAATTAAAACCAAAAATATTTATTTTAAAACAAGCTTAGATTATCATAATGGTTGTGTCTGAAACTCTTCCATAATCAGCAAAAGAAATCTTACAAAATAGAGAATCAAGGTCAATCAACAAAGGGCCAGTATATAAGCATGTACAAAATAAATTTTAAACATTTTAAAAATTAAACCAATTTTAAATACCAAGAGAAAGAAAAGCAACAAGAAACTTTCAGTTCAACTAAAGAATCTAATAAGAAAATAAAGATAAATAAAGGTCTAATACTACACCAGAAAAAGGAACAAACRTCACATGATGTGACACAGATACCTCATTTTTCCGAGAAGTTTAGATGTGATCAGATACTTACAGAGCTTAAACTAGAAAAAAAAAATATCACATCTAAACAGTGTTTAGATAACAAAGGTACTTTCAGCTCCATGGGACATGATGAACTTCCCTCCAGACTGTTTAAAATGTAGCTGTAGTGAAACCTGAATTATTGGTACTATCGAAAGGACACAGGATATGAATGACTAGAAATCAACTTTTTCCTTGTCATTGGTGGGGGAAGGAGAAGGCAGCTCTGTAAATTACTGGGCTTATTATTCTYTACTTCCATTAGTGTCTAGCAGGCTGCAATAAAACATATTTATGCAACCTGCAAAATAGGAAAGCTGAGGAAGCAAAAAGTATTTTGAAGAAGAAAATCAGGAAAAAAAATATTTCAACAAATCAGATAGATGTAAAAAGCAATAAAGTAAAATTAATAATAAAAAAAAGAATGGTTTGATACTGAAGGAAAAAATGACAAAAACAAAACAAGCAATGCTGCGGTGTGTAGAAAGATTGTTTTACGGTTTATAATGGATTGAATATTAATATAAGCCAATGCAATGCAATTGTACAAAAATACACTCATTCTGGAATGCATTAACTGCTGCTATGTGAGAAAAGGAGATGTTTTACAAAACTAATTTGTTTTTTAAGCAGCATTTAAACCAGTTATGATGCCTTACAAAGAAATCAAATTAGAGATAGTCYACAGTGCAAAAAAATCAATGACAAGAGCTTTAGAAACAATGCCACCTAGAAAGGCTGGGATTATCAGTTTATCTACAAAGGAGAAGACAGACAGACAGACTCTTGTACTGCTTCTATCTATCTCAAAGAAGAGGTGCTTTCATATGAAATACAAGAGCATTGCTCAACCAGTGGGTCATAACCCATAAGAGTGAGTCACACAAAAAAGGCAATAGCTATTCCTATTTTAAGAGCATATGTACTTGTGATAAAACGTGATTTTACCATACCACTTTCATAATATAAATTTGGCAAGTAAATGTAAAGAAGAAAAGTTGAGTCCTATAAAAACCTTAGAGCATGTCAAAGTATACATGATTCAAGAATCTTTCTTTCCTGGCTATCTCACACTTCCTACAGCATTTCATTGAATTAAATGATCTTTGGAGATGCTTGGCTTAAATCATAATTAAACAGGGAAATGCTGATTAAAATGGTATACATGAAAACCTAACAGTAAAACACATACCCATTTGCTGAATAGCAACTTACCCAGTGAATTATTTTCTATTAAAATTATTATTTCTCTATTAAATTAAACATGATAAAAAAGTACAAAGCAATTACTAACCAAAAAAAAAATTTAAAAAAATCACTACTCCTGTTTCTCTCATTATCTACATTTGACATTCTCTGAACTTTTTATGCTTCCAAAAGTAGCTAAAATATTTACTATTGGAACAATTTTGTTTTATTTTTTTATATATGAGAGACAAAGCTTAGAATCTTGCATTATTGAAAAGAAACACATGCACTGTTTCTGTTTTCCTCAACAGTTAAACTTCTCAGTTGAGATTAAAAAAAAAAAGTATAATGGAATGTGGATTATCCTGATAAAAGCCACTATTTTTCTTTGAAGAAAAATTGATCAGAATTCAGTCAGCAACATTTTTTGGTATAATACAGATCTGAACTGTTGTATTAAATATTTAATTAATTGCTTGTGCTCAATGACAGCCCACAAAATAAGTCAGGTATCTAAAATCAAGAGGTTGGAATTCTGGAATGCATCACAAATAACTTCAGAAACTACGTGAAWTTTTTCTCCCTTACAAATCAGCAGTTTGATTATTTGATTTCAAATTAATAAAGGTGATTATTAAAGAGACCAAAACTTCAGTAACACATAAGTTACAGACAAACTTCTGCTAAGCATCATTGTCCACTGTCAGATGTATTTTATTCATCACTTTCAGTTTTATACTTAGACTCCTTAAAATTATATTTTATATTAAAATAACTGTATTTTGTTTAAAACACACATTTTAATTGACTACATAAACATTAAGCCCTGTTTAAAACTTACTCATATAAGGCAGCTTCTCTGGACAAGGCTGGTAAGGAGAGTAGGTGAAGTTCTCTGGAAGATACATTGTTGTTTGAGCAACACAGTCGCTAGAATTGTTTCCTTCAGGATAATCTTAAAAAAAAGAGTTGATTTTTGTAAAAACCTGTTTTATGCACTGAAATTGYAACATCATCATGCAGGTGAGAGCACTAGTTAGTTTTAGATTTTAGTTAAAAATATCCTAACAACATGATTTAAAAACGATTTTATTGCACTAAAGGAAGAATACTAAAATAGAAGTATCTTTGTTACAGTTACTACAAATAATTCCAGTTAATGTGAACTGATAAATAGTAACTCTTTCACCTTCACTCCAATTACAGTGAAGTGGGACTTGGGTCYAACTTTTCATAATCAAGCTACACCAACAATGTTTGGGTTTTTTTCTTAAAAAAAAAAAAAAAGAAATTAGAAATATTCTTACCTGTGCCATTCAGTGTAGTATTTTTGTTAGTGTACAATCTTATCATGTGTCCTATCGTTTTTACATTTTCTCTCAACATTATACCACGAGCTTGCACCATAAAGAGATATGTGTTTGCTGATGAAACAAAAGCAATTTTGAATTTGTATTAAAATTAAGTATTTCCAAATTATTCTAACATACATTYACAATGTGTTCAATATTTGTTACTRTGYCTGAATCCATAGTTARWGMACATGATTTCTTGCAGATGMAGGTCCACACACTGAAACCTAACAGCAACAAYGGAAAAGAATAAAATTGATTCATAACCATGGCTCTATACAAAACTCAAAACTACAAAATGCCAATAGACATTTTATATGACACTTCAACTTCTCTTTCACTTACAGAAAAGCAGGTGACAGTGACAAGAAAATTTACTAYACCAATAAAAGAGTTTTCATATGTAGATACATGCCTCATATATACATCTACAAATACATTAGTGAAATATAAGACAAAAAAAAAAAAAGTCTAGAAAATCTTGTAGTGCCACATAATGGTCCTTTTTTTACTCACTAYTTAACACAACTTTCAGTCAAATGTTATTCATTCACTCCCAACAGCTGCTTTGTTATACAACTGCTACAAATCACTGCCAATCTCAAAGTATTAATGTTTTATAATTATACATGAAATATTTATTACAGGCATCAAGGGTGAGTAAAACAACATTYTGAGTAATTAAGTGACTCACTAACAACAACAGCATGAAATATTTCTCTGTCTCAGTCTTGCATCCAAAGCCCCAAATTGGATCTCAAGGCATTTCTTTGTATTAAAGAGAAGGCAGTAAGGTAGAAATGAAGCTGCATTTGTATCTGAGTGAGCAAATGTCTACCCAGGAGTCAAAAAGCTAAAAAAAATATTGCAAAGGGGAAAACTAATTTCTTTTACAGAAGGTAGCAGCGAGGGTCAAAGGGATCATCTGTGACTTCACCTCTCTTAAGCAGCCAGGTGACTGAGGGGTAGTTGGCTCCCTGTAACTAGTAACTAACAATGAAAAAGTGTTCTGCATCTTTGGAGGAAAGAACTAAACATACCAGGGGTGAAAAAATTAATGAAAACAAACAGATTAAAGAGAAGTTAGAAAATTATCTCAGGATCTCCATTACACAACCCAGCACCAGTGGCACAACACAAGGAAGTGCAGATCAACTGATAACTTCTTACRGCCCAACACAGAGTCTAGAACTACAGAGAAATGTGTGTAACGGGGCATTTCCAGAGGAAAATACAGGGATTAAATCCACCACTTTAGCAAACAATACTACCAAAACCTACAGAGAAAAAACACCAACATATTCTTTCTAGGAATACTATTGCAAAGCCCTGCAATAATGTCTTTACTTTCAAAAGAACAAATGGAGGGATTCTCCTGGCTTTCAAAGAACTCCTTATTAAAACAAGGAATATTAACAGCCAAAGGAGAGGCTCCGAAAATGCCAGGTGCCATGCATGGCATGTAATTCTCAAACCCTTGGCCAGCATGACCATTTTGGTYAACAAGAGTTTACATGAGCCTAAAGGTCTCTCAGCTGCTAGGATCCTGATGTTGTCTCAACATCTTCTGGCCACCAGAACAGATGCAAAACAAAATAAAAAAATTGCAGCCTTCACCTGACAACAGAGGTAGAAAGACTCTTGCCAGRATTCAAGACAACAGATAATATTCCAATTTCATTACAGAAAAATTACACTAAAACTTCTCAAAATTGTAACTCAATTCATGTAAAGTAGCACACTGTGGTTCCAATTATTTCATTACAGCTGTAGTTGTCTATTCGAACGCTGGATTTTTAGTGTGTCCRTACTAAGCACATCAAAGAATCTGCACAATTTGTGAATTCAGATATGAAGTTGCCTACTCAAGAAACCTCCTCCTTTAGGAATCAACATAAAGGCAACTTGATCTGTTCCTCCAAGACACCTTAACTTTAAACAAACATTTTCAAAATGTAAGGCTTTCCTGAAAGTAAAACCATGTGCRTTTTTGCCTTTCAAATAGGACAAAATATTCCTAATTAACAAAAGKKTTTTYTTCAAAYTTTAACRTATTTTAAATTGGTATCATCCCTTCTTTTTCCTCAGATATCTTTTTTTTTCACCCATAGGTATAGCTCTTATCTTCAATACCTTCCTATTCCAACCTTAAAATGAAGTATGCTTTTTAATTTAAATCCATTACTAAACACTGATTCCAGAGATAACCTTTGAAAGACTCTGTGCTTTTTCTCCTTTTTAATGTGATACCAAAAACCAAAGTTGCTTCAATTTTTAACTCTGCCCAAGTTTATAGAGCTTTCAGCAGGTTTATGGAGGCATAACCTTAATTCATATAAACCAGGTGTGCTGGGTTGATGTGGCTAACAGCTGAGTCCCCATCCAGATGCTTGCTCACTCCTCTGAAGTGATTGACAAAACAATAAGAACGGAACAATCTTAGGAGCCTGATATAGTACTGAATTGAGAGTAAGATTTTCAGACAAATCCACAATAAAGTCAAGAGGGCCATGTAAATATCCTCATTTTTTTATGGGAAATGTTACTGCAGTCTCAATATTTTAGACATGAAGCTTGAAAAAACAAGATTTTCTGCAAAAGCACTTACATCTTCCCTTTAGTGAAGTACAGCTTACCCCTTCTGACACAGAGGACAAAAATTTGAACAAACACACAAGACCTTTGTGATAGAGAAAGATAGAAAAGGCATTTGTCCCATAAATAGACATCATGAAAAGACATAATTGAAAAAAAAACCCCAACCAGGTAAAGTCTGCTGCCACCTTGAATATTCCTAAGTATTCAAGAGCTGCTCTTGYTACCAGGAAGATCTAACCTTGCCATGCTTTTATTAAGCAATTCCTGTCGTCTATCTCCTCTTCCTGGCTGAGCTGCTTGTCAACTCACTATCCAACTCTACCCAAGTACATCACCACAGCGAAACATTCTCCTTTCTGGGCAGTCTTGTTCCACTGCCTGGGTCTCCAGCACAATCATAGTTACAAGGAGTACAGATCTGCTCAGTTCATTCCACTATCATTCAGCAGCTGCTTGGGTAGCACCAAATGCTTGAGCAGCCAATTAATTATGTCAGAAGCTAAAATATCAGGCAAAAATCAACAATATTAATTTAGTCCTAAAAATAAACCTCAYCTACTGGCAGGGGTTTGTAGGCAAAGACCTGTGAAAAAGAGCACAGTTCACAGGTCACATCAACCAGCAGCAAAGAAATATTTCAAACCACACAGCCCAGAAATGCAACACAGAAATACAGCTTTTTTTTTCCAGTGGGCTGGGGCATGACTGACAGCAGAAGGGAGCCAGATAAAACTCCAGAAGTTCCTGGAATGCACTGATGGCGACTTCATGACATAATTGCTATTGAGGGAAAATGATATGCAGGACCTCATACTCACCAAGGAGGAGGGATTCATTGGGAATACGAAGTTCAAAGGCAGCCTTGGCTGCAGAGACTATGAGAYGGTGGAGTTCAGGATTCTGTGGGCAGGAAGAAGMAAAAGAAAGCCCAACCTTGGACTTCAAAAGAGCATATTTTCACCTCTTCAAATACCTGTATGTTGGAGCCCCATGGGACAAGGCCCTCAAGTGAAGATTGGGGCAAGAAAGCTGGGTAATATTCAGGGCTAGCTAAAGAGAGCTCCATCTTAACAAAAAATGAAAATAGGCAAAATGCCAGGAGGCCTGCATGGATGAAAGAGGACTTCCTGGAAGAAAAATCAAACACAAGAATAATACAGTGGGAGGAAGCAAGGACAGGTAACACAGGAAGACTACAGAAACACTACCTGAGCATCCAGGGATGCAGCCAGGAAAGCTAAAGCCCAGACAGAACTGAATCTGGCCAAGGATGTCAAAGACAACAGGAAGCATTTCTACAAGTATGTAGGTGACAAGAAGAAAACTCAGAAGAATGTGAATCCATTGCTCAATCAGCAAGACACATGGATAAGTCTGCAACACTGAATGTCACCTATGTCTCAATCTCTATTAAAAAGACCAGTTTTCAGGAAATCCAAGTCCCTGAGACCAGACTGGAGCAAGGAAGTTGCACCCTTGCCCTTGGTGGAAGACTTAGGCAAACAGGACACAGGTTAACTCCGGGGGCCTTCATGGATTGTACCAAGTGCAAAGGGAGCTGGCAGATGTCATTGCACAGCCACTCTTGGCAATCTTTGATGGATCATGATGAGTGGGWGAAGTGTCTGAGGACTAGAGGAAAGCAAATGCCACTCTTCAATTCAAGAAGAAAGAAGAGCCAGRGAAGTACAGGCTGATCAGCCTCAGCTTTATCCTTGGGAAGGTGATGGACCAGCTAATCATCAAAACCATTCTTCAAATAAAAGAATGACAAAAAATCATCAGGAATAGTTAACCAACTGGATAACCTTCTGTGACAAAAGATAGATAAGCAAAGAGCAAGGGGCATTGTCTACCAGGACTTCAGTAACGCTTTTCCCACTGTGTCCCACAAGATCCTCACAGACAAACTGCTGATGTCTGTGTTCACAGGCTGGTCGAGCAAACAGTGAGGTGGATGAAAAGCTGACTGACCAAGCCCAAAGGATAAGGTCAGTGACCAGTGGTGTACCTCAGGGGYCAATAGCAGGTCCAGCCCCATTAAAGACCTTCATTAGTTACCTGGATGACTGGTAGAACGTAACTCACAAAATTTATTTTTGACACAAAAATGGGGTAAGTCACTGACATGTCAAAGGGCCATGCTGCCATGCAGAGGTACCTCAGCAGGCTGGAGAAATGTGCTGACAGGAACTTTATGAAGTTCCACGAGGAGCAGTGCAAATTTCTGCATCTGGGGAGGAACAATCCCAGGCACCAAAACATGCTTAGTGGCACCCAGCAGGAAAGCAGATTGACAGAAGAGGCTTCGGAGGTTCTAGCAGACATCAAGTGGTACATGAGCCAGCAATGTGCTGCAAAGAAAGCAAACAGCATCCTGTTGCCAGCAGGTCAAGGGGATCCTTCACAGCCTTYATTCAGCACTGGTGAAGCCACACCTGGAAAAGTACCCAATACTGAGCTTGGAAGTGGAATAGAGGAGAATGTGGTCAGATTGAAGAGCATCCAACAACAGGCCATRAAGAAGACAAAGGGACTGAAGCATTTCTCCTGTTAGGAAAGGTTGGGAGAGCTGGAACTCTTCAGCCAGGGTTTCAATTAATATGTACAAAGGGTCAGTGTATATATATATATATATACAATGAATACAAAGGGAAGGTGCAAAAAAGGACAGAGCCAGGCACTTTTCAGCGGTGCCTAGCGACAGAACTAGAGGCAGTGGGCACAAACTGAAACACGGGAGGTTCCACCTGAATACCCGCAAACAGTTCTGTCCTGTGAGGGGGATGGAGCACTGGCACAGGTTGCACACAGTGGTTGTGGAGAATATCCTCAGAATTATTCTAAAGCCTTCTGGACACGGTCCTAGGCAACTGATTCCAGGTGGCACTTCTTGAGTAGGGAGACTGAACCAGATAATCTCCAGAGATYCCTTCCAACCTCAGCTGTTMYGTGATTTTTCTTCTACTTTTCTCTTTCTGCATTTGCACCAACCRTTGTTGTGACAGTGCAAGGCAATGCACAAACCAGGAAGGCAAAACTTCCTATGTAACAAAGAAAACATCTAACAGTGTAACCACCTAGAAATAGTTTTATTCACATTCTCTTTATTTCACTCACATGGTTCATAGTAAGTGAGAAAGAGAATTTCTRACTCAAGAAATGTAGAATCCAGACAGTCATACAGTTTGCAAGGTAATCAGACAGAAAGTGTAGCAAGGAATATAAAACAACATGTCCATATAGGGCACCTTGGAATCAATACTATACTCAGTGTTCCATCTCAAGCAACTGCAAGTGTGAGCCCAGAGCTCATAACTAATTCAGATGAAGTCTTCCTATCAATTGATCCAGATCTGTATCAGCAGYCATGAACACACAGCCACATGTCAGTAATCAAAAGTCCTGGTTTTAGGGCATTATTTAAAACTCATTCTGATAAAGCATATTAGGGCATTAAAGGGATCATCCTGTATTTCAGAGGACATATTAAAAATATCAGATGGATCATTTTTTGTCTCGAGTTTTTATAGCTCACTAGTTATTAATAGTTACATGTGTTAGACTGTTGGGGGGGGCCAATGAATTAATTCTAAAAGCATAAAAATATCTAAAAATGGCTCAAAGTCTTATATCAGGTAGCTTTTTTTATATTTAAATATTCACTTGAAGACTACTTATAACTATTTTTTTTTTTTTAATGGTCTCATTCACAGATCACTCTCAATTAGGGAATCAGGCTCCTTGCAAGCAGTATGACAAAAATCATAGCACTTCTCATAATACTGCATTAGTTTATCATCCCACATCTTCACAGGAAAAACACAAGATTCATTTTTATATAGAAACTTAGTAAGTTATCATGTTATACTCGTACATCAAAGCAAAGCCAAAAAAATATGCCGTGCACTTAGAAGCAATCGATGTAGTAAAATATACAACAAGTGAACAAGTGAAGCTGAAACTGGATCAATGACTGGCATTCTGAACAACACTAGGAAGTTAGAAATGTGATTACTTTAACAACATAGAAAAGCATTAATTATTACAAAAAGAAATTAAAATGTCAAACAAAAGATTTACAAACTTGAAGGTCACAGATTTGATTTTAAAATGCAGCTTTTGTTCTGCCAAGGAAAAACTGAAAATCCAAAACCAAACAAATGTAAAAACAAACATGGAAAAAGCATTATGTCAAAAATATTTTCAATGCAATGAGGAATCATCTCATGGGRGCATTTCTAGAACAAGTCCCACATGGATCTCTTCTTATCTCAAGGTTATGTGATATTGTTCTCAGCAATACTAGAGGTAGAAATACATTATTGGCAGAGTTCATGTATGGCAAATTAACACAGACGTGTTAAAGATTAAATTATATGATTCATCTAAATATACAGTAAATAGAGGTCAGCTGAAGATTGTCTCTGAAACATCACAGTTACAATTTCAGGAGCTAGCAACATTCACATCTACAGGATAATTACTTTCATCTGTGAAACTGATTCATTAAACAATCTAGCAAGGAAGGACAATACACCAAGCAGTGTAAGACTGCTGTAAACTGGTTCCTATTCACAAATGGAATTTTATGGCAAACATCAATAATGCTACAGTAAGTGTTCAACTTCCTTAGTATTGTATTTATTTTTACACACTGGTTGTTGATCAGAAGTTGTTTTTAAAACAACAACCATGGGGAAAAAAAACCAACCTTGTATGCCATGAAATATATTATTTACCTAGTTTGGTTTTACACATTCAATAGCAGTTTTGTGCTATTTGTAAAATAATAATAAATCCAAACTTGTATCATGGGGATGGCAAGACTGCATTTGAGTCTGCATATGTATATTCCCTTATAAAAAAAAATTCTTAGAAAGATACTGATCATTTCCGTCGACCAAAAATACCAAAACCCACCAGAGTTTCTGGAGGGTAACAGTGATAATTCATACRGTACAGATGGACAAATCTATATCGGATGCAACAGAGATGCTTCAAAGCTGTTTTTTTTTTAATAATTCAGACAAACTACATATACTCACTGCCACAGAGGACATGCCAAATGAATAAGTCCTCTGACTGCGAGTCTGAGGAATTGAATAAATGTCAGCTCACTGCTTATTGGGAAACAGTAAATGAGGGGATCTCCATTCACTGRAGATTTAACCAAAATTTCTTTCCCTAGCAGTATTTTTAGAGCATGATAAAGGATACAATGTTCAATATAATTTCTAACACATTTGATATTATTCCATCCTCTCGGGCTATTAGTTGATTATACAGTAAGCCAGAAAATAATTCAATAAATGCACAATGAAGGTAAAAAAGAACAACTGCAAATCAAGAAAGTGAACTGACAATTGGTGATACCTTGTGAAAAAGCATCTTTTGTATCTTGAAGTCCCAAAACCAATCTCTGCATTGTGTTCACAAGAATCTCACAGTGGATCCCACACTGTGCATAATCATTTCATGCTGCTCCACATACTGTCATTGCTTAATTTGAATACAAAAGATTACCTAAGACTAAGAGCTATAGAAAAGCAAGCAAAGATAGTCACTTGTAGAARTAGTCTTATTAATGCAAACCCAGTAGGTAAGTTATCTTTTGCCACAGAGAGAYGTGGAAATGTTTAAAGCTTTGGCCATGACAGTAAATCACCACAGTTCAGATACACATCCCCAGGGTCTACAATCTGTCCTTCTCAACCCATAGGAAGAAAATATTCAAATAACTGGTTGGCTTAAGTGAAAACTCTCTTCACAGGAGGTCTCATAATTACTTCATCGTTGTGAAGTTAGCATACCATAAGTGTCTGGGGTTTTTTCCCTTTTCTGACTAAGAGCAACATCACAAAACGAATACTGATTGAAATCTTATGTAGGCAAATTCCCTGACTAATAACTACTAAGACCTAAGGGCTATAGGAAAATTATCAAATAAAAATGCAAAACAACTAATTCAGAAATAAATATGCATGCTTAGTCAAAGTTAATCTGCTGGTAAAAGTGAAAGACAGTCATGAATGAAGGACTACAAAAATTTATTCAGCATCAGGTTCCAGTGCTGGGCCAACATAAAGAAAAAGACTTTGCACCTCCCAAAACAAGGCAGAAAACTTACCCATGATACCACCTGAGTTCAGTGGGTTCAATGAGCTCAAGCCATTAGTCAGAATGCTGAGGAACATTTGATTACTGGAAACCAGAGATCAAGCAGAGGGTGTTAAAACCTCATTTTCCTCTTTGCACAAGAGAAAAAGGAAAGTCCCTATTAATCAGAAAGTCGATCACAATTTCACAGGTAAAGGATTTAATTTTAATTTGTGGAACTGRCACAGAAAGCTGCAATGCAAACAAGAAAAAGACCTCTGAAGCTAATGAACGTATTTCTGCTTCCAAATGAAGTCTTTAATAACAAGKGAATTTTAATAATGGAATATAGCTGAAAATAGCTCCCAAACAACAACCAGTTCTGTAGTACAGACATTTCCCTGCAGAAATTATGAAAAAAACAGGACAGACAAGTTTCATTTACTCAAGAAACTTGTAAGAGACCCATGAAAACAATTCCCTAGAAAGGAATAAAAAAATGCAATAAAGGAAGGGAGGGGTGGGGAATACGAAAGTGAACTACCACATCCTGCAAAACTCATCAGCCTTTTATCAGATATTTCCACACACTATAACAGGAGAGTAACAAACTATTTGTTTTGTTTTAAACAAGCTAGTTGTATTGTTCCTATTTCAGGGCAGTGCCTGAGCTGCAGTAAAGCTGTACACAGGCCCGCACAAAACCCTCAGACGAGGTATTATTACAAGGTATTACCAGCCATGTATCATTGTGGCAAACACAGTCAACAGAATCCTAYCCTAAACTGGCAACAGTGTAACCAGCAAATCCACAGGAGCAACTACTCTCCTCTATTCAGCAGCTTGTATTTGGAATACCAGGCTCAGTTTGGGGATCACAGAGACAGACACTACCATAACAATGCAAGCTCAGACAAAACTTTCCAAAACAGAGCATATTATGTATAAGCAGAAACTAAAAGAAATGTGTTCATTCAGTCTTAAATAGAAATGGCTAAGAGGAGGATGCATTTTTTTGCTGTCTTCAGCAATACAGTACTGTTGTATAGGGAAGACCAAATTGAACTCTTGAAATGCACAGTGAAAAGACACAAGGCAATGAACACAAGGTGGAACATTACTATTACATTTAACAATTTTCTCGCAGTTGTCTGACACTGGAACAGGTATCTCAGAGAGACAGCAAAATCTTCATCTCTGGATTTATTGAAAACTCAACTGTACACAACCCTGAGTAATTTGATCGAGTAGGATCTGCTTCAGCAGGAGGTTGGATCAGGTGACTTCCAGGTGCCCCTGCCAATCTAAATTATTCTACAATCAAGCAGCAAGTCTTTAGAAATACCACAACTGCCACAGATGCCAGRAACAAAGAATAACAGCACAAAAGCTATGCCCATATTTGTGGGCTCAGCACCTGGAAGCGCTGTTAWACATTTATCTTGCTGATAGCATTTTCAGCACTCTCCTCCATTTCTGCACAAATTCAAAAAGGAGTGATACCATTCTTTTCTGTTAGGAAWACTACTTCCTAGAAAAGAACAGGAAATAGATTTATTTTAAAATGTGAGCTAAAACCAATAGAAATGTTTCCAAGTTCCAATAGGCTGCACAGCTGCCTTTTGATTAGGACTGACAAAGTAGCAAGGTGTTAATTAAAACAGCAGAAGACCGTAAGAGAGAAAACAGTAGCTGTTTGTAACTCCTCAATCTCATTTCACCATTCAGGATTCTTAGTTACTGATGTCAAAGCAAACTGCATCTTCTTTGATCGCTGCACTGTTTCATAATCAGTTCTTATGTGAATTGCAAAGTTCATCATGTCTAAGGTAGAYATGATGAAGTTAGAATCACAGAATACTCTGAGTTGGAAGGGACCCACCAGCTGCTGAATAGAGGACAGTAGTTGCTCCCATGGCTTTTCTGGTTACATTGTTGCCAGGTTGGGGCAGGATGCAACTACTGACTCTGCAAGGACCCCCCCAAGAATGTCACCATGTGCCTGAGAAYAGGCTTGATGCTGTGACCTCTTCCCTGGGTGCTCAAACAACCTCTGGCTGAAAAACTAGACTACAGTTGACAACGGTACTGAGAGCTCTAAGTTACTCTTCCACCCAATCTGGGAAAGGTTCTCTACTGGAATAAGACAGAAAGGAATAATCCAGAGATGAATAAGAGACCATTTTCTGAGATCAGTTGTGTCATCCAATGTCATTTCAGTTATGATGCTGATAGCAAATGGGAAAARCAGAAAAAGAGAAAAAAATTGTCTCTTTCAATGCTCAGATTGGTTTGGCAATAAAATAAGACCAGCAAATGCTCTCTCTTCATCACCATTGCCTTGTTAATTTGTCTTATTCTCCTAATCTTTGGATCCTTTCCATGATGTAAACTCGAACTTAAATATGGGTTCTGGATAGCTGTCAGGACGAGACACACACTATTTGAGTCCCTTTTATTTTTACTGTTATCTACAATACCGAAAAAAACCCATATTCCTGCACTCAGCTAGCCTCTTCAGTTTTTAATACATGAATATTTGCAACTACCAGTGAAGTTCCAGAATCACAGGCTATTGGTTCAATATCAGAAATTTCAGTTTCTACTTTTACCACAGGAGAACCTGACAAAGTACTGTCACAAAAGTGGTCATTCTGGAGAAGAATTTCTTATCTGTTTTCATWGAATACTTGAACCTATCACACATAAGTATCATTAAACATTTATATGAAATTTTAAACTTGTAAACATTTGAAATGTTTTCTACCATTTTAACTTGCCATTCTACCCCTCRTTGTTTTACTTCAAAACAATCATTCTATTRAAYGGAGAAAATTAAAAAGAAAAAAAATAGTTCTCTAATTAGTAGTTAGAAACCAGAAACCAATCTGCTCTTGTGTTTCAGCTYCTCTGGCTATCCAAAGACCACCAGGGTGCTGAGGTAGGGTTGCAGCCACCTCAACCTCTTCAAATCACCTGTGCTAACAGAAAAGGGAAAAGGAGGCACATGAATAACCCAAACACAGTGTATGAATTCTTCCCAACCATTTAAATACTATTTTTTATATTATTTGCAATATTATGTGTTAGTCTCAAAACACAGAACCATGTCTGAAGACATGAAATGTGCTTTTCATCCCCTTGTATTCTGAAATATGTGGAATAATAAAAGCTTCCGTTTCCCAAAGAACTAACATTCTGAGAGGTCTCCTCAAAAACCAACAACAACAACAAAAAAAAMCAAACAACAACAAAACAACGAAAAAGGAGTGTTATTGTAATATYTGTAATTATAATTCAAATGAAAACTTTTAAATATTGGACAGAAATAACTAAATAACTAATAACCTTAAAATAAGTAATTAAGATTTCTTCCCTCTAAAATATTGTCAATACTTCAAGTTGATCTATACTGCATTTGTTACAAAATCTGCAGTTTTGTCAAAAAGAATGCAGTAACTCTATTTTCTAAAGAGAGGGAAGGACGGAGACAATGTGACAGTGATTCTCTTTGAGAATTCTCCCAGTGTTAAGGGCTCACTTGTGCAGATGTCTTTTCCCTCTGATAAGCCATGGATTGCTTGCTAAGGGGGAATCCCACTCCATTAGTCCATAAGATTTCAAAATTTTACATCTCAGGAAACCATTCTGCTGCATAACTCACTTATATYTCCTCTTCCACCTCCTAGTACACTGCTGCTACATAAAACATTTGGGAGTCCAACTTCTCCCTTTCTTTTCAGTTTCTCTGACCACCTTGAAGAGAAGCCAGCCAGGGAGCAGCTCCAGTTTCCTACAATACAATTAGAAATTTCTTCCTCTTTGACCCTGTGCCTTGAAGCTCGTTGAGGAAGAAAATGTTCTGGTGAACTAAAATGTCTTCAGTAAAACATCAGTACACATAAATGATGACGGAACCCAACCATTTATCACTTAGCTGCAGAGTATATTTCATGAAAAGCTGCTAACAGGTAAGGTGGCTGAGCTTGCATAAGCAATCTTAAGCCCTCCTCCCCTCCACGCACACAATCAGCCTTGACTTAGACACATCTATTTCATTAGATATATTTATTTCATTACACTCAGTAAAGAATAGCAAATACAGTGAAATATTCTATTTTATCACAGTATGCAAATTCTATGAACATATAGCATAGGAKTATTGGATGAATCATCTGCCTATAAACTTGGCTGTCCCTAAGTGCCTTGAAAATCCTCTCTTCATACAACTTGCATTTTCACCATGAACACTGCCAGGAAGCTTGTTGGTTTTTAGATAATATCTGACCTTCTTTCTCTCCATTCCACATAGTGACATTTTCAGGAACAATTTCCTGGAAAATCAGCATCACATCTACAAGCTGATAGGCTGAGATGTAAAACTTTCCTACTGCCCTTTCCTTTACCATTTTCTACATTCTGTTCCCCAGGATCCCTCAGACCAGCACAGCATGGTAGCATTTCAAGTTGGATCTAAGAAGTGGYACAGACAATGAATAACTTCAATGCTGCATGGTTTTGACTCAGGTTGGAAGAATTCACAACACAACTGGATACAGTTAGGGCAGCACAGTAGATGGAAGGASCTATAGTATCACAAACTCATGGAACTACCCAAGATTTTTGCATTGTTAAACCACATTTTCAAAGGRGCAACTACAGTATTTATTTCTGAGATAGCCAGAGAGACTAGTTTGAGTATGATTTTTTTTTCCCCTGCAAGGTTGATCAGACCTAATTAACCTATCCCAAAACCAATTTTGGTRCATAATGTTGATTTCATGGTGCAAATGAAACTGAGCACACATGTTATTCCCAATACCTGAGCAGTAAGTTGAAGTCAGAAGKGAAAAGTCTCATCATTAAAGGCTGATTCCAAACAAGGTCCTGTATAAGCCTTGTTTAGTGAGACAATGTACTTCCTAAGAAGATATCCACTGAGAAGAAGCATTTAGATGAAAAAGTAGAACAGCAGCTCCGCACATTATGTAAGTTTCACTTATAAAGATGTAGAAACTGCACTCCGCTATTTAAGACATGTACCAATTACTTGTAATTAAAGTCTACTTTACATATATATATCCTGCACTAATGTCTCAAAGACCTGAGATGTCTAAATGGACATCAGCACCATTCTCACTTGCAAGACTAYATCACAACCCTTTCAGCAGGGAAACACCGAAAGAAGAGAAAATTCAGAACTCCAATCCATGATATAGAAATAGATCCTATTTTTTTATTTATTTGAACTAGAAGAATATTTGGCAGACTTGTCAATATTATAGGAAGTACATAAGTAAAGGATAACCATGGAACTATAGGTGAATTATACAGAATTCTATTTAAGTATGGAAGGAACAACTGCATCTTGAAAGTGTTTACAAGTTTAATAGAAGATTGTGAACAAGAGGGAGCCAAACARCATAAAGACACAGTCAGCAGAAAACAATTCCTGCAGATTCAGTGGTCACATCAATGTGGACATTTCATAGTAATGACTGCAGATAGGAGTTTAAGCACTGAGGACAAAGGCCATTTTACAAGTATTTAAGTAGCACCTGATAAGCACGGAGATGTGCAGAAAAAAAAAGTGGCAACATTCCCTGGAAAAAAAAGGAAAACATGCCCTAATCAAGAGACACCCAACACAGTGAAATCCCACAGAAMACCACTGGCCTTAGCTCTGGGGTAATGCTGACCGGTTCTAAAGGGATCATCCACTGAGGAAAAGCTTCATGGTCTCCCAGTAACAGCAGAAGAGTGAACTAAGGAAACCAGCACTTTTTTTGGTCTGTTTTAGACACAAACTTGCACAGTTATTTTATGAAGCTTCTTCTAAATCAGTGGTTTGTCTCCCTGTGAAGTGGTTCCTTCAGAGGTGGAAGTTATTAAACTATAAATCMTGTGAAGAAAGATCCCACTAACGGAAGTAAACAACAAATTGATTCTTCATTTCTGTTCACACGAGCTTTATTACTAATGCAGTTACTAACAATTAGAAAGRTCAACACATTCAAGTGACTCCAGCAGTTTTGCAGTCTCCAGCAGTTTTTTCCCTGTTCCTATCATTGTAACACGAGGAACCTCCGAGCCGCTTTCATGCCTCGCTTTGCCAGCCTGAGAAGCAAGGGCAGCATCCACCTACCTCGCGATGGCAGATGAACCTTCTAGAGCGTTTGAAGGCAGCAGAACAAAGATGCGGGATCCGCGCACGTTCCCGCCGCCCCCGCCGGCAGCCCCGACCCTTCCCGGGCGGGCGGGATCGCGTTCCGACAGCCGAGCCGCCCCTCGCCCGGCGCCGCCCGTGCCCTCCCCGCCGCGGTGACAGCCCGGGGGAGGCGGGCGCGCCCCCCACCACCCCCACACCCCCGCTCCCCGAGGGAGCGGCTCCGGACTCACCGATCCCGGGGGCCACATAGATGAAGTAGAGGCAGGATGAGGAAAAGGAGAAGAAGAAGATGAAGGCGAGCATGGAGCGGTTGGAGAYGCGCAGCGCCTTCCGCAGCAGTGGCATCCTCCCGCCGCGCCGGCCGCCGGCCGCTCCGCTCAGTCCCGGCGAGCCGCGGCGGCGCTTCCTAGGGGGAGGCGGCCCGCTCCTCCCATGGATCGGGCGGCGAGAAGGTGACGAGGGGGCGAGCGGAGCCCCCTCCCTCCCTCCCCGGGAGCGGGGCTAGCAGGGGCAGCGCCGCGGCGAGCGGAGGAGGGCGGGCGGCGGCGCTTTGTGGCCGGTCCTCCTGGCCGGCGGCTGGAGCGGGGATGCCCGCCCGCCTCCGCGCTGCGCCTCCGGGCGGGCTGAACCGCCGCCGGAGGGAGAGGCCCCCCCTAGCGCTGCCGCGGGGCTCGGGRAACGCTCCCGCCGCTGCTCACATGCCGCCGGGCGCCGCGGGCACCCGTCCTCCCGTCCGCTGTTCCCTTACTAGCGGCGGCGGCGGCCGCGGCAGCAGCAGCATCCCCGCTGCGGGCGAGCAGAGTCACCTCCGCGCTGCGCTCGGCCCA
>NW_026623278.1:112178-176843 GCF_030028575.1 Malurus melanocephalus
GGCCCCGCCCCCGCGCCGCCCGGAGCCAATGGGAGGCCGCGGAGGAGCGAGCCCGCCGCCGCCGATTGGCCGGTGCGCGCGCGAGCGTTGGTATCTCCGGGTTGCGGGGAGGGGGAGGCTGTGAGGGGGGCGGCTCGGCCGGGCCCCACATCCCAACCCGCTCCGCTCTCCCGGCGCTCCCGCTGTGCCCGGCCGGCCGGCTGGCATGGATACCTCTCGGTGACCGGTCACCTCGGCCTTGTGCAGAGCAGGGCGGGGCGGGGCCGGGTTCCTGCCCCGCCCGTGCCCAGYTCCCAGCGCTGGTGCCTGTCCTTCCCCTCCCTTCCTCGGCCGGCGTTGCCCCTGTGCCACGGGCGGATGTCGTTGTGCTTCCAGCGGTTCTAATGCAGAGCTGTTGGAAACGAGTAAGGACTAGCGGCATCTCTTATTATGAGGAGAGAGTGCCAGAGCTGGGCTCGCTTAGTCTAGAGATGAGAAGTCTCAGAGGGGAATTTATAAGTGCACATAAAAATCTCAAAGGTGGCTGTCGAGAGAATGCTGCCAGACTCTTCCCAATGGAGCCTGGCAACAGGACAAAAAATAATGATCATAAACACAACAAAAGGAATTTCACCTYAACATGTAAAGAGATGACATTTCTTTCTCTCTTTACATTGAGGCTGGCCGAGCACTGGAACAGGTGCCCAGGGAGGTCATGGAATCTTCCACTCTGGGGACATTCAAAACCCACCTGGGTGCATTCCTGTATTACCTGCTCTAGGTGRCCCTGCCTYGGAAGAGGGTCCCTTCCACAACTAACAATTACRTGATTCTGTTTCTGTGACCAACAGTTCTCCATAGAGCAGAATAGGAAGCATTGCCTGAAGATTTGGCTACACTTGTGCTTTCAAATTTTCTGAATGCAAATGTGATGGTCTACACACTCATTACCAGTTCGCTCCCAAAGGCATTGCTTWAAAAAGTTATTTTTTAAAAGTTGGCAACATAATCTTCTTATCGATTTGCTGCTCTTTCTTGCTTTGGCAACAAGCTTGGCTGCTACAAGTTGCTGGGTGATAGGGTCAAGCAGGTAATCGCTCCATTCCTCTGGAGAATGCTGTCACAGATAGATGTGTGCCAAGGTGTTGGCAACAGGCCAGGTCATGCCTGGGCACTCGAATGGTAGCAGGATCCATTTGCACGAGAATCCAGGTCTGTGTTGTTTGTGTGAGGTGTTTCGTCACAYATAGGACAAAGAATGGAGATACAGAATTGCCCCACTCACCCCAAAACAATTTTGTCTCAGTTGCTATACTTGCACAGTGGTTTTTATGCAATAGATATTACTAATAGCTTCATCTTATTTCAGTAATCATCAAAGAATCATAGAATGGTTRGGACTGGAAGGGACCTGCAAGAACATCTAATTTCAACTGCCCTGGCAGGGGCAGGGACAMCTTTCACTGGCCCAGGTTGCTCAGAGCCCCATCCAGCCTGGCCTTGAACACTTCCAGGGATGGTGCATTCACAGCTTTGCTGGACAATCTCTTCCAGTGCCTCACMATCCTCACATTAAATGATTTMTTTTTCTAATRTCTAACCTAAACCTGCCCTCTTTCAGTTTGAAGCCATTCCCYCTCAYCCTTTCACTAYATGCTCTTCATCTTGTTTCAGTAATAAAGAGACAAATTATTGTTCACCCAGCAYGGCTCATGAACAAATAGAGTTTATCCTTTAGACTGATAGTGCAACCTTATCACTTCTTTCAGTCACAGGCAAACTGCTTCCAAACACCCTGCAGGCTAACACATCAGTGTTTTTATATCACAAAYGTAAAAAGCTCAAGTCAGTTGACATGTAAACATCAGGGTTAGAAATACAAAATGATTGATTAACCAGTGAAATATTGATGCAAATAAGTGTGAATAATAACAAAATCACATGCTTACTTAGTCAAAATCTTGCTGGATGTCACACATATCTTGGCACAGTGGAAGAGGTGATAACAATCTACAGCCACATCATGGGCTTTCCTGGATTATCACTTTGATGCAGAGCATAGACAAGGATTTCCCAGTAAGGGTTTTCATAGGAGAAATTCTGCTCCTTAAGCTCTGAAACAGAGATTTGTAAATTATATTTTGTGGATGTTATTGCAATGGRTATCTGTGCTGGTTTTGGCTGGGGTGGAGTTAATTTTCTCCACAGTGGCTGGTGTGGGGATATGTTTTAGATTTGTGCTGAACACAGGGTTGRTAATACAGAGATGTGTTTGTTATTGCTGAGCAGGGCTAACACAGAGCCAAGGCCTTTTCTACTTCTCACCAATCTGGTGAGGGGACTGGAATGACATGGGAGAAACAGCTGGAACAGGTGATCCAAACTGACCAAAGGGATATTCCAGACCATGTGACATCATGCTYGGTACATAAAGCTGAGGGAAGAAGGAAGAGAGGGACATTTGGAGTGATGGTGTTTCTTCCCGAGTAACTTCTAGGTGTGGTGGAGCCCTGCTGTCCTGGAGATGGCTGAACACCTGCCTGCCCGTGGGAAGCAGTGAATTAATTCCTTTTTTTATTTTTTTTTTTTTTTTTTTTTTTTTTATTTTTTTTTTTTTTGCTTTGCCTATGTGCACAGCTTTTTCTTTCTGCACTAAACTGTCTACTTCAGCTCAGGAATTTTCTAGCTTTTACCCTTCCAAATCTCCCTCCAATCACTCTGGGGGAGGATGAGTAAGCTGAGAGGCTGCATGGGGCTTGGTGACTGAGTGGGGTTAAACAGCTACAGTATCAGATAGAGGGATAGACTGTGTGATGCATTTGTTACAAAATTGTTTCTGAATTGCCAGTAACAGCTATGTAACTTGATATACGCCATTTATTTTACTGAGCAGAGGGCAAAACTAGCTATAGAAATACAGCAATGAATATTTATTTACATATATTATTTAAATTTGAAGCTTTAGCTGACAGTAATATACAATATGAACTTGCATTTATGAAGCAAAAAAGTACTTTATGTCTTGTCACTATCTGACATTAAAGTAAAAYTTATTTGATATGTGATGCAGTATTATTTCTACTTCACTTTTATGTATTAAAGCTGTTGAATTACTCTGTTAATTGGAATAACTGAGTATTACTTGGCACGTGATTCTTCCACATTCCACTTTTTTAGAGTTTTGGGTCTGTTTCTATGTAAACATAGGGAAGCACATTTGAAGATTAATAAGATGACAACTCAGAATCTTGTCAGATACAGGAATGAGGATCTTCCATGGTAAAAAAAAAATCTTAAGACTGGCCCTAACTTTTGTGTGGAGGAACATTAAGTGATGCCCTACAAAGCCCTGTCTCTGCACAASTAAAGGCAAATGCCATGTCTTCAGTTCAACATTAATTTTGGTCCAATTGCTTAGACTGTTAGGTGCAATTTTATAAGAGTTTAAATTATTGTGATGAGCATGAGACAACCTGTGGAATAATATATTCGCTCATATATACAGAAATATTTGTGAAAAAAATTTAAAAAAATGGATTTTTGGAAAATAAATCTGCCATGTTTAATTGAATCTCCAGCAGAAGAACACTACAAGAGCAGCAGCATAACTCACACACAGTCATGGTAGACRACTTTGTGTGGGTATCTAAGCTGATAATAATACTTGAAGCCTCTTCTATAGTATTACTTTCTTCAGTAAAAAGATTATTGCACAATGTGTAGATCACTTCTTTCAATAAGCAACAATATTGCACTTCACTTCTTATTTTAAGWTGAGGAAACAGCAGAGTAATATGCATTACTCTGTTGTGTTTCCTCCTGCAATGGAATTTATTCAGAAAGTTCTTAAACWATTGTATGTTACTCTGGAAGAAGAYGAGAACTCCATCCTCTTTCATTACTTTTTAAATCTAAGCATCCAAAAGTGAATTTTCTATCAATCATCAAACAAAATCAAACAAGATCTCATCAGAGCAACAGCTGCAAAACCATCAATGTGTCCAAAGCTACTATAATAAATACTTCTGTCAGTCATTCCAGAAATTCACATATTTCATGAAGTCCRACAAATGCTGTCATAGAAAGTGCCTGTGCAAAATTAACAGGCTTCCTCATTGTGCATGACACTGTTCTGTTAACAAAACCAAGGCACGGATTTGTTGGAAGAAAGTAACAGCAGTTTTTTATTGTCTTTTTGGGTTTTGTTTTTTTGTTTGTTTGTTTGTTTTTGTTTTTGTTTTGTTTTTTAATGGAGGAGGAGGGAGAGGCTTAATGATTTTTCATCTGGGTCACTTCTGGAATCCATTTGAAAGAGTGACTTCTCAAGCTGTTGTGGCTTCAYAATTGTGGACATAGGGTGCTGTGAAAAACAGTCAGGAAGGAATGCCAGAAGACCTTGAGGGAAGCAAAAGCGTCTTAAACTCATCACCAAATGTGAGAACAAAGCCTGACACAAGCATAGCTGAAGCTGTGACAGATGTCACCTCCACTGTCCAAGGAGGTAGGAAGTGGTCCATTGCTCAGATTATTTGTTAGGGCTGGGTGTTAAAAGAACACACATATGAATGTGCTGCTCATGTAACATCCAGTTTTGAAGTCTTCAATCCTAAATTAGAATCTCACATTTAGTTCCCCAAGTCATCTACTGCCACATGCTCATGTTATTTTCTATTGCTTGTACCCAGTCTTTGAATCAGCTGTAGTAACCTATTGTTTAATGAGCTGGGTTTTTTTCTTCCTTGATGATCTAGCTCATGTTTGCTCCCCCTCCAATCAATATCCCTACCTACTTTGCCAAATTTCATCTGGCTTCCTCCACAACCCATATAGTTCAGACAGAAAGGCTGCTTGATTTTGTCACRATTTTCATCATTTATCTGTTTAAAACACTTTTTATCAACAATAAAGTATTAAAGTACCTTATCAGTCTTGAAACTTTTGCATTGTCTTCCTTTTTACTGCAAGTTTAATCATTAATATCAACATTATTGTCTTCCTTATACCCCACCTTTACATTSCAGTACTGTCAAGTCATGTCTATTTGCTCTCTGATTGCTGACTGTCACTTTGTCTTCCCTTYTACCTAAGCCAGCCCGACTGCCTTATTTAGGCTTAAATTGACAGTCCAGGAAGCAGAATGATTCTTTTACATTTTTTTACAATAGTTCTTTCTTACTCATACCATCTGTCCCCCAAACAAACYCAATGAACTGTAGTGAAGGCACAAACCTCCCTTAGTTCCAGGCAACCCCCTTGGAACCACAAACAAAACTCTATGATCAGCTTTCTCCTCCCTATGGAGTACTATGTGAAATATTCCTTGTGGCTTTGCTTCCTAAATCTTGCCCTTACTGCTTCAGCTTTCTTCCTTGCCTTTTCTGTTTTCCTTAATGGTAGTAATAAAAATTGATAAATGAGTGCAACATTGTTTCATTATTAATCCTACATGTAGCAATTACTTGGTTGCTATTTTTCATAAAGTTGGATTTAGYAGTGTGATTTTTATTAGTCACACTTTGTTATACAGGGCAGCAGCATTCCAGGATCCTGCACAATGAGTTAAAAGTAACCCTTCTTTAAGGTCAACAAGGAGTTAAAATGCTTGGAGTGAAAAAGCTCAGGGTAAGAAGCACGAGAACAGGCCTAACAATTCCAAGAAAATGCCGTCTGTGTGAGATTCTTAAAGATTAAGATTAATTATGATTAAAGATTAAAGCAAGTTGTGTCAGGGTGATCTAGACTACAGGGAAAGTTAGTGTTCCASAGTGTGCAGCACAAACCCATAAAACTCACACCAATAAATAATGAGAAATATAATAACATTTCAGTTTTGGGTCACGTGACCTAATCTCATTAYATCCATCATAATCCCATTATTAAACCAAATGTCAGATTGGAAGTATTTTGAGAAAGTTTAGGACGTTTTTTGGTACTACAACTTTGGACCTGAAACCTACTGCACTCTCATACACATGGTGTGATTCTTGGGGATGTGCAAGGCCAGAAGTTGTATTTGATGATCCCTGTGARTCCCTTTGAACTCAGGAATACCTGGGATTCTACAATTCTATAATTATCATTTTGAGATTSGGCAATTTGAAATTTTTTCTGTGTCAGGAATATAAGTATTTGCTCTGCCATAATATTGTAAGCACCTTATGTAAAAAAATACAGTATCTTGCATTAGATCATATTCATATTCCTTTAAAACAGTACATGCACAGTTGTTTGAAACCTACATTGTAAGGATAATGTGCCAGTAAAATTTATTTGTATTACCCTGTGAGTTCAGTATGAAGAGGGATTGATAAAAAGGTAGCTTTGGGAGCCATGGGAATTATTTCACTGGAACTTGTACAGGTGAAAAATAAATGCAAAGGGAGACATAATCATCTAATAACTAACTAATATCAAATAYTAATATTATAGAAATCAGAATTTAAATGGCCTGAATTGCTGATCAGAAACTAGTCTGAAACTTTTATTTGCTGCCTTTGGAGTSATAGCTATTCCTTAGAACATTTCTGGAAAAGGAGAGTGGCTAAGAAATGCTGAGGGAGGACTGCTGGATAAGCTTACACTCTTGGACTCCTTCCCTAACCTCACTTTTAAAGATGTCATACAAGCCTTAAAAACCAGAGCACAAAACTARATCATGCAGTTTGGTTGGTAATCACTTCAGTGGTGGAATAAATTGATAGAAGATTTTCTGTAAGGCTTGAGGACTTTTRCTTTGTTTTGTTTTTCATGGCTAAAATCTTATCCTTAGAGATGCAATTCCTTTGCCTATATAAATAGAAACAATCTGGTCCCACTCGTTCTACTGCAATTAGGAAAAAGCAATCAGAGTTTGTTAAACAGACTTCATAGAAAGAAGAATCTTGCGTCTTAGAAGACAGATGTTTTCTGATTAAGCTTTCTATCGCAGCCTCATTTAAGTTGCATAAGTCCCAGATAACTTTAGCAGAGGTTACAGTTTGTGGAGTTCTGCTGTTCTATTCAGTTCTCAATAACAGCTTTGTTCAGTTTGTGAGAGTTTTTAAATAGCTCAAACCTTCTTAAGAGCTGAAGCAATGTTTCTGTCCTCAGAAAAACTCTTTGGTGTATTGCAAACCTAAATAATAATCTGAAGTTTCCTTAAGAGCCATCTTGATCTCATAAAAAAATGGGAGTTTTAAAAATTAATACATATATTTTCATAAACACAACCTCATTTATGCAGGGGGTCATGTACGGACAGATGTGCACTGATGCTGCCATAATTATTGTTGTTTAAACTTTTCACTAAAAAATTTCCATTTATTTGGCTATCTTTAAGTAACCATTAATTTATTCAGTTTAAAAATAATCCTGTGTAAAGTGTTTTTCCTAAGTCRAACTTTTCTCAAACCTAGGAAAAGAATTCTCTATGTAGGCACAAACAAAAGCCAAACAAAACCCAAAAAAGAGAAAGCAAAAATTCAAMAAATTCTTCACATCTCTTGGTCCTTGAGAGAAAAAGAGCAAGACCATTTGGTCATAATTAATTTATCTATATTTTGAAAGAGAAATAGTGGCCTTTAATCCCATCTGTTTGCTCAGTTACTGGCATGAACATTTTCCCAAATGTTTGCAGAGCAGCTGATTTCTTAGGATGAATGAAATTCTAAAGATTTGGTCTCCATCAAGCATTTGMCAACCTCTCAGAGTTTCAAGAACTGACAGTAAATATATGTTTGACACAAAAAATGGAATATTAAAACAATTGCAGTGGCAGTTACTCCTTGGGGGAAGTAAGACATTCTGACACAAAAGAGTATTATGCATATTATATCAGATACAAAAAAATCTATGTTTTGAAATTTTAGAAGTAGTCGCAAACTCCACTGAATGTTCTAGACAGCATAAGAATGAAGGGTTGCTGGGGATTTGGGGTTTTTTTGGTAGTTGATTGGGTTTTTTTATATTTGGTTTCCTTTTGAATCACAGTTTTAGGTTACCTCTTTTAGAGTTAGCTAAAATTCCTTCCTTCAGTGGGTAGCTTTCTTTGTAGTACATTTCAAAGTGTGTTTACTGATAAGTGGTGATTTGGTGCATTATGCCACAAGACTATCTTTCCACTCTCCAGATCACAGCATCWGTTACAAAAATTAAGGCTGAAAAAGGCAAAAATAGCCTTTGGCATAACTTGCAGCAACTGAGACCATTTGTAGTATATCTGAGAGCCAAACAGGTTGGTTTTTCCTGCTAGTTTGCTTCCTATCCCAAAGACAAAAAAGAACAACTATCCTACAAAATTCTAAGGCAACCTTAGGGTAGCCATCTMTTCACGTTATTTATTGTTGGTATAAATACCTAAAGGTTCTAGTCACAGAAGAGACCCCAAATACTATGGTCTGTATAAATGAAAAAATGAAAATAATCCCTACATCAGGAATTTAGATCTGTCCTACATTCAGCATCTGCTGATTCTATTGTAGGGATGAAGGCACATGCTCGTAYGTCCACATCTTGCAAAAATGTGAGTCTTTTCAATTATTTCTAAGTGCTGGTAATTTATCTTGGTCTGAAACATAATGGCAAAAATTAAGTTCATGGGGCTCTGTATGCTTAATAAGAACAACTGAAAACTGCTGTGGAAATCAGTCTCCCAAAATCTAATTAGGTGCTCTAAATGTGTATTGTTGCTCAGAGGGTTTTTCACAAGTGAAAATTTGTCAAGATTAATTTTTCTAAGTGCACGTGGCAAAACCAGTAATAAATACTGAATTCTTATGAGCAGTGGTTATGAAATGGGTTTTTTTTTTGTGTTCTCAATATAACAAAACCACTAAGGTCTTAAATTTAGGAATAAATATTCAAACAAACAAACAAACAAACAAAAATAAACTCACTAAAAGAACCATCAGAATCTTGGATCTGAACATTTTCTGACCAAAAGTCTGCTTTTTTTTTTTTTTCCCCAAGATCTTTTGATAAATACATGGCAAGTATTTAATACAAACTGAAATGAAGAGATAATGAAAAAAGTGCAAGGAAAATAGGMTCTGTATTTCAGAATGCTTTTGGAGACAATCAAATAGATCAATGAATGAATATGAAATTATATTTAAAATGAGGATTAGTGACATGGAACCATGCACATGAAGTCAGATACAGACAATCTRGAAAATAAGTTTTGTGTTAGGGAGAGAAGGKKTTTTTTTTKTTGTTCATGATGCTTTCTATATATGAAAGTAAGTGTTCTCACTAGCTTACTTAGCATCTATTTTCTAACACCTATTTGAAGAGCAGGATTAGTTTTAGTGTTGGTAGAGAATAGGACTTGACAAGAAGGGCAAGATTACCTATTGAGTTGCTGTGCATTACACTGAAAGACTAACATCCTCCCATTCTATCTTTTTTCTGTTATACTGGGGATAAATCGGTTATTTTATTTACTTTGGAGTTAGCATTTTCTACCTCTGTCTTGTGGATTTCTACAGCGACCCTTTTTTATCATTGGGTACCCTCTCCATTATTGCCAGTTGATTGCCTAAACAAAAGTCTCCCAGATTTATTATCCCTGAAATAAAGCAACAATAAAGGTACCAATGGAAAAAAAAAAAGTTACAACCTAACTTCTGTGGAAAGCAAYCAAAAATTCACAGGAAAAACTCTATGTTGGAGAAACTGTACACAAAGTGACCAACCGATACTGACGCAAGTAATCAACATTTGCATGGCCTGTTATTTAAATTTCTAGTCCTTTTTTTTTTTCCTTGTTTCCTCTTTCTTTTTCTTATACTGTCTTTTAAGTAAATACAGAAATTCATTTAAAATAAGTGAACAAAAAAAAAGCATTTGAAAATATATAATCCTGTAACAAAAAATAAAATCCTGAATTTATATTATTTATGATTCAACAGAAAATATCTTCTTGCTTTGATTTCATTTTAGTTATTCCTGCATTTGGTGTGGCTTAGTTCAAACCTCTTAGTTGATGATTTTAGAGCTCCTTATGTTCAGCTAAGTCTAGAAAGAGTTTAAATGACCCAAATGCTTTAAGAGTCGACACTAACTTATCGAATTTCCAGGGCTGTTCTCATTATTCAACAGTTGTAGGGGATTTATAGAAAGYGGGAGATGAAAATATCCAGAAAATATACTGTTGCAGTCCTGCCRTGAATTTATGTTGTTTGTGTGCACACAGGTTTCATTAATAGATCAGGAAGTCAGAAATATATTTTTTAAGAGTTTTATAAAAAAAAAACTTTCCTTTTTTAATGTATAAATTCGTGGTTGCAGTTCTCATAATTGCACCTCCAAAAATATAATTTCAAAAAGTACAAAAAAGAAGTGAAAAGAAGACAGGCACATCTGTGGGTGGCTTTTGTACAAAGGAAACTAAATGGGTCAGGATACTTCATTTTGGAAGCTAACAGCTARGAGAAGGTAATTAATGTGTGATTATTCATTTTTCTTTTCTTCCRAATACAGTAATTGGGAATCCTCCAAACAAATGATCAGACTGCAGTTTTAAAGCAAAAAAAAAAGTATATTTTCATGCACTGAAAAATTAAATGTTGAGAAAAATCAGTCAAGGCCAGAGGAGATAGTTTTAATAATTACTGATGGACTCAATGATTTGGTCTGAATTTCTGGTTCCAGTAACCCTAAACCTGTTGATCATAGAAACTGAGTCATGGAGACGCAAATGTATCCACCCTCTTTTTTGACATAGCTTTTCTGGGACAGCACAGCAAGCTAGGTGAATCCAGACCCTTTTGGGCATTTCAACATTTTGTAGCATACAAAATCACAGCAAGATAATCACAGCAAGATAAACACTCAGTGAATGGAATACAGTAAAATAATATTTCTGAACCAAAAATTTGTGAAATATTTATTGGCTTGGACATTATAGAGAATGCCTTTCACACATAGAGGAGCTACCTTATGAATCTGTTGTGCCACAAAGATCTGGAATATGGAGAGCTCAAATGGCAGTRCAAGTTAACAGACAACCTGGCCACAAGAGCAGAAAAGTAGGGATGAAGTCCTACATTTGGAAGCAGGACTAAATAACTCACAGAGATTTTACCCAGCATTATTTATGCTCTTGGAATCCATCAGCTGCTCTGYGACTTCTGTGATTAGATCAGTCCCACGCTAATTTTTTAATACTTTTATTTGAAAGGATAAGCAACYAATAATTGGGTATTACCCAATAATTGCACTAATTATTATAGTTTTACTGAATATAAATTGAGGTTAAAGATTACAGTTCAGATTGAACCATTATTTTCAGCAGACAAAACAAAATAATGCATAAGTAATCACTTAAAAAGATGAGGCTGCTTGTGAAAGAACAGCTTAAAAAGGGAAGCTGTGACTAAGGCTCAGACCWGCAATCCATGTGGTTTTGCAACCGCCTGGACATTAGGAAGGTTTACACTCCCGGAGTACATGAGCATTCTTAAGCTCAGCAAATGGAAAACGTTCAGTACAATTGCATAAGTAGTCTAAGTCAAGGTACAGGATTGTCACTGCCTGCTCTTGCTCAATGTTCTGTGCAGCTRTAAAAAAACAAAACTACAAGGTTAGTGCATTTTGTTGTTCAGAAATCRTTTTGGGTGCCAAAGCTCAGACTTATAATTTCACTCTTTGTGTTGAAAAACTGTTCCTTCTTCCAAGTTTACTGGTGCATCTGAGTCTGCACATCTGTGATGAAGAGAAAGAAAAGTGGCATCTCTATTTGCTAAAGAATGGGGAGCAACAGAAGAAAACACTTCAAGCCCTTGTCACAAAAGTGTTTCTCCCTCTCTACTTCCTATTCTCTTCTTTTGTTTCTTATGAAAAAAAAAGATGTTTAGACCTGCCTCTTGCATTAGCACATTTTCTTGGCACTCTGGGTCTTCTTTCCTATGGACTTGCAGATCTGCTAAATCACCTTTGTGAAGGCCACACACAGCAATAGGATCCATAGGTATCCATAGCATATAGGYATCCATAGCAGCAGAATAGGTATCKMTTCTGCTAAGCTGCTGCAGATGCMATCATCTTTTGCCTGAGCCTGAGAAAGTACAATGACTTTTGAAAGAAAATTGTGATTGGTTTTCCAAACTTCCCATAAAATAAGAGAGGAACTCCCCATACCTGATACAGAAATGCCAATGATACAGTGGCGTTAAATATTTAAATTACTAAAAATAAAAATTAAAAAATAATATTTTTTAATTTTGACTATTTCAGGAGGATCTTCTGACCCTTTTGACAGCATGTTTTTGTTTTTGYTTTTGTTTATGATCTCTGRYTAGGACAGTGTGCTGTGAGGTTGTTGCTCTACCAGAATCACAGCCAGATCACTCACTCCTCACCACAGAAAAGAAAGGACCTTCCTCCCCTTTACCCCTTCTCTCCCCCAACCTGCTTTTTCATTAGCCTTGACCATGCTTCCAAACCTTTATTCAGATATCTATKGCTATAAAAACTTCTATATACTCCTGTCTTTCTCTTTAAAAACAGGRTTTTGTTAGACTAATGGGGAAATGAAAAGCTGGTTGCTGAAATAAAGTGAAGGTAAGGGCTTTTGGAATTGTCAGCTCTCAAGTTTCACTTGTAATGCCTTCAGATTTCCTTACAAGGGTACAAAGTGAGCATGTCAGCCTTRTTGGTGATTTAAGTCTCATCTATTCTGCTCCAGATGGCCTGTCCAGGCAMGAGAAGGACAGATGGCTTCAGACATTTCGGTGGTGGGAAGTAGAAAAAGAGCAGACTTTTTTCCTGCCTGTGCTTTTCCTTTCTGTGTCTTCTTTTTCCTGGAAACAATTTTTGTTGTTACAAGAGCAATGTGGTGATTGTGAGTGTTCATTTAGTCCATTGCCTTTATGGTGAACAGACTTTAGGTCTCAGATAATGGTTGAAGTGTCCACAGCCATCTCAGACTCTCAGATTCAATTTTTTGTTCTCTGACAAGATTATATTCCAGTCATCAAAAAGGCACATGTAAGAGGAGAAGAAACATACTGATCTCAGATTATCTTTTCCTTTTTTAAATCCTACTAGCCAATCAACTTTCTCCTGACAGTAATGCAATTTTATCAGAGTCAGTAAACTCAAAGAGGCTACCACTTCTAAAAGTTATTTTTTAATTCTTTTTCATAAAAATCTGCACAACTAAGAAGAGTTTAAGGGTTTCCCTTAAATGATTTCACTACTATCCCATCAAAAAAAAAAAAAAAAGAAAAATTTCTTTTTATTTTATCACAAATAATTCCAGCCAAAATTCAACTGTGATTTTTTTTCCTGTTAAAAAAAATGAGATCTGGGCTTGTGTTTCCAATAAGCAAACTTGAAGTGCTGTGAAACTGCATGTCAGACTTTGAGTTACAACTACCACATCTCCATTATTCWACAAAGCTTGAAATCTGTTCCTCAGACACTAATTATAGGGTAATTAGTTAATCCTTGAATGGGTAATTTAGCCTTCACTGAGTCCTTTAACAGGCCACCAGATTCTGGCCTACAAAATGGATATTGTGGCATTGCAATAACACACATGGAAATGGGCATGGCATTAATTATATTTCTAAATGTTTTATTAGATGCTGTTTAGCTGTCRTTTCCTAAATTACATGCTACATGTTGAATTATTTTCTGCAAGCATTTCATTTTGGGATATTTCCTAGACATATGGTATTAGCTTTGCTGACAGGAAACCAGAAAGCACTGTCGAGAATGTCTCGGCTGCTGTGCTGTGTCAGAGTTCCAGTAACACAAAGATCAATCAGCCTATTCAGCAGATTATAGAAGACAAACAGAAATTCACTCTTTAGCAAGGGTCAATATTTGCTCTTGCAGCAGTGTGAAAAATGATAAAATGTCATAGAGTCTGAATGGAAGGGAATAACCTTTAAAAATAAAAAAAAAAAAAAGGAAAGCCAAATTAATTATCTTGTTACAGAATGCTTCCCAGTGAGAAAGAATAAAACCTGTGATAGAATCTACACACATTAGGAAGGAAAATGGGTAAAAAAAAAAGGTGCAGTGGAGCAAAAGGAGGGTGGATTCTGAAATARTATCATGTTAATATACTGCTGTATTTTCCAGCAGAGATAAAAAGAACATTTTTCTGCAAAGCACAAGATAAATGATATACAGCTTTCAATCTACAGAAAGAGACTGTGTTCTTAGATTGAAATATTGCACGCTTAGTTCACAAACAGGAAAAATACAGAAAATAAAGCCCTTTTTTTTTACTGGAGAGCTGAAAAGTGAGTGGAAGGAGAGAGAATTATCTCATTTCTCCAGGATGCTAAAAGCTAGAAATTATTTAGTAGTGAATAATCAGCATGAGACCAGCAGTCTGACTCTATTTCCTTATGCCATGTAAGTCAACAGGAGAGACAGACAGAGAGAGTGAAGTAATGAAATTARAGATTATTTTCATTCAGCTTGCATAAATGCAAATCATACCTATGTTATTTGCCTCTTCCATGAACAGGGAAATGAAGTTTCATATTTCTCCCTTTAGACTCTTGAAATATTTTTAATATCTAACTTAGAATGAATGAGCAGTTTTCAATAAATCTTTTGTGTTTTTTTCTCCCTCTGTCTTTCTACAAACTGCAAAGCCCAGACAACTTATTATACCACTAGGAATTTAATTGTATCTTCACAGTTTAAATTTTTACATCTGAAACTTYAACTTTTCTAATAAATGGGCAAAGAACATCAGACTCTTCTGAAAAACCAATGTAAGGATGAATGTAGACTAAAATTGACCAAAATAAATTTTATGTGCAATAACTGAAAATGGCTGTATGTTGACTGAAATTCATTGAAGAGCCAGTCCTATCAATAGAATGAGGATTTTCTTTCACAACATCCTCTTCTKATCCCAACACTTTTACTGATTTCTTTCAGATGGCATTTCCCACCTATTCCCATACTGCAGAACCATTTCTAAAAGTGTGTTTTATTTGCCAGGTGTATTTTGCTGAATTTCAATTTTGTGTTGCAGAGATCCTGCATAAGAACATTGAATTCATGGTCACAGGACACACTTCACAACCTCAAGACACTCTTTAAATAACTACAAGGTGACTAAAGCATAAAAGAAATACTTAAAGCACTCTATGGCAGTTATTTGCAGCAAGATGTTAATGGTTCAACAAAAAATGTCATTTTGGTTCCATGTATTAATGATCCATTGTAACCTAGGTAACTAATTTTCATTATACGTGCTGGAACAGAAATTCCAGTCTTTAAAATGAACTAGAAAGGTGGYGTTCTTAGCAATAAACAAGCTTAAAAAATAACTATAAATTTCAATAACAGACAAATGATTTGAAAGTTTGWATCATCTACTTTAGTTGTGTGTCAAATATCCTTTTGTAGCCTGTCTGTATTATAACCCATAAAAAATAAARTACTCCAAATTATTAAGACATAATGGATACATCATCAGTTAAAATTACAGGACTGTATTTTTTCTTTTTTTATTTAGTAAGATATATTTTTTTCTTTAAAAATCTCAAAATGCGTGGTTTGAAATGCTGTAATTTATTAAGAAAGTAAGAAAGGGTGCCATTTGAATTTAATCACCAAAGAATGATGGAGGTTGCCTTGTAAGCTTACTGAAAAATTATACCTTATCAATATTTATGAGAATCACGTTGCTACTCCCAACTCCATGGATCCTTATGCAACTTTTAGAACACTTACCTTATTTACCATTTGGCTGTCATTGCATTAAAATGTGCTTACACATCCACCCACATGTATATTTGTTTTTAGCAAAAATCAAACTGGAGATACTGTGTACTCTGAGAAGTAAGGTAAGTGATTAAATTCCCTAGGTTAGACCCAAATATTCAAGTCTCGTTTTCTGTACTTCAGAGTGTAAAGGAAGTAAAAGACCAATTTCTCAGGCTTATCATATTTATTACATTATTATCAAAAGGAAATTGAATTCTCATTGCAATAGTCATTTTTATATGCACTGCAGGAAATAGAATTTGCCTTGAAGAAATTTTTGTGTAATGTGGAGGACCTTATTGATGCCTTCCAGTGTCAAAAGAAAGTTAATTAAGTCCCAAATATTCTAGACTTCTCTTTTTCCTTCAGAAAAGAATGATAAAAAACTGTACTGTATTTTTTCTTGTCTATCTTTTGATTTCTTTTTTTTTTTTTTAAACCCTTTTCTCCACCATTCAGTGGGAGGGCAATCTCCCAAATATTGTTCATCAAAATCATCAAATAATTTCTTCTTGTCATGAAGAAAACACCATTGTAAACAGCTGAAAATCAAAGGAATGTTATCTCTATTTTACAAATAGAAAAGGCAGATCAGATCAGAAGTATATGAAAYATTCAAAAAATAACCCACACATAAATTCATTCTTTCTTTTTGTTGCTTAAAAAAACTTCTATCTGACAAAGTATATTGTTCTCAATGTTCTGGTGCAATCCCATTTTCCAATAAATGGGGTCTGCTCCTTTTTTCCCAAAAAATAGATTGGGAGATCCCCAAAATACAAATAATTTAGCTATCTGATAATTTATTTCTGGACTTGATTGTTCCAAAATGAGCATGTTCTATGTCATGTGTTAGTCTTTAAATGTGAAATCTACAAATGAATTCCCCACTTTTCATGCATTTGTAATATTTTTCCGAAAGGTGAGACCATTTTTTTTCTGGGAAAGTTGCCTCATGCTTCAGTTTGACAAGGATGAGTTTATCTCAACTTCAAAGAGGACACAGGCAAACTTTTAATTTAAAAGCAGGTAAGGCATATGACCAAATGTGAAAAGCGTGGCAAAAAGCTTTGGACACGTTCATTGGCAGGTGAATTCCTTTGGAAAAGATTCACCTACAGCATTGGGACTGGAGATGGAGAAAAGCACTGATTCATGKAGGTGCGACATTTTTTGCAGACTTYTGYTGTTGAATGAAGTTGTTGAAAAGGAGTGAAGGTGCRATGCTTAACCTGAGACCCAGCACTACTGAAATGTGTGACACAATGAGTGTAATAGAGGAGATTTCAAAATGGCACATAAACTTTGATGGCCAAAATAATGAGCAGCAAAACCACGAATTAGTAAATGGAAGTGGAATGTACAATTAATGTTCCAGTGGTGTAGAACAGTTTGAATAATTGACAAAATCCCTCTGTGGTTTTAAGGCATGATGCCAAAGGCACCAATACCTTKCTTGTCTAATAAGTTAATCTGGGATGTTGCTTGCATGTTATCCAAAACTTGGCTACTGGRCACTTAAAAGTTTCTGATTTAAACCACCTGGGTTCCCCAGGTTCAATGTTTAGAGTGTTGCTTCTTTTGAAGGTGTAGAACTTGTGCAGAGCCAAATGGCCTCCAAAACAATCCCTAAACTCCTTGGGGTTCAGAATCCCCCATATTGCCCCAGGCAATGGGGTGGGTACGTCTGTGAATAGTTCAGATGTTCACTGAACTCATAAACCTGTTTTTCACTCCATTTGACCTGCTATTCAGATTAACCCTGTAATGAAAATATAACACTAGCATTTCTAGCATTTTCCAGCTATGAAAGGGATCAGATAACTCTTCTCTAACCATCCATGAAAACTCTGAGAAGATCAGCAAAACCATTTCTCAGTGATGTGTGCTTAATTTAGTTATCCTTTCTGCAAAATCATGCAGAACAGAAAAAAAAATATTCTTCCTGCTTAATGTTCAAAAAATTRAACATTACTTAGAAAGGAACTTTTCAGTTTGTTGAAAACATTTTTACAAAAGTATTGTACATAGCAAATGACACACTGGTTACACCTGGGGCGTTTGGAAAATTACATTTTGTTTAACAGGCTTGATTGAGGCTATTTTCAAACTACTGAAATAGATATACAATTAGATTCCATGAAAATATCTATTCCTACTGTTTTGTCATTTCCAAGTGTAAATCAACAAGAGGAACTATGGACGAGTCATAGTAATTCCCTACAATTGAAGTGGATATGTTTAACCTGTAAAGCAAAGTCCCTTTTAGCTGACTTTGGGAAGGGAASCAGGTTCTGTTATTGCTTGCACAATCTTCTTCCTCTCTTCAATCAGCAGCCAGTGAGCATTTATGCCACACATGGATCATGTGGAAGCATTGCATAAGTTGATTGGTGTAGGGACAAGCACATGCTCACCTGTTACAAAAAAGAAAACCAATTCACATCAAAGACTAATCAACTGTAGCCTTGAAATAAAACAGAAAATAAAGTTTTTTAAGTGACAAAGTGCATGAGATGGTTTTTAACACAGTCACACAGTGCAAACTCTTAAAGGTAGTTATATATGCCCATCTCTTTATTAGGAWCTTAAAATTTCAGTCTCCTGAGCTTGAACAGTTACTATATCCCATAGTAATCAACCCTCAATACTGGTGTATCAGACAAAAAATGAAATTCAGCTACAGATGCCCAACTGGAACAGGAGTTTTCTTCAGTATTTGCTCTTAGAGGGTAGCAGCAGTTCACTGCACAGAAAATTTTTCTATAAAAATCAATTACAGCTAAACCAGWTTTCTAATTTTCTGTGTTTTTCTGCATCTTTCTAGGCTAATGTGACTTTCTTACTATCTTAACTCTACTCCAGTAATTAAATCAGCAGGGGGCATTTATTTTACTGCACTCAATGCAGGCATTAAAGAACCACTTTCTAGAGAAGCGGGGTGTTTTTGCAAAGGCTGCTTTTCTCTATTCAGCTACTTCAGCTTGTTCACAGCCTCATCCTTTTCAAGGTTTTATATTTCTGTTGAGGAGGAAAGGGGTAGCCAGGGCTATTTTTAGAAGCACTGACTCACAGTCTTTTATGTTTCCCTGTTCCCATCAGGCTGAGTGCTGGTTATTAGTGGAGCACACTGCCTGGCGTGTACCACAGCAATACACTTACAGCATCACCTGAAATTACCCCGAAATTTGACAAAACAAAAACCACACACTTTAAATTAGACTTTTATGAGATCTTTTTAATGAGTTAGAGTCATAATTTAGWGTTTATTTTAAACAGGTATTTAGTACATTCTTTTCTCACAGGTTACAGATATTGTAATTTATGTCTGAAGGGACTCTCCTAATCACTTGCATGAAGAAGGAGATCATATGAGTTAGCTTTCTCAATAACCTCAACCAGTGTGAAAACAGCAGAAGAGGAGGAAAGAAAGAGGCACTGAAGCAGAAGTTATTTCTTGGTCTGCAGTATTCATTAATATTTTGATTCTTTTTGTTCTCAGTCAGTCAAGTAGAAAACATTTTCTTTTTATATGGCTTCTCGTGGCACAGATCTCTCTCCCAGAATTTCACTTACACTTAATTTATAACCTCTAGGCCAGGTTCTTTCACATTCATCTTGTGCTGGAAAGCTCCATTAATTTCTATGGAATTAYTTCCAATTCCAAAGGACAGAGAAATACATCCTCCCTTCATTCCCTCTCCATTAGAGCAGAGCGCGAGCTGGAGCTGTGCTCCTGCTCATGCTCTGCTGGGAAACATCTTCCAATTCTATCTGACATGGCAGGGTAGATATGAGACACCAGCAGCAGTTCAAGGTGATGCTTGCTTTAGTAAAAGTACATTTCTATTTGCCAGGGAAAATAGGAATATTACACTCGGAACAGTTCACTCCACTTACCAAAGCAAGAGAATCTTGCTTTCCCTCTGTTACATCCACAGTACATAAGACAATCAATATTTCCCAGCTGAAGTTTTCCCATGTAGGATCCATCACCCGTCAAAGGCAGTACAAGATCTAATTCCATTATCAGATTTAAGGAAAGCTGCCAGCCCCGGTGATTCTCTTTAAGTAGCTGGCGCACAGATCTTGATTAACATCTAAATGATGCARCCTTGCACAAGGACTGCTCTTAGTCATTATATGGGAGTAAAACACGTTCCGTTCCCAGTCACTTTGGATCCCAGTATTTTTCAACAAAACCAATCTGACTTAAAAATCAGATATGGAGGAATGAACACTATTCATGGAGAGTGACAGGTTCTGCATCTGTATTTCAGTTAACAAATGNAAAAAAAAAAAAAAAAAAAAAAAAAAAAAAAAGACACCAGAAGTTATACTTCTTATGTATTTGTTGTACCTACAGGTATAAACACACTGAGAAACCCTGAATTACAGTCACAGAAAACCTGTCCAAAACCACATTTGGGCATGGATCAAGAATTGAAAACTTAAAGAATCTTGAGAAGCAACTCAATGTGGTTTTGCTTAGAGTATACCTGTAGATGATTGACAAATCTGTGTATGCTGGCTGAAATTTATGAAGACAGATGTTTTCTAAGAAGATTCAATTACAGTATTTTTTATTTGACATGGGAGCTAGAAAGTCGCGCATGACTTGCTTCAAACTGTTTGAGATGCTGAACAAAAAGTACAGCCTAGCATGTGATGCTTATTACATTATTTCAATTTTTGTGATATTTTTCAAACAGCTCCCACCTGAGTTTAGAAAATGCAAAGCTGTGATTTAAGCCAGCTGCAGCTAGGCAATGCCTGCCTGTAAAGCAGAATAACTTTCCAGTGCTGTGGGGCTATGGAACTGATCTTGTTCTCCTGTAAAATATGAAGAATATGCAAATCTCTTTAATATATATGATAAGCCCAGGACATTAGCAATCTTTTACTTTTAGTGCAATGTTCTTGCAAGAAACAGTTTCCATGGTCAGAGAATAAAAATGGTTCAGGTCATTAATTTCATTTGATTAAAAAAAAAAAAAATCCAGCATAGTAAGATCTAAATATAAAATAAAACAGTGCTTGACATGAACTGTCAGAAAATTTTCCAATAAAAAATATTACACTCACCACAGAATTTGGTTACGGGAAGTAAATACTCATAATGAATTATCTGCAGGCAATTTGGACAAACCCACTCACTCATTTGCTTTTTGTGGCAGTCAAAACCCCCTAATTTTAGCTTTGTACACCCACACACAGTCTAGCTGATTTCAGTGAGGCACTGCAGAGAGCAGAGACCCACACAGTATGCCAGCACYAGACTGTCAACTCAGGATTTATTAACAAGAACCTTCTGGATGTATTCTACTCTCTTCAAATCTCAGTAACTTTGAGATTTGACATTTGTAACATTTGTATCTSTCTGAGGAARACAAACAAACATAAAATCAAAACASATAAATAYAGAATMTCTTCRATTATAAATCACATTTCCATGTTTTCCAGTAACTACCATCAGAATCTTTTTTATAATGTGTATTATCCCTCTCTGTAAGCACCTGAAGGGAGTCTGTAGTGAGATGGGGGTCAGCCTCTTCTCCYRARTAACAAACAATAGAGTGAGAGGGAATGGCCTTAAGTTGTACCAAGGGAGGTCTGATAMTACATATTAGGAAAAATCTTTTCACTGAAAGGGTGCTCAGGCATTGGAACAGGCTGCTCAGGGAAGTGCTGGAGCGACCATTCCTGAAGGTATCTAAAAGATGTGTGGATGTGGCACTTGGAGACATGGTTTAGTGATGGACTTGGCAGTGCTGGGYTAATGACTGGACTCAATCATCTTAGAGGTATTTTCCAACCTAAATAATCCTATAATTCTGTGATTAACTCCAGCATTCTTCCTAAAGAAGGGATCATGGCTGAARTAAAGAATCAGTTCTCTCTGGCTGCTGAAGGCCTGTCAGGCTTCACAAGCTTAAAGAAAGGTTCAGGGCTGTCTGTATTCCCAAATTCCCCCCTGCCCACACCTGCAGCTCACCCTGCATTGCTGCAACACCCTGCATTGCTGCAACACCCTGCTGCTGTCACCCAGCAAGGGGCAGCAGATGGGTGATCCCCCTGAGCAATCCTGCCTCCTGGAGGAAACTTGGAGCACTCTGAGGAAAGAATGTACTAAATACCTATTTAAAATAAACTCCAAATTATGACTCTGACTCATTAAAAGAACCCATAAAAATGGGGGGAATGCACTCAGCCAATGCATTGTAGGAAAGGTTTGCACTCGCAGGGACCTTGGCACACTCCCAAAGGTGTCCTGGGTCTCAGGTGTTTCCTCATGTCATTTTGATGTCATCATCACGTGATTGAAATTGGGTAGAAGTCGAGCTTCTTCACATGCCCTTGCTTACACTGCAGAAAAGGATTAGCTRAGGAACCAGAAATCTCCATGGAATTCTTCCAGACACAGTAACACAGGACACTTTTTGTTAGTGCAGCTTCCATACACGGTGATAAACCAGAGATTAATTCCTCAAAGGACAATATACCAATTGCACATGCATCCAAGTTTGATTTTTATTGAAAACATTTCTTATTGTAAAATGGAATATGATATATTGTCGGGTTGRTTATCAGCACATTGCTGGACACTGCACTGAACTGAAAGACCAATCTGCCATGCAATTAGCAAAATGAGCAAAATGCTCATGCAAATGAGCAAAATATTGTGATGTTGTCTTGCCTTTGTGTTTTTAGTCTTACTCTAATATTTCTCTGTGTTCATTTTCCAAATGAAACCCCTACAGAGGCAAACCAATGAATACAAATTGTTGAAATGTATTTTTGAATTTGTGTAGACATATTGGGCTTTTGTAGAACAAAATGTTTGGTAAGCAGTATGTAGTAAAGTTTTTAAAAGCTTTACAAAMACTCTTGATTTTATCAATTTCCACATCATCAGCTTTTAATATCCCATAGGAAACATTTTCCATTAAGCTCAGCTTTAGGGCTACAGAACAGAAACTTACCCAGGATATTTTCACAGAAATTTTAAGGGGTTTTCTGCCCATGCCCCTAACACAGAACACTGTTTTTTTCTCTGAAAGTCTGTCAGATCAGACCCTTAATATCTGACACTGACATTTTCTGACCTTTTCTGTGACTGGTTCCCTTGAAAGAAAGGTTCACACAGAGTGAATCAAACCAAATATTAAAACACAAACAATAACAATATATTCTTTTCAGGCTTCCAGTTCACATCTCATTTTCTCTGTTCCTGCCTATTCATTTYTAAATTCTTTGTCTCTCATACATTGAAGTGTTCAATGTTGTCGCTTAGGAAATTAATAAGGGTGAAAAAAGGTTTTGTGCACACAGACTGTGCAGAATGCCCTCCATRTGAAGCACATATTGTCTCTCCAACCTGGCTGTATATAAATGCATCCTGTTATTCAATATATTTATYCTTGGTAGGYCTACATTTTTCAACTCTCTSTCCTCTGTAGATGGGAATTTGAGGWATAGRAATAAAWGAGGTTGAATCTGCCAAAGGAACTTAATATCAAACAGTTTCAGCAGCCCTACCAGGGTGTAAACAGGATGAGACTTTAGAATCTCAATTCACCCACTGCCTAACCCTAGAACACATAAGCTCCCTAAATGAAAAATTTTGTGCTATGGAGGCCACTTAGGTCTACAACCAAGGTTTCCTGAGGATGCCCCATATCATCCAATCATTTCCAGTGCCAAACAGCTAGACCCTGACACAAAATGGGATACAGAAACTGAATATTTCTCCAAACATATAAATAGTTTTTATATGGTTAGGTTCCACAAAGTTTTCCTAGATAAATCAAATGAGGAAGTGCTGAGAACAGTGATGAGAATCTTGATCACTGAGCCACACCAGATGCAAAGCTGCAGGAATGCCAGACCAAAGTCACTGTAGTGATAGGTAACATCTCCACATTAAACAAATAATGAGATTGAAATTATCATTTGAGAAGAGCAATGATGCATTATCAAAAGGCTTGGAAGATACAGAACAAAAAGCATATTTCACTCTCTAAGAAAGATCTCAGGCAAAATCTAGGTGCTCTAGAGTTTACCAGTCTCAGGGAAAACTACCAAGCTTTAGTTCAGTTAATTTAGCAACATCAGGTGTAGCTGTATAGTTGAGTGCTTCCAAGTTTGAAGGCTAGTATAACATTACCTGAAATTATGATAAACAATCTGAGGAATACAAAACCAATCCTCATGGTCTTGTGCAATTTCAGCATATTTTTCCTATGATTTATAAATGTATCCCCAATATAGTTTCATTATGAATCAAAGTACTCTATGAATCAGAAAATACCACTTCTCTTGTATATTCTTTCCCTTGTACTGTCATGAGCACTGAAATATTTAACAGTGATCTTTAGAGTATCATGACTGTCATTTATACTTCACCACTAATGTTTCAGTTCTTTATAGATTGAGACAGATACATGTGGTATGATTCTGTGTCCACTGTATTCTCACAGTTTGCTTTTAAACATTGTATTAGAGAGTAAACTTTCTTTTTGAAATGAAGTTTATTGTCAGAGGAAAACTGGTACATTTTCCTATCCTATGGCACATGTACTATCCTAAAAAGGAAGCATTCTCCTTATTTAGAAACACTGGTCTGATGTGTATTCAGAGGAAGAAAAGTGATTAGAAAATAATCTTAATCTAAAGRTAGCAGTCACAGTTTTCAGTGAGAAAAGCATGGTTCAATCTTTTTGAGACATACATAAAATTATATACTTGATGAAAATAATTTAAATCAACAATAAGATTAAAAATTACTTTTAGTCTCTGCTTTTATACATAGAAATTACGATTTATCTCATTACTATTCCATTTGTCTCTCAAATTTCCATTCTTAAGAGGTTGCAGTTGTAGCATTAGACATGGGAAAAAAAAAAGGTGTTTGCACCTTGTTAGGATTTATCAAATATGGTAATATTAAACAAGCATAAGATACCTTTTGAGCTCTTTCCCTGTTGCACCCTGCTCTGTGAATTGGTAGCTGAACTATATTGAATGGAGCAGGGTTGCTGATTACCATTCCAAAGGGATGTTTTGGGCTTCTGTCAAACTGTTTTCACAATMCAGGTGAATTTACATTTCTGATCAGGAACCTATTTAAAAGGGCTTCTAASAAATTTTTCACTGGGTTTGTTCCATACAAAATAGAAGTGATCATTAAATTCATATTGAAGAGTGGTATATAATCATAATTTTGAATTCCCACAATCTCAGAAACATGAAGTCTTTTTATTGCTTTTCYTCCTTACACTAAATCACTGTTTGCCTTTAACCCTAATTTATGTATGTCTTTCATTAGAGGGCAGCAAAGAAAGAATCAGAAGATTAAATTAATTTTTTGTTTCTATTTTTATAACTCAGCATTAGATCCTGAACTAGTCACTAGATGTCATTCTAACACACCAAATAATTTCTTTGAAATTAGGCAGTGTTCTGCAATAAATGGTACCTTGAATTTCCATTTAAAGGTGAATGCTTGCTTTATTGCAATCCCTATTCATTGCAGTTGCAACTGATTAATTGTTTCAATGTTCCCACCACAAAAAAATCCATTAAATTGTTGAAGCTAAATTAATTATATCATCAGTAATTCTTGCATTACATTGTTTTGTCTTGAGTGGCATTAAATAATCAGCCACTGTTGGGTTCAAAACATTTCAAACATTTCATTAATTCTAGTATGTTTGAATGTTGTCTTAAATTCATACTGAAAATGCATTATTCATTTTCATTTCATTATATAATTTGATCCAGGAAATAGCAATATTATRCAGCTTTGGTGACCATCTTGCTGTTTGAGTGAGTAGTCAAGGAAACAACGTTCTTACATAATATTTTTCAGTGAAAATGATAATCAATCTTTTTTCAAAATATGCATGTCAGAGGAATTAGACACCCTTATGTGGTGCCACATTCTGCAGTAGAGGAAGACCGGCCACTGCCAGGGGCATAATAGCAAGGCATTCTGGAGTTTTAACTCCCCGACTTCCACTGCTTCCTTTTATCCTTTGATCCCTCTAATTATTGGTATTTTGGTATGACTGTGATGGCCTAAAACACAAACCCAACTGTAGGAGCCCAGTGTGTAGTCAGATCCAAGACTGGCAAGAATGAAGACAGGGACAAGGTCAGCCTGTTGTTCGAATCTTTTGCCTTTATTTTCTTATGCTCTCGCTCTTCCTTTCACCCCATTCACCTCCCTTTGAAGCCGTAGTAATATAAGATTTTCCAGCTAGATGAATTCAGGGCTACAGTTGCTAAATTCCTGAGGTACTCATCTTGTTAAGCATTACTGTAAGCTCCTGTGTGTTTCTGGATACTCTGATTTATGCATCAGGAGCTGAAATATTTGCTAAAGGAATTTCCCTTTACTGTTCAGTGCCCTTTAGTGGAGATTTCCCTTTACATCCCCATCCAGTAAAAGAAAATGTGTGAAYTCCCATTCACTGACCAAAATCAATTTCTTTAAATCAATTAATTAATGAAAGAAGGTTCTGTAAACCCATCTGGTTTTGACTGGGGTAACCTAGGCAGGGCTCCTAGAAGATTCTCAGTAAAGCAGTGGGGAGTAGCACTGGAAAGCAAAGAACAGCTAAGGGTAGTAAAGGCTCCACCTGATATGGATCAAGAAGGGAACACCCATGCACATATAATGTGGAGTTAAAAAATACATTTAGAGAAAACTTCAATATTAAAAATATTCCTAGAGTTCAATTTCATTTTGAGAAAATACAGATTTCTGCATGCACCAAAAGTGAATCGAATTAAACACAGTGAGAAATTCATTACATAAAAGTATTTCTCATGCTGCTTTCAAAGASGACAGAACAGAAAGTCTGAATGAAATCATTACAAAAACGTAAAATGAGTCCTGCAGATAGAGTGAAATGCTTTTGTCTCCCAGCCTTTCAGCGAGGAAACACAGAGTCTTTGTCCTTACCCAAATATCTCATCCTAATGTAGTTTGAAGTCACCCAACCTGTCCTAAATTGCTCTTTTAAGTAACAGCTTCTCTTTGATATAACTTTCATAATGTTACTGAAAAAAAAAAAAATCTTTGGATTAAATCTTTCTCCTAGCAGAGTTATCAGAAGCTAAACTGGAATARAAGAGATGGATTCCCTATTTCTACAATGAAAGATTGCAGAATTCTTGCATAGTTTTACATTTTTATTTGTCACCTTTGTCAGTTTAATGTTGGCAGCAGGATCATTATACCCTGGACACTTCAATCTCAGCAATTTATAGAATGTATCTCAGAAATATTGCATGCAAAAGCCATCACTATGGAGACAATCATTTTTCCAAGAAACAATAACGACACATTGGCAGAAAAAAAGACTTCATTCTTTTGTGTCAACATTCAGCGTTGTGCTGCTGAGCAGGCGGAAGGCAAAGCCCTGCATGCACACAGCCTGACTTGCATCATCTCCTTCCAGACAGGACAGGCCACCACCAGTGCAGCTCCAGCACTTTGCTTCAGCTTGGTGGYGTCCCCAGAGCACCAAATTGTTCAACTGTGTAAGCCCAAAGTGCTTTAAACTCATCTCTTGGGGGTTGTGCTGAAATTGGCTCTGCAGAGTCTGTTACAGCCAAAAGGCTCCTCACTGATTTTGGCACGGAGCTATTTTTTTCCAGATAAGAGCAACACCTGACAAAACTGAGGACAGGCTCGGGGTGTCCAAAAATGATATCTAGTGCATTAAGAAAATATCCRTAAAGGAAGTCTCAACTGTCTCCCCACATCTTGTGTTGTCTTCACACATTCAGGCAGAAATTAATTTCTTCTTGGCCGAAGAACCAAGGTGGGTGCAGCACCTGATTGCAAAAGCAGGACCGTAGGCACTGAGCCATCTGCCTTCTATTTTACTGGGAGTGGCAAAAAAGTGAAAATATACATTTATTCTGCAAAAACTGATTTGAATTTTTAAAAATCCAGAAAGCTGAAAACTGAAGTCTTCAGTTCATGGGTCTGTGACTCAAAATTAATTGCTAAAATCTGCTATACAATAAGATCAGTTAATTAGGGCTCTCTGGTTCCTTGCATACTAGAGGACAAGATCATCTGGCTTTGCTGTTTGTATACTGCAATGTACTGAAAATAGAAAATAAAAGTTACACATGACAAAGTATTGATTAATTGTCTCCAAAAAACAAAAAGACAAAACAGCATTAACCAATTATACAAATCTTTAAAAGACAAACYCATGGAAACAACATTTCCTTGTCTAACAGTTTCATTTGGAACAGCAGGCTSTGCTCCTGAATTAATTTTACAGCTGAGACACAGCTAATCCACAAATAAGCCTGTTACGGTTGGTGGGCATAACAAAAGAAGTGCTTGCCAATAGGCACACATGACATCTGGAGCTTGAAGGCAAATTTAAGAGGAAAAGTATTTTTGGYAATATATTAAAACTTCAGGAGTAGRACCTCAGAGGAAAATGTATCCACAAATATCCATACTTACTATAGATTCTCATGAGGAGCACATGCTCACAAGTACMTCTGCAAATATGAGAAAAGCTATTTTTAATATTCCCACTGATACAAAATTATGTATAAAAAAGTGAAAACTCACACTTTTCTTATTCTTCAAAATAATTTCTACTGCAGAGAGAACTAAAATGTTAGACCAGTTTTAATTTTAACATGTTATTACTGAAACCTATTTTCAATATATTAAATATTGAAGCACAGAAGTATTTCTATTTGAACAGGATTGTTTAGTACAGGTGAGCCCTTTGCCCTTTTGAAGCCATTAGCCTACCTCGTACTATTTCTAAKGAGACCAAAACATTACCCTGAATATTCAGTTACATATAAAACTTAAAGCTGATAACTGTAAAAGGAATTTACTATGGAGCACCTATCATTATTTAGTTTTCAAGAAATCTGTACATTTCAGGAGCTCCACATGAGTAAAAGCAGGGTCATTCACATCATCTCCCTATCTGATAGATGCCAGCCAGGAGAGTAACCTCACTTTACATGTGTTAGCACTGAGTACACACAAATGTCAGATTTTTCAAACAACCATAGGCCAATGCAAAACCCTGTCCTTAGGTGCAGAGATAGAACAAATGAGAGGCTAGAGGGAAGGCAAGTTGCATCTATCAGCTATCTCCTCTATGTAATGCTCTCCTAATTAAAATCACATTCAGGCAAGCTCTTGAGAAAGTGCTAATTTAGGTAATGACTTTAATGGAATGATTCTCATGCTTAAACATTATATGAATAATGAAGTGCTCTAAGATGCAAATCTGTCACAGAAAAACATATAAGACAGCCTTTAAAAAGCTGGTGGTTTGTGTTTTCTCAAGCAAAAAAGATTTCTGTGTTGGTCAAACTATAGAAGGTTACAGACTGGTAGAAAATATTCATTCTCAGCATATACAACTACTTTCAATGGCTAATTACAGTCCCATTAAGACTATGTGTTCCACATCGTTTGAGGAAGAATATAAAAGGATACTAGTAACTTGAAATTTAATGGCAAGAAGGAAATTCCTAGTTTATATGGGAGTGCATTACTAATAACGGCTTTAATGTGAATAAATTGATGCTTTAATGGTAATTAATTTCAGTGAGTATTGTTAAACTTAACTGCATGTAAAGGAACAACTATAACTTAAAATGTACTGGCCTTTGCCCAGTTGTCTGGAAAATGCTCTGCATAGYCAAAAGTATCAAGGACTGAACTGTATGATTGTTATTAAAACCAGTGTAGGTGGCAGGGCTTGATATAATTTTTGTATTGCTTTGCTAATGTTATCCCTACAATCCACAAAAATTTCTGCTAAGGTCAAGTTTTAAAAGTCCGGTTCTGAATATATTATGGAGAARTTTGCAGTAGATTTGCAGATGTTCTGCCAATAAAATTTATGCAATAAAATATTGTTAATGATGCTAACACTTTTGGTCTTGGCTTAAGATATTGGCTAGTTCAATTTCAACATCTTTGACGGCTTGTTACATTATGGGTTTCTGATAGAGGTGGTCCAACCTCTGTTTCATCCTCTGGAGCAGCMCTGGAGTGCTGTAAGAGCCAGTCAAGTCTCTGAAATCTCCCAGAAGAAGTTTGTTTGTTTTTGTTTGTTTGGTTTTTTTTATCAAAAACATGCAAAAAGAGGAGCTATAAAATGTAGTTGCATTCTATCTTTTGACACTTTCTTATCTTTTCCTAATGCAGGAATTGCAYGCAGGTAAAATGCCCTGAATTAAAGGAGGGACTGGAGGTTGGCCAGGGAAACAGCAATTGCATTCTGTGTGGCCAGGCTGAGGTGAATCCATGCTGATGACATGGTGTGAAGGATCACTGAGCTGTTTTAGAAGAGTTAATTTCTCAAAGTTGATGGAAACTTTTCTTCCACACTTAAGATGGTCACGTATYCAAACAATAATGTGCATGACTGTACATCAGTGCCAAAGCAGGCTGGCACCCTGTATAGTGTTTAACTCCCAAAGCAAGAGAAGCTTTGTGGAAAAAGAAATCCTTTGACCAGAGAAACCCTCTCATCCTTTGTGTGCAGCTCTTCTTTTCATCCTMAAGCAGTTTCTAGGTTTCAAGTAGTTTTTCCTCTGTTCTGTCATGGATGAGAAGAACAAGATCATGATTCCCTTTTTGAACTCTCTGAGCTGTCTGCYCAGTATCAAGATGAAGAGCTTATCTGCACAATAGAAGTGGACTTTTCAACCTCTAGTTAGAGACAAGCTCCCAGCATGGGAGCAGCCAAAATCATGTTCTTGGGGAGCTTTTTAAGATAGTCTTTGTGAGTTGATTCACAAATCCAGCCTTCAGCTACGAGAAAACACAATGCAGTGCAGTCCAGAGTGGATCTGTGCAGTCAGTAACTGYRAGGTAATTTTGCTCTGGTTRGATCTCCCAGCAATCACAAAACTAGTCCCCGAGCCATGCCCCAGAATAGCATGAAGGATTAATATGGATTCTCCATTTTAAAAGCTAGGACAGAAAACATTCAAGTATCTCTTATGTCCCACATGTACCATAAACTGGGGTGGACTCAGTCTGAGAGCAGCAATCATTCAGTGCAAAGAAGTGAAAGAACAGTTTAGGATCTGTATCTGGAGACTTGCTTATTTGATTTTAAATGATCCCAGCTATTTTTTCAGTATGAGTGGTCTAACAAAAGATGGCTAATTTAGAAAGACCAAATTAAAACCCMAAAAGTTGTAGCATACTCAAAATTGTGTCCATTTCTTTAAAGCTTGTAACCACACTTTTTCCTTAGTGTATCACTTTTACTAGCTTTSTATTCAAAGACCTAACATCTGGCTTTCCTGAGCTGAAAAAGTCAGCACTGTTATAAAAAAAAAATAGAAAGAAAAAAGACTAATTGGGGTATTTGATGCATCATATGAGCAGTTTTGTTTGAGATTTTATTTCTGCAGAAATACTGCTTTTCAAGTAGGAGGTGCCATTGATAAAAAATCTCACTGAGTCTCAGCTATAATAGTTTTTTTAAAAAACTTTGAGATATTATCTGAAATCCACTTCAAGGTATTTGAATTCAGGCATATATAGTAATTTATAAAATAGCATTTTACAAATTTTAGAATTCTACAGAAACATGTAGTCAATTCAATTATTTTGACAATGGCAGACCTGGATCTGAGAAGAAGAATCCTGCTCTCTAAATGATTTTTTTATTTTCTCATTCACCAAACTAGAACAATCTTCTCTACTTACTGCAATGGGAACCTCCATGTTACTGGTAAGCAAAAATCAAATTTCTGGTTAACTTATCAAAGAGTGTCATTGGTGGAAARTGAAAGTAAGAAATACATATATAAATAATCATCTCTCTGTTCATAATCTACTAAGGACAACTCTTAYAGAACACRTGTAAGTGCCTCATCATAAAAGAAYATTGACTCATCCAAATTCATTTAWATACTTTGATTCTTGTTCCTCCAGTTTCTTTTGCTGCACAAAATAGAATGATTTTGTTATTCTCATTTGGTAATTATCTCTTTTTCAGAGATCAAGGGTGCTGCCTCTTTTTTCTATCTTAGCAGCCTTAAATTGWGATGCTTTCAGAACTATTTCTGTTAATTTTTGGAACCCCACAAATTTCACTATCAGCACCTAGCTAATAAAAACCTCATTTATAGAGCATTAGCTGGGTAACTGACAAAAAACATTGATGGGCATCTCACAATTTCTCAGYGTTAAAGAGCAGATTGAAACAYTCTTAAAACAGTTGGTTTGTGTCCCCAAAAGAAGCATTAAAACCTCGTGGTCATCTGAGGCACACAAGTGTGGCAGAATGCCTCAAATTGCCCCTCAGRAAGAGTGAAAGAAAACGTGGAGAACAGGTAAATCCTTGGGAGAAAAGCACTGCAAGCAATGTTACACACTGTAATACCTCTAATAGATTAATTAAGGTAAAACTTATTAATAATCAGTTAATTATTAATTAACTGATAACTCTGGTGGTTATCACTTAAATCCATGAAAAGAAATTGTGAGATATAAAAAAGTATAGATTAATATGAAATCGTACATAATCATAAAACAGCAGATGCCTCCTCTTTCTCGTGTCTGGCATCTTCCCCAAGCAGCTCTCAGTTTGCATAAGCAGCTTTGGCCTCAAGGACATCTCTGTCTTTTTTTACTTTCTAATTGAACTGCTTGAGCTGCTGCTTGCAAAGAGCAGAAAATATTGCCAGAGCTCATAGATTTTCTCCCCTGAGGAAGTCAATTGCTTCTGTTTCTCTTGCAGTTTTCTCAAAAGGAGAGTCTTCTACCCAGGCAAGCTGTTTCCTCAACGTGTGAAGTGACAGCCTACACCAGACTCAGCTCCAGCAGACAGAAGTCTGTAGGAACTCAGAAAACTTCCTTCTTGATAGAGAAGCTTCCAACATTGTTCAGTACAGGAAATTGTTTCATATTTTCAGAGTGCAGAGCAGCCATGAACTTCTCTGCTTATCCCTATTACAAGTAAAGCCCATCACAGTAACCAGACCCTCTATTTATAGTAATAAAGTTCAGCAGCATGCAAAGACTGGGGGGCAAAGAGAATGAAGGCTTTGTTCATCTGYTGCAGCAAGAGTGGATTTGGACATTTTTCTTTGAAGAAATGCATRGACTAAATTCCAAATGAAGATGGTAAGTACATAAATAGCGCTTTTCTGAGTCAAAACTAAGCAGCACATTCTTTTCAGTAAAGTAATTGTAGGATTATGAATGTCTCCAAAACCAYAGATTTAAAGACAGCATTCTGTTTGCTATTCATTATGTTAATCCTTCAGTTTTCGTTATTGAAGTTCATTTTCTGAATCTTATTCCTTTTCATATTATTTGGAGTTTACCATAYGAGCAAAAAGTCAATCCATTAAAGCCATTTGCATATCAGAATAGTTGACTGAGCACAAGACTCAAATACTGAATTTTAAACTAGAGAAAAATAAAATGCACCAGCAGGTACTGAGATAAATCCAAGTTTAGCTTTGACCACCACTGAGAAATATTTATAATAAACAAATGCATGATTATTTGTCTGCAGGAAATTTTGTTTTCTACTACTTGGACTGTAGAAAGCATTCTTGAGGTAGAAATTATTTCATTTCAGAGCTTTGTATTTTGTTTTCTTTAGGATTATTAGAGTTTATTATTTAATTCTGTGTCTCATCACCAGTTAAAAGTGAAATGTGTAGAMGCTCTAGGTACAAGAAAATTTTTAGGATCCACAGTTCACTTTTTGTTCAACCACACTATCACTGCCTGTGTAGAKACCCTCAAGGGGGATCATTCTAGGGTTTCCTTGTTTAAAATTAACTTGTGGTTGTGCATCACATTMGTTTAATTAATTTAAGTGCCAGTAAGTCAAACAGCTGTAACGGGTAATTATGCAATTACACATAATTACTTCACTGAGATGAGTTATAATGTGAGCATTCTTATTAAGCTTGAAAGTCAGGAAGAAAACAGTGTGTGCAAGCATTGTTCTGCTAATAGCCAGCCATAAACTGTCTCCACATTGGTTCTTGATTCATGAATGAACTGCAGCCCTACAAGGAGATGGGATCAAGAAAATGAGTATTTGTTTCTTGATTCCATTTCCTGGACAACTGAGTGGAATATTTAAAGGGCCAGGGTGGTTATTTTGGTCTGTTTGAGCGGGCATTCAGCTCTGGACAACCAAGAATGGCACTTCTTGGATAAGAGGATATTTCCAAGGATCTTGTCCCCATTCATTTTTTCCTGCTGTGACATGAAAGTTGGGGGGAAAAAAAGAAAAAAAGAATAGGAAACATTTCTCTTGCACTTTTCCTAGAAGATGGTGCATTCTTGAACTAGACAGGGACCTTCTGCTCAACCTCTTTCAGTGCTGAGCCTCTTTCACAGTGATAATTAACTTCCCTACRTCCAACAGGAATTACCCTCATTCCTTGCTGCAATGTTCATTTATCCCTCTCCTTTCATTGTACACTTCCAAGAAGAGCCTGTCTCTACTATAATCCCTCCCCAGATCAGTGACAGCTGTCCTTAACCTTCTTTTTCCTTGGATGAACAGCCCCACAGTGATGGCCCAGCACATCCTGAGATTATAAACCTTGCCTGGAGTTAGCAGCTTAGGCTCAGCAYCAGGGTATCACAGGCACTGGCAGTGCAGCTTAGAGCTGGCTGACATCCTCAGGGTGCAGGCTGCAGGCAGAGCAGGTTTGCACCAGCCTGCACTCTCTCAGCTCAGCAAAGCTGTAAGGATGCCACCGAGTTTCTCCTGAGTATTTAATCTGGTGGCACTCGCTAGAACAGAGCACAGTAATAACTAGTTTTATCTGCTCAGCAGCATTAGCAGGGAGTTAGAGCCTAAGCTGCTGGAACTGAGCCCAGGCACTCAACCCCAGTAAGACAGCTTCAGTTTAAAAGGATCTACCATGAATCTTCATAACACCAGAGAACAAAGAATCCATTCTTACTACGGATCTGTATTCCTGCAGCAGTTGGATCCCCGCAACTTAGGTGAAGATCGAGCAAGCACAGAACAAAAGGTTCATCTAAGGTCAAACACAATGCAAGTGCTGTACATTCTAAAAGATGTTGCTATAACTGAGAAGAAAAAATAAGATTTTAAATTCTTTGAAGAAAAAGGTCAACACATTATAAAATACTGAAACAGATGTGCCAAGAATACCATGACAACATTGCAGAACAAGTTATGGTTACCAAAGAGACAAATTAGGATTTGTTATTGCTTATGAAAAAGGTTATCATTGCTGCAGGACAAAGCTGAAAGCATCCCTCCTGACTTGTAATTGTTTCTAACACAACAATTAAGCAGAGTATGTAATTCATCACCTTTTATTTCACGACAGACTAATTAGATTCTATCTAATTTTAAGACATCAGTAGCAACAAATTGTGTCTCTTGATTTTTCTGTCACATCTTTAATCATATCTCTACTAGAGAGATTTTCTTGGTATTATCAGAGGAGTTAGGTATGATTCTAATCACACATTTTATTTCCAATTATTTAGCTCAGCGGAAATACTTCCCTACTGTCCTCTGGTATTCTTGATAGAGTTTCTGGCACTTGAGGCTTGCTAGTTTTCTAAGACTTTTGTAATATTCAATGTAGAATTAAATTCTGAGAAATGGAGAAGCAAAGAAGTACTAGAATGTTGGCTTTTGCAGCTACTATTTTCCATGAAGCTGTGGAAGAGAGCACACACTGATGTGGGAAAAAAAAAACCCTACAATTTTTTCTGATCTGAATTTCATGTAGTAAAATGAAGTAAGGCAGCATAGTTCCTCACCTGCCCTCTTTCTGAATCAGTCACTATATATATATTTGATGGATGCACCAGGAAGTTCGCTGCCTAAGGTAGCACAGAATCTCTCAGAGAAATATCTTGCAAGATTTCCTGTCAGTCAGGAATACACGAGGAGCTCGGTGTACCTACACCAGCAACATTGGGACTTTCTGACAGGACTAACTTGGCTTGCCTGAAGTGTGCTTTCACAAGATTAACACTTTTGGTTGGTAGCAAAGTGCTCCTGGGTCATTCTGTCAGCCTTMGCTGAAACAAAGGCTGCAGTTTTGTCTCTGCAAGTTTAAGGAGAGTATTTCAGTCTATCAYCTCTGCCAGCTTCCACTTGATTGATGGTGGGATAGGCTCTGTGTTTCAGGATGATTGACATCGTAGGAAGTGATTACAKGCACGGGTGCTTGCTCTAAGGCTTTGGTTGGAGGCTTAGTCACAGAGTGTTAATTCTGGCAGGCATGATTATTAACACCAACACATCTTAAGAATTGGCTTCCTGCTATAATACAGTGACAAAATAATGAAGCAGCTGTGTCACACTCGGTGGTTGCACACAGACCTAAAATACTTCATCCACTCTCCAACTGCAGAGCATCAAAATCAGCACCACACGAAAGGTATTTCACGTGAAGGTCTGGACCAAACAACACCTCCATCCCGTGTGCCATCTCTCGCTCAACTTTTTTCTTCTCCCTGGTGTTTGGAATCAGTAAATTAATTTCACTTTAAAATTGCTGGAGTTAMAATCTTCTGACTTGGTATTTCAAATGTAAATGCATAGAGCCAATTGTGAATACAAGTCCAAGAGACAAAAATTCATTTCCATTATGCTTTCAGGTATCTGAACACCCCTACGCATCTTCTCTCTCAGAAATATATATTTGCACACATACACAAAATCTTATCTTTCCCAGCCCTAARGTTTCTACAATATTTTCCTATTTATTGTATTTTTACCACACTTACTCACCTGGGCTGGGCTCAGGGTTTCACTGCTCAGATTTCTTTGAGGAAAYATCACTTTGTAAAGTTGGCATGCARGTTACCATCCTCAGCAGAGCAGTGTGTGCCGAGTTCACTGCTGCCTGCTCACACCTCGAGCTTCAGGCAGATGAACCAGGCCTGCAGACACAATTTTGTCACGTTCACTGCCCCAAAATAGCAATCAGGAGTGCTATTCTTAAATGGTGGTGTTCTCTTCCTGACAATGTTATCGAAAAAAGTAACATAATTTGAATGTAAAACCAGAAGAAAAGAAACACTTGGGGAATTAATACAACTAGAGTTGCCTAAGTATTCTCAGGCTTGGAATTGTTATCCAACTATTATGCTACCAGTATTGACTAAAGAATGTTTAAATTGAGGCAATTTTTGTAGACTTTACATGGTGAAACASTGAGAAATGAAAGGGCTATACAATAGTTGAGTAAAATCCTTCATTGCCAAACTTCCAGCTCTCGCTGGAATCTTCCAGGTCATTTGCAAGCGCTCTAATTTGTTAGGAAAGATTCAGGCAAAAAGCTGCCTATTTTCCTCAAATATGTTTCTCCTTAACCTCTCTGCTAGGAGAGATCTGGGACAGTTTAGTAAAATTTCTTATCTCATAAAGTAAACAGTCTTAAATCAACCTGAACAACTCCTTTCCGCGCCATCAGTCAGCTGTTTTGATTTTTTTTTAATCCATGGGCAGTGCATATAAAAGAAAGTCTCCCTTGCCCCAGAGAAAATACTGTCTCCTGTTTCCTTCTACCAGGCACCTTGGCACTATGGTAGATGATGCTATTCTTCTCACATTAAAAGTTTTGAAAAAAGAGCTAGGCAGGGCCCAGCCAGCCATTTTTTTAAAAATTCTCTAAAATTCATATGGGACATGGGACATTATTTCAAAGGGAAAAAAAATCACCTATATTCAGTTTGTTAACTCTCCTGCCCATGAAAGGCTCACTTTTACACTTGATTTTTAGAACTTTTAGAAGTATTTGTGTACTGTATATGCTTACAAAGCTTCCAGCAGAGTCTGACTCCCAGAATTTCTCGGTCCTGGAAAAGTGCAATGGGGCCTTAAGATGAGCCATTTATTCACTTCAGCTTGTATATCAGAAGTCCCAGACAAAGGCCTAGTGCAACAAAGCAAATGGAAAAAGGTAGATTTTCTGTTTTCCTTGGCATTTGCCACCTTTTTGAAGCATTCCAATTAGATATTCTACACTGTATATTTCTTAAATCAAAGYACTTTATGGAGAAYTGTCARCTTTGATTAACTTCAAGGTTAGAAKYCAGGCAGGTTACMAGCAAAAAAGTTYATTCCAGACATCTTTCRTACTTCACCTTCTTTCCTGCCAATGCACTTGGCAGGGTAGTGAATTGCTGAGGCTGGAAGCTTTCCGATCTCTTATTTCCAGGTAAACCAACCAATGAACTGCCTTGGACCTGAAGCCCTCCTAATCTTCTAGTCTCCAGCTCCAGGAAAAATGAGCAATTTTATTTCACTGAGAATTACAGTTATTGGGAGTTCATTCTGGAAAACTGACACGAAGGGAGATAAACATCCCACTTGCACCAYGTCTCATTTTCATCTCTGACAGGAATATCTGTTCTTGAATAAGCCATCTGCAGGCCTGTGCATTGGGTTTGCATGGCCAGGTTTTGGTGGCAAGGGGGGCTGCAGGAATGGATTCTGTGAGACACTGCCAGAAGTTTTCCCTTTTCCCAAGTGCCATTGCCAGTTGGCTCCAAAACCAGCTCGCTGCTGGAAAAGGCCGAGCCACCAACCATTGTGGTAGTAAATAGATGGTGTCTCCTAGGAGGCAGGAGAGTTAAGAAGAAGGGGGGAAAAACTGTGATTTCAGCTGGACAGTGGAGTGAGAATGTGTGAAGGAACAGCCCTGCAGACACCAGGGTCAGTGCAGAAGGAGGGGCAGGAGGTGCTCCAGCCATGGGAGCTGAGATTCCCCCGCAGCCCCTGGTGCAGACCATGGAGAGGCAGCTGTGCCCCTGCAGCCCGGGGGTGTCCAGGGGGATGCACAGATCCATCTGCAGMCCCTGGAGGAGCMCACAGCAGAGGGATGCCCCAAGGAGAAGGGGAAGAGGCATAGGAAGCTCATGCTGGAGCAGAGTCTTGGCAGGAGCCATGGAGAAGCCCAGGCTGGAGCAGGATTGYTGGCAGGACTCGTGASSCCATARGGRATCCACTCACAGAGCAGTCTGTTCCTGAAATACTGTACCCTGTGGAAGGATCCACACTGGAGCAGTTCAGGAAGAATTTCTACAGCGGGAAGAATTCACTCTGTAGAAGTTCATGGATAATTGTTCCCCATGGGAGGAATCCCAAGCTAGAACAGGAGAGTGTGAGGAGTCCTCTCCCTGAGGTGGAAGGAGCAGCAGAGACAGCGTGTGATAACCTGACCACCCTCATTCTCTGTCCCCCTGTGCTGCTGGAGAAGTGGTAGAAAAATCAAGAGTAAAATTAAGCATGGGAAGAGAGGAGGGGTAGTGGGAAGGTGTTTTAAGATTTGGTTTAATTTCTCATTATCATACTCTGATTTGATTGATAATAAATTAAGTCAATTTCCCCAAGCTGAATCTGTGTCCTGTGGCAGTAACTGCTGAGTGATCTCTCCCTGTCCTTAGCTCCATCCATGTACCTTTCACTGTATTTTCTCTCCCCTATCCAGCTGAGAAATAAGTGGAGAATATTCAGCCCTGCATCATGCAAGCCATACTATGTATGGAATTACCATAGTTCTTCTCTGGCATCAGCCTCATGGGTTGTGCTTTCTGAACACAGAAGAAAGTGCCTCCAGAGTTCATTTATGCAACATTCCTTTCAAAAGCTGCAAAAAGTATCACAGGAAAAAAAATCTAACTTCTGAAAAACCTTAAAATTTTGAAAATTAAGTCTTATTCTTTCGGTGACAGTATGCACACAGTTTGTTTTTTTTTTAATTGTCTTTTCAGAAAATACTGAAGGATCTGACTTTTTTTTTTTTCCCTTTCCACACTTTAGTCTTTCTTCTCTTCTCCTTTAGGAGAGAGGGAAGGGAAATGGTCAGAAAACAAAGTGAAGAGTGGAATGTAACTTTTGCAGCAGATCCTGAGGGGTTATGTCCTCAGCTAGAACAGAGTCTGCAGTCCTTGCCAAGACAAAATTCCTGTTGATTTCCTTGCAGATCTCATGTATTCCTTCTTTTTGCATGACAACCCACCTACCAGAATGGGGGTTTTAAATCACCTATCCATGCTGAAAAAAAAAGACATTGTCTTCACATCTCTAACAAAAACTGAATAGTGAGTTGTATTKCCAAAAGGGTTCCCTGAGGGAAATMATGTTTTTCTTCCTTTCAAGACTAGATAAATTGTKAGTAGATAAATAAAGTGGTTTTCCTTTTTTCGAATTGAATTTGTCTTGTTGAATTTTCTAGTGTCAGTGAAGTTTAGATCACTCAGCAGCTCTGCATTTTGTATCACCTTTCTAAACAGCTGTCACCACCCTCATCCATCATAGCCCACACAGCTTTTTAAAATGAGGTGGCAATTTTGTTCACTATGGAAACATTTAAAAGATGCAGTGTTACAACAAAAGGAAACAACAGTTTCATAACAAAAGCCATAATGAGTCTGTACTGTGTCAGGCACTACAGTCTGTACAGTAGGAACATCTTTCCTTTATTTCAGTTCYGGTTTTAACTTTTTTAGCTGAATCCAATGAATATCAATACCTGAAAGCACCAATGAATGCATTTGGACCAATCTGCCAGTGCAACATGTGCTGCAAGAGCATGGTAGAGAGAATCATGGAATTAGCTTAGAAAAAGAACTTTAAGATCACTGAGTCCAACAGTTAACTCATCATTGCCAAGCCCACCACWAAACCRTGTCTCCAAATGCCAGATCTGCAGGTCTTTTAAATGCTCCAGGGATSATGACTCCACCACTCATTTGRGTWGTCTGTTCCAGTRCTTGATCACTCTTTCAGTGAAGAAATTTTTCCCTAATACCCTCTAAACCTCTCCTGTGCAACTTGAGGCCATTTTCTCTCATCCTRTAACTTCTTATCTGGGAGAATAGACCAACCCYCACCTCACTGCAACTTCMTTTCAGGCAGYTGTAGAGAGCAATAAGGTTTTCCTAAGTTTCCTGTTCTCCAGGCTAAACAACCTCTGCTCCCTCAGTTGCTCCTCAAAAGATTTGTGCTCCAGACCCTTCCCCAGCTTTGCTGMCCTTCTCTGGACATGYTCTAAGCAGGSAGYTGATGGTTGAGAGAAGCAAAACAAAATCAGCTCCCATTCAGCTGAACTTGGTACKGATCAGAGTGAAAAATAAGAAGGGCAGTGTGTTTTCTGGGAAACCGCTCTGCCTTGAAGTTTGTTTAACAGGTTGGTTTCCTTGACCTGGTCAAATTGGGTTTAGTTGGGAGTTTAGCTGTTTATTTATCTGCTGAGCAGGCAGTGCTCTGCTCCTTCAGCTCCCTGGCCCTGCCTCTCTATTGAAGGTGAAGCACTGAAGGAACCCCATCCCCAGGTACAGAGACTGTTTAGGGTTRGCCTGGCACAGAAAGATGTTTAGAAAACAAATGTGGTTATTTGCAGTTGGGGAACTGTGGATTGGACAGTCAATGAAAAGAAAAAGCATAAAAAGTATTTTTAAGCTGTGGACTTAGCTGGTATTTTAAAACAGCTGTACATCAGAGAGTGCTCTGGCTGTGACCAGAGTCCACAGAGAAGCTGGCTGTGTTCATGCATGTAGAACTGGAAAAATTGCCTGTGGAGAAGAATACCGCCTTCCTTGAGCAGCATTCAGGTAATCAGCATTCAGCAACAGCCTCGTCTCAGCATGAAGACTGATAGGAAGCAGAGAATTAAGATAATTGAAAAGGAAAATGTTTTAGTGCTCAGGATGATTTCTGCCAGTCTCTCTGAACTAAATCTCAACAACTGACTGGCAGACAGTGTCTGCCAGTGTCTCTCTGTCAATGGAATAGGTTGGCCCTGACCCTCTTCAGAAATTGAGACACATCAAACAAAAGACAACAACACTCATCCTCATTTCATCTCACAGCTATTAATTTTACGGTGTGACTCCTCCAAATWACAGATGCCTAGCCAGAGCTGTCCCCAGATTCCAAGTGATGGGAGACCAGTTTCCACCACCTTGACTCCTCTAATTACACTGACAAGCCTCCTGAAATCTCTGCTGTGGTTCTTCATCCGAAACAAAAATGCAGATGATTCTCAATAGCGTCTGTTGAGCTGAGAGGAATGAGAGGATTAATTAGTTGCAGTTCATAAAACAATAAGATGAAAATCCATGAGTAACTGCAAAGTGTAATTGGCAATAATGATGCAATCACCGCAGTGCAAAAGGGACAGGATTGGTCCCAGATATTTTATACCTGTAACAAAATACATCTTTTGCACTGAGAGCATGGGCAGGAGGAAGTCCAGGTCACCAGCTAGCTCTTCCACTTTGCAAACAGTGCAGTTTTAAGCCTTCCAGCCTCACCCCACATCCTGGCCCCAGGTCTGGKAAAGGCTGTCAGTCCCTGGATGGTGGGGCAGCCACATGGCAGCCCCCGCCACCCCTCCAGGCACTCTCAGCTACCAAACATCACCCAAGGACAAAATGTTATTTATGACTAATACTGGYTCTCCTGGTGACAAAATGTCTTCCATAATTTTACTGTTGGTGATCAAATGTAGCCACACACATTCATCACACAGCTGCAAATTTGATTAGTTCTGAGGATGAATGAAATTAATAAATTTGAGGAAACACTGTTAATGCACAATTTTTTGTCCTAATAAACTATATGAAGAAAGCTTTAATAGGCAACTATAAAAAGAAGGGGAAAAAACCAAAATAAACAAAAACCTATTCTTTTTTCTATAAATTATCACAGACATATGTGAAATACAAGAAAAAATATCAAATATGCATTAAGCAAAAATTTGAAAAATCTAAAGTAAACTGCAAGAATGTTTAGGAAGACTAACCTGCTGGATACCTTTTTAAGCACTGTTTATAAGTGTCTTTAAACACATTTATTATACAGATATTAAAACACAATTTAAAACACTTTATGAAGTGCACCTATATTTTAAAGACAGAAGCAAGAATACTCCTGCTCTTGAAAAAGCTTCACAAGTTTATTCTTGACAGAAGTATGATATTCAACTAAGGAAGACAGTAGAGAATCCGTTCCATTTAGAGTAGTATTCAATACCAGGACAGAATTAAAAATATAAGGAAGTAACTTTTCAGTTGCTAATTGTGCCACTTGCCTGAGCTGCTGTCTACAACAGAGCTGATAGCTAACTCAGGTAACTGCAAATCCACCACGTTTCTCACTGAGGTTCTCTGTAGATTCAGTGTTGCAAAAATCATCGGGGTTTTAATGAAGACAGATGACATTGCTTTGTTCATTGACAGTGAAAGAGGCCTTGAGCACAAGCAACAGAAAAATTTACATTACACTCTTGCAAAGCACAGAGAGCTCCTCCAAATGATATTTTTTCTCTTAGTTTAATARTCTCACAAATTTTGTTTTGCATGAGGGAATGCATGGTGATTCCCAAGTAATATTTATCACAAGTTTCAAGAGAAATATCTGTGGCTTTTAACTGATTTTTTTTGTCATTAGGCTAAAATCTGTTAATGAATTTGTGGATGTGTCTAGAAAACCATCCACTACAATAATAGTGTCAGAGGAGAAATTTCCTATTCACAGGTGATAACAGCTTAGAGCTCTAACTTGTTAAACCTCATATGAAATCCAAACTTTAACTCATTTAACAGAATTGAGAAACAGGGTGTTTTGACAGAATGAGATTAGTTAAGAAATATTTGTCTTAATTTACATCATCAGCTGAAGATCTGGCTTCATCTCCAGATATGCATGTGCATGGATTTTGTAATCCTCAGATGTCTGTGGTCAGTATTCAAGAGTGAAATTTAAACTGGTCTGTGGTCTTTTAGAACCACATTAAGAAGAAGTGGACATTATAATCAATTGTTGCATTTCACAGATGGCTTATTTATGTTTGCAAYTAGTCTTTGGGGTTGACATAACCTTTATATTCTTTCCATGAAAAGACACTTAGCCCAAATATTTTCTAAGAGCTCTCAGTAAATTTCTTGAATGGCATCAATGCAGTTTCTAGAGCAAGGAGGTGATAAGTCTGGGATAATTTGAACTATTCAAAAATTCTGTAATTCAAGCCCCAATAGCCAACTAGAATTCTGTGAAAAAAAAACCACTTCTGTCTCAGGTAGTTCGTTTTACCCCAGAAACCACTGTTGAGAAGGGTGATCTGTACATTTGTCTTTTTATTTCGTTTCATTAACTCACCAGGCCACATATCAACTATGTACACCAAGGACAGCTGTTCATAAGTGAATATGACTTTCACACTGTGAAATAGGTCAATTACCCCATTTCATTATATCAGCATGTGATTGATTCAATTATCACAGAATCAGAGAATGATTGGGGTTGAAATGGATGTTGAAGATTGTGTAGTTTAAACCTCCCACCACAGCATCCACTAGATCAGATTACCTACAGCCCCATCCAACCTGGTTTTGAGCACTTCTAGGGATGGAGCRTCTACAGCTTCCCTGGATAACCTTTTTAGGTCTCACTACCTCCTGCATAAATAATTTCTTCCTAACATCTAATCTAAATCTCTCCTCTTTTTATTTATAAGCCTTGTCCYATCACTATCTATCCAAATAAAAAGTGGTGCAAAATTTGTGCTGTACTTGATGGGCAGGTGTCAGTTCCAGCATTTGATTTTCTTCTGTGGAGGTGATGCCACCTGAGGCAGCAATTCCCTGTGCATCACTACACAAGGAGACACAGGAGGACAGCAGGCATACTGGCCTACATCCAAGTGTTCTCATAATTTTGCCCTAGACTCAGCCTCTCATTGCCTAATTTTAGGCTCAGCCTATAATACATAAGTGCTGAGACTTCAGAAACAGACTACAGAACAAAAGGAAATCTGTCATAAGATCGGGTGGCTGGTTAAGGGACAACGTGATGATGTTGATTAGAAAAATAAGTGCAGGACTCAAATAATGGCATAAAAAAAATYAGTTGTTATGGAAACTACTACAGAAGGAACTAATTCATTACAGTTTGTAGCAGGTACAAACAAAGGTTTAGAATCCAAAATCCCTTACTGTTGGTAAGAAGATGATTTTAATGGAACATAATGGACTCTGTTGTGTCTTTATCACAGAAATAAAGAGAAAAACAGCTTCAGCTCTGTGAGTTATCTCCTCATAATTAGACATAACCATGGAAATTTCAAACATCATTTCCTTACAAAGGGGTCATCAAGCATCCTGCTGTTGCTCTGCAGTATGAAAAAAAGGCAATAGCTTCTTCCTATATCTTGCAAACAAGCCATATTTTTATTTTAATTATTTGCATTTTCACTCATAGATCTCACTGACCAGAAGAATCCCTGCAGTCCTGTTTGTCATACAGGGATATAAGAAAAACACTATCACAGTACACATAGCATGCCCTATGCACCCAGTACCTGTTAGGAGTGACAAATTTGACACAACTTAGAGAGTTGGCTGAGTATAAATAATTTCATAAATTCTAAAAATTCATATAAATGCAGGCATATAGGAATATAATAATTTCCCAAGGTAAGGCAAGAAATGAGTCATCCTCGCCCTGCCTTGTATGCTAGACAGGACTCTATCACAGCTTGTGAGCAATATGATTTGRCTGGGAGGAGTTTTCAAAAAGCTTTTAAACTTTCCCTTCGCATGTAGGCAGATCTTTCATACAAAAACCTTCTTGAAAATATCTCATGATGAAGCAAGAACAATTACAAGTGAAAAAAAAAATTATTTGCATGTGTAAATCAAGAACAAGMTATAGTTCACATAGCTAATATAATGGTAGATGACACCGCTCAGGAATTTACAGGCAAAAATCTCTCTTGAGGAATTAGGATTGAGCTGGAACTTGGGGAAAACCTCTTGGTTTACAAGAAAACTTCAAAACAAAAAACACAAGTTACAGAGGATATTTTTACATTATGGATAAATAAAAAAGAAACTACATGTTCTACACCTGCAGCATTAAAWCATCTTTACAATTAGATCTTCAGCTGGTGTGTGACAGTTCACTCACAAAGATTGGAACACACCTGGCTGCTGGCACAGGCTGATTCAGCTGTTTCAAAACAGACATTTATTGGATTATCTATTGAATAAGACAGGATGAATTCAGYTTGTTGTCACATTTAAGTAAATGATGCTTTCCAGGACAGAAMTACTGGGAAGAATATCCCTCATGCAGTGACACTCATTCAGTCACCCAGGTACAAAGAGGCAGCAGAACCTTGCTGTCAAGCCYACAGAAACATGTTACCTGTTTCCCTTAAATAAGTGAAACTATGTGCGTGTTAAAATCTTTCACAGCTTCCCTCCTAGGACTGCAGTTTCTCCAGTAAGAATGCACAATGCTTGAGAGAGATACTAAATTATAGCRAAGAACATATTTATCAAATCATACATTTTGAAAACTTGCTGAAAAACATGAAACCCTTGATTAGCACATTGTTTACTAAAAAATTATTACAAYAGCAATGACATTGTCTGACCTTTATTTCTAACTTTTAAATGTCCGACTTATAGAGTTGCACATGTTTTGCACAGAAAATTAATCATTTCCCCATACAAAAGTATATATGCCATTGGATGCCTGCATTCTCAAATTATTCATATACAACCTGTACATGCAACAATCCTCTGGAGCATTGTGACATTCCATCCTTCAGAGGAAAAGAACGTCCAAGATTCATAGATACCCATCGTTGAAAAGGAACARCAAAAAGTCAGAAGGTCTGCAAAAACTGACAAATTTTATTTGAGAGAGAGAGAGAATATAAATAAATTAATTACCAGTCCTSGCTCCAGCATCGACCCAGCTGATGGGGTGCCCCAGGGGTGCACACGTTCTTGGGCTTCATGGGGCTATCCTTTTGTAGACACCCTGGAACTGGGTTTCTTACTTTCTTGTGCCAATTAGTTGTCATGCACAATCCACTCCTGTAGACCCTTCTGGAAATGGATCAGAGGGTTTTGGGGGATCTTTGGCAGTCTTGATCCCCTCCTACTGGATTGGCCTTTRATTGACAGCCCATGCTCACCTCTCAATCTCATTGCTGTATTTGTGCTGTACAGTGTTGTGCTTGTCTCCAGGAGACAGAACAAGGACATTTATCCCAGAAAAGTGCTGYTCTACCTCCTTATGGCCCTCTTCTCCAGCCACAYCCTGGTTTTCTCACAGTGTGTWYTTWCCAACAAATTKTGGTTGGCTCCACGACTACCCAGCTACAGATGTTTGAGACATGCACTTTAGCACCTCCTCTGCTGGGCTTCTCCAAATATATGAACCTTTAAAAAAAAAAAAAAAAAAGGAAAAGAAAAAATAGCCTTTTTCTCACACATCTCTCATCATGCACATCTTTGTTTTTGCTTCCCCAGTCCAGATTTTTCAATCTGTTCATTAAGCTTATAAAAATTAGAACTAAAAACACATATTAACCATGCTTGACACATTCAACAGCTCAAATTTTGAAACTCCACATGTTTTTCCATGGCCCACCAGGAATCACTTCYAATCTGTTTCCAAATAACAAAATCTCCTGTCCTAAAGAGCGCAACCAACACCTACAAACAGATTTCCAGATTGTCACTTCTATAGAGGAATCAGCACACGATACACCAACCATTGTCTTCATTTTTAGTTCTCATCTTTTCCTAAATACACTCATCAAGGCAATTGGCATTAAACTATCCATTGTAAAGCACTACTCATTATAATTAAGAGAAATTATCTGAAGAAGAGAGCACATGCATTACAGAAAGTCTATTTGTCTATACATTCAATAACACGTGCAAAATATTATTTCAAAGTTATGTTCCAGGCAGGTTTTAGCTACTTATTTTGGCTGAAGGGATTTTTTTAAAGCCTTTTAGGTAGTCCTGCTATGAACTGGTCAGCCACGTCCTCATTTTTGTCAGATCCCACAGATTGGGTCCAGTTTTTTTCTGGCCATTATAAAGAGATGCAAAGCACATTTATTTCATGAGTGACATCACCYCCAGCCTCAGGCATTTTTGTACCCTCAGGAATTATCTTGACAGGATGCACTGTTTGTAGTAGATAACATGAAATCCAGAAATGTCAGATGAAGTGTCAGGGCCTCATGAGAGTGGAGTAGAAGGGAAGAATAACCTTCCTTGACCTGTTGGCCATACCACTTCTGATGCAGCACAGGATGCAGTTGGCCTCCTGAGCCACAAGCAAATCTTGGGAGAGTTCAAAGTAATAACTTCAGCCCAAACTGCAGCCCACCACTCCACATTTCATCAGAAGCCAAAAGTCTGACTGGGCAAAATATTGTCCTCAGTGAAGCAAACATTAGGCATCACAGAGGAATTTAAGTTGATGATCAGGAGATCACCCCAGGACTCTGTTAAGSATGATATAAAAGTACAAGGATGTGAAAAGTCAGTCTAACCTTTCATCACTTTTTTCTTTTAGTAACAGCCCACACCAGAAAAGCCCTGCAGGCCTGGAGAAGGACAGGGCACTGTCATGATAGAGGTGACAACAGTTATTTAGGCTGTCTGGCACTGGCAGCTCTCTTCCTCGAAAAAACACGGTGCTACCACTCACTTTCCTGCTTAAACTGTGCAGACAATAAAGATTTCTTCTGCCTGTGCTGCTTAAGCAGAAGCAGCTGACAAATACAAATTAACCCTCAGAATCCTCCCAGCACTCCAGCCATACGAGAAAAGGAGCTGGAACAGAAATTACCATAATTTCCAGCTACAATCCTCAGATTTGTCCTCTTTTATCTGCTGCCATTAGTTTCCTAGACATTTGTGTTCCCAATTTTCTGTATCTGTACACCTAAAGCATCTAAGAATACAAGCCCTTTTGCATTCTAGTGACACTTATTTCCTCAACAAAAKAAATTTAATTTGCTTTAAAATGCAAGGAAACAGGTATGTATCTTATACCTSTGATGCTAGACTGCTTTGAAGATTCAAGAGTGGTTTGTATCACCAGTATTTCAAATAGCAAATGGAGATTCAATATAGGTAAAAGTTATGAATGTTGAAATATTAGAARTCACTTTCTTACCTTGTCACAGCCCAGCGTGTAGCTGTAATTGCAGGCTTCTGTAAGATGCCATGTTTAGCTACCTGTACAATAATTACATAGCAGACTTTCTTTTTAATTATAAAATCTATAAATACTGTATTATCTATGTATTTGTCATGTAGCATTTCATTTCAGCAAGCTGTAATGGAAATTGTGTAGATGCTTGAGATCACTCTGTCCTTGGTACCTAATCTCAGCACATATGTCACTGTTTTAGCACCTGCCTATGATTTCAGACTTGACAGCTACATGTGTGTCAATTAGCTGCAAATTCCACTWAATTTGTACAAGCTTCAGATCTTTAATCAGCCTCAAGAACAGAAGGTCTCTAAACTCAGGAGCTTCGATGCAACAGCCAACTTCTGTTTAAAATTTCATCTGCAGGAGAATTATATTGTCCAGAAATACGGGCAAATTTTGAGAGTGGTAAATTTATTTTCACTACATTCCATGCTTACTGTAAAGAACTCTCTGAGGACCTGGATAAAWGTTTGGTGTGATAGTCCATCCCACACACCTGAGGCCAACATTAGCAATAGGCAGGGAAGTGGAACTTGAATGTATTCAGCACCTTTCATGTCTTGGCTTGGAGTATCTCCACATGCAACAGACAACCTTGCCAGCATGGAGATGCTTTTGGTAAAAAAAAAAAAAAAATTAAAAAATGATAACTCACTATAATATAGTTTATAATATAATAGAAAGTTTACAATGGAAAGTTAAAAGCCAATTTTCTGCTTCTTAAGAAATATATTACAAAGAGCCGTTGAACAAGAGGCTTTGWATTAGAAGAATAATGAAGAATTAGATAATATAGAGAATAATAAAGAATTAGAAGAATAAATGAATTAGAAGAATCACACCTTCCTGAGATTGTTTAATCTCAATCAAGGGGGCTGCATGCTGTCCTTCCTGTGAAACATACGTGGTCCATTGTTTGTCTCTTCTGTAAAACCTCTTGCTTATCTTGGCAGCCAAATTAATTCTTGTCTGCAAAACAGAAAGAATATTTGCAGAGGGTGTTGAACTATTCTCAATTTATATATGTGATATGCTTATTGCAGCAGAGCCTTAAAGGATTCTGTGTTCCTGGAGGCTACARAGAAGGGGAAATTTGCTCTCAGAAAGTAAGTAGATAAGGCTATGACAAAGCAACTAAAACTGTACTTTCATCTTTGCTTTCACTTCTAAAAGAATTACTATGGGTGAGACTTTTCTGCTGAGAATAAAGTTTTTCMTGCAAATTGTTTCTGACAGGCTAAGTGCATCTATTTTCAAATTCTCTAAGACTTAGACCAAATGAGTGTTTATAAGCAGCAAATTAATTCCACTGATTTTTTTATGCCTCAAGGGGCTATTACAACCTCTACTTTGTTTTCTTCTGCGAAATAACAAGCTGGTGAGTCAATGCATTGCTAAAATAGAGGAAGAAGTACAATAAATTAGAAAATCACAGGCTAAGCTTTGAGAGTTCATGTCAYGGATTTTACTCCTCCCTTCATTCAAGAAAGCACAATATAGTAACAGCAGTGAAAACAGTAAAGTATCATTACAGTACTATGGTTCAGGAAAAAAAAAGAACCAAACCCTTGATTCATATTGGTGTCTACTCCAAAGCAATTCAATGAGCCCACTTTCCAATYTTTTCTCTCYCCTTAAAACCTCGGAAAAGACCTTTGTCAGCACTTCTTTTAAACAATGTGGCATTATTTTGTTCATTTATTCTTCTGTACATATTGAGAGCTCACTGTAGCTGCTCAGTTTAGTGGTGCTGACTTGTACAAGATGAAGACAATTACTCTTCAAATGCCTYACCTAAAGCCCATGGGTGAGGAAGATCTACRYCCTCAGGASAGGAATTCCAGTGGTAGATTTGGGRCCAAATTTCCTCATGGGGGTTTGYACCTATGCAGAGTGTCCAAGCTGGYTTTTCTGGGTTTTCTTCTTTCAGAAATCAAGGAGCACCCAGTGCAATTAKGAAAGCCAGGAACAAAGCTTTCTCACTGATCCAGACCACAGATGATGGTAGGAGAACATAAACACAGCTCTGGTGTTTCCATGGCTTGATACTTCCACCTCTTCAACACTGGAGTTTTCAGTTTCCTTCTTGAAGTCCCTTTTCCAACAAAGCATAGAAACAACACTAACAGGCCACCTTTTTTATTTTTTTATTTAGTGCCCCTCTAGATGCCAGAGCAAGGTCTCTAAAGTGCTCTAGAGAAACACTACTTCTCCAAAGTTCCTGGGAAATGCAATCACTACAGTGATGCTTGTACCAGTCAGAGGATTCTCCTCATCTCTGCCAACAGGTTCAGCTGGCAGGAACATGATGGAGGCTCTTGGCCCCTGATCCAGCTCTCCATCTCCTCAAATCATTCAGCTCATCCACCATACTTTTACCAAGAAAATGCCTGTCCCTTACAGTGCCTCACACATTGAAGACAGCCTCCTATAAAACATCTGTTCCTTCTGCTTAAGGAATTTCTCTTGGAATCAGGTAGCCTGGACCCCAAACTCAGTCTCTGTGTCCTTGAAAACTGCAAGGGTCACAAATCCAATGGAGCAACCTCTGGCAAGCTCATCTAGCTCTTCCTTCAGAAGAAACCTCTATCAGAAAAATGCAGGCACTCTCYGCAAAGTCTGCCAAGAATCACCTCACCATAACCAGTGTACCAAAGCTTGGGGACAGAAATGTGCAAGAGGATGAGGTCAGCAGGTAAGCACCAGGCAAAGCAAGAATGGTTCCTGCAGTGATTATGACTACACAGGTGGTCCAGACTTTGCAGTTTGACCTTGCTCAAGTTCTCATCAGTAAGGAAAATACCTGCCACACTTTCCCATCTTGAAGAGTTTCATTGTGCATAGAAATCATAAAACTAGCCAGCTAAACATTCCACAGACTGGTAGTTTGCTGACCTGTAAAGCTAAAGCAGTTGGATCTTGTAAAATATTCCAAAGCAATTATGGCAAAGTCTGAAAAGTGACAGATAAGAACAACCAATGCTATAATTCCTTCACKGGGATTAAAGGGGTTAAAATAATATTCATCTGTCTGATGAACTTGGAGTGACTAAAGGTTGTCTCCTACCCTTGATCTATCCTCCTTTACCTCTGTAAACCTTTTCCAGATTTAAAAAATACAAAAGTGTACTTTTGCCCAAAATACTTGGCAACTTGTAGGACCTGCACACCTGGAAAGCCTTGGGTTTTTATTTATGCAGCAGTGATCACTTTAAATGAACTAGTCAAATGAGAACACCTAAAAATGAAAGCAGCTTTCCTGAAAGATCTGATTGYAAAGGCTTTTTTCATCTGAACAATGCTCAAATAGGGATCTAAAAGAACTTCTTTCAAGATTCAGTKTTACAAATGCTTCTGCTACTCAAAAATAAAAGTCAATCATAAGTGTGATCACCKGTGTTAAAATATGAGAAACTYRATTTTATGTTCTGCCCAGATGAAATGTSTGTTCTTCCTTAGCAAGCCTTGACAGTAACACACATTCAACGTATTCTTTATCAGTCCTCTCATACATTTGCCAAAGACCTTATTGACTGCACTTTAAATCAACAAATATTGTAAAGTCAACAGTGCAAGTTTGGCATTAAGACTGYGGGTTCAWGCAGATTCTTGCCCTTYACATRCACTTAGGAAAAGCACACTGACCACTAAACCCCAAATGGCTTCAAAATGCCTGAAGCAAATCACAGCTCTGCTTTGCTTTACAGATAAAGCATCTGTATAAAGTGGACCAGAAAAAAAAAAAGTGCAATTCTTCTTTTATCTCACGTATATTTATGTATTGTAATAAATTGCTGAGATTTGGCATTTTGTATCCTAAATTGAGAGTCTTATGTGAAGAGTAACTTTTATCCAATTTGATTTACATTGTATTTCCTCCTATGTTCATAGATCTTCCCATCTGTAATTAGTCACAGCTTGCAAGACTGCCTGCACCAGTGTTTGTACCAGTTTCAGAGCAGTGACACCCTCCATTAATATTTGTGGTAAAATTTCTACTTATTAAAAAAAATATATAGAATGAGGACCAAAAAACCATGATCACTATGTCCATGCATTGTAAAAATACAATTTAAAACCAATCAACCTCCATGGTGTGCAGGTCAGCATTGTTTCTCTGGAAATCATTGCGTTCTAAAAATCAGCAAAATCAGTTTCTCCAATAAACATTACTAGAAAAGASATGTGAATTATTCAGCTTTTTCTTTTTCAGCCAAATGATTCTTCAGTGTTTTAAATTGGGTACTTCAGAGGTACCTCAGATTACAGATACAAAGAAATACAAATTGAATATCAGGGGTTTTGTCCAAGGTCATACTCAAAGTCTGAATCAGAACAAAAACTGAGCACAATCCCCTAGACCAAAGCCCTCATGATTTAAATGAAAGTACTGCAGACAATTCAGAGATGGTATTTGGACAAATATYTAATATCTTGAAATGTCTAGGGAGAACAAAGCTCTCTTTCTGAAACATCTTAATCCCGAGGAACTCGTGGAGAAGAGGTAATTTTCTACATCTCTGCTCACATTCATAATATTTATCTGTCTTATCTATTATGCTCAGAGCATGTTTCCTCCAGAAGCTGTCAAACCCATGCATCAGTGAAGAGGTCACATGAGAACAATCATGTCCTCTGTATGCATTATAATTGATTTTTATGGAACTGTATAATAATAAAAGTAATTCCAGTTACCCAACCTTGCAAATTCACAAGCACCAACAGCATTACACAGCTCCCATTACATTTTTCAAAGGTCTTGCAACTGTCATTCTAAAACAGCACAGAAAAAAAAAACCACTGCAGACTGGCCCTTTAACAGGGGRAATAGATTAATCATAATCTGTGTTTTATTGTTCTTTCTTAATAAAAATGTTCAATCACTAATAAACAAATAAACATTTCCATCAGACAGTTCTGGTTTTTTAGTTAACTGGATATTCTTGCCAGGGTTTCCAATTTATCCAATGTAATTCCTAGAGTATTTGTACTTTTGTTCTACTTGTTTCAGTAACTGAAACAGTAATTAGATGCCATATTTTATATAAATCTCTAAATGATCTCAAGTACTCTATTTCTCATCTCATTTGTAAAATGGAAAATGACAGTCAGATTTTCTACTTTCCATTTGGTTGTTTGCTACAATACCTTTGGGAAGCAGCTATTTAGCTATTTTCCTCATTTTGATTTTTTTAAAAAGTCCTATTTAAGAACCCTTATCTGGTTTTGAGAATCCTTGCCAAAACATAACCTGATAATGAGTGACTTGAAATACAATTTACTTCCACACTCTGGATTTAATGTAACACTGCATCAAAGTAAGAATAGGGTTTGTAGCCTTTAGGAAAAGCTGAGAGAAGGCAGTTTTCCCCCTCAACAAGAATTTAGTAATAAAGTTTGGTGTCAGGATCAGGTGCTGCCATAGAAATTTCCTTTAGGCCAGGCAGTTCAGCGAGAGGAAGTTAGTTCTGAGAAAAGGACTAAATGCCAGAGGTAACAATAAGAAAGAGGTGGAAATAAGATGCCTTKTTATCCCTGTGGGAACTTACTGCTTCAATTTTCTCTCTTGTTGTAAGTAGGATAAATTCACCAGAAATTTCTCATTTTCTGTCTGTGCTGCAGGTACCTCTGAAGTTATTCTGCCACTGTCACAGCACTCTCTAAGAATCACAGATGGCATTTTAGGAGACCTGTCAGTCTATTACTGACAGAACGTTCTCAACTAAGATTTCTACACAAATACAGCTGGTACTGGATGATAATTGCCAAATGAAAAAACATACCTAGCCTGAAAATGTCCTCCAAGCCAGCAGTTAATAACACAAGCACTGCTTTCTTCATGAAAATGTTATGTCTCTTGTATTTCACAGTTTACAACACCCAGCTACACCTCACTCTGGTATGCACAACCACGTACATCCTCACAGAATTGAAAAAGTGTTTCTTAGAAATTAGGGTCTGAAATGGGGAATCTCTTCTCTGACATCAGTCCTTCTCTTGTGAGGAAGAATTTGCATCACTTCAGATTTAAATCCTGGTCTGCCAAAGCAAGACAGGGCATCAGTGACCAACTACACCAGACCAGCTAGAAAATGAAAAAGGAAAATGACTGAAGGAGGATGACTGAAGAAGGAAAATACACTAACAAAGAACAAATGTGATACTGCAATGATGGGCTCCAGAACAAGCTGTGTTTGCCAACTCTGAACCAAAAAGAGCCTTTCTGTAAGCTTGGGCCAGGTGCTTTGACACTGACACCACAAAGATCAACCACCCATGCTGGCTGCTGCTTTCAGACTGACACTGCTCCTCGCTCCCTATTCCCTGACCCAGATGAACTTTTGGCCGACATGTGGAAGGATTTTAGTCCTTTCAGATTAGGATTAGCTCAGAATGGATCCAAACTATTGCTTCAGAAGTGCTGCTTATTTCCATAATCATCCCTGTTACCAGTGATGAACTGGCAATGGATAATGAATGGGAAATATCCCACCCTTATTTAAATTTCTTCCTTAAAAAATCAAAGTGAAGTAGGACAGCCTTCTTCTTCTTCTTTGAACAATTAAAATAGAGTAGGGCAGCCTTGCAGCTCTTGTTTTTCTAAGTTGGCAAGGGTAAGATTTATGTATCCATAAACACTTTGGAAGTATCTTACATTTGAAATGGTGATGGAATTTTTCTAGCAGCTTGGAAAAGCTGCATATTTCTYAGACAGGAACCCTGGGTCTGGGTCAAAAGAGGAGTTTAAAGTCATTGTTTGTGTGCATCCTTCAGTAAATACTACTGTTCCAAACTAACTTACTGGTCAGGCTTGAAAGAAAGGGCAAAGTTTTTCTGGGAATATGAATCAAAGATGCTTTTCTTCAAAACACAAATAGAAAGTAGGTAGATAACAAGACTTGTGAAGCTACATGGTGAGATTGGATGTGATTATTTGACTCATGCCAGACAGATTCTAAAATTAATACCACAGTTCTGTTCAGAATTGAATAGCTGTTGGGTTTTCCAAACAACAAAGGACCAAAGCTAAAATATTTTCCAGGAATTTTTATGGCTMCAAATTCTTGCTAGTGTTTGGAATRACTCATTGGAGGAAAGRAACCAAACAGAAAAGAGAAGSRAAATGACCATTAACCAAAAAAGAGACGACCCAGCAATGTGCAGAGGGAGGCCTTCAAGTGAAATGGATTCCTCATTCCTGAAGGAAATGGTACCATAACTCATTCCCAAATTGTTCTTATGAARGAGAACTAAAATTTCTTCTGCTTAGGGACTGGGTGTGATCTTCCACTTCAACTATAATGATGGCAGCCAAGGAGCTGTATCACTTCTCTTCCAAAGGAAGAGAAAACATATTGTAACTTAGAATTGCCTGGTCTGTGGCTTTCCCCAGGCTCGACAGAGGATAATGAGCAGATTCTTCAGACCTGAGCTGCTCAAATAGAAGAGAATGAGAAGGAAAAAACCTTCAGTCCTCCCACTTGATCCAGAAGACTGGATAGGGTGATGCCTATTCCTATCCACAGCACTACTGCTTCCTAGAACCTCAGACCAAGGAAAAAGAAAGTAAAAGACTGACAGGATCAACATCAAGCATCTGTTTTACCAAGGAATCCTTTTGCTCAGAAGCAATCTTCTAATTTCAGAAACATCTTCCAGGCTGCAGATGTAGGCAAAAAATCTTGGTCTCGTTGCCACTGCTCAGTGATATCAAGTCCAAAGCCTCTACCTCCCATTTGGCCAAGGGAAAACAGCACTAAGTGTTTTTCTTCCTGTGATAGTCAGGGTCAAACCCTGTAGCTGCTCAGAAAATCCCAGATGTATAAAGGCCCTATGTCTGACAAAAGGTTGAATTTTTAAAGAAAAATAGTGTATTTCAGTCATGCAATATCTTGGCTATCAGTGGGAATTTGCTGTTGGGGTTTGAAGAATGCCAGAAAGCATATGTGCCATGAATGAATCTTGATCTTTACCAACATGAACTGTTTCTGACAGTCCTAAAACTTATTTTTGGCATTCCTATATTTAAATCTGGTAGACAAGACACAAAGATGACACAGAAAAAGCCAGCATCATTCAGCTATGAGCAATCCTCTGAAATACAAACACTGCCAGACTTGTCTCAGTTGCCACCCAATTCCAAGAGATGCCACAAATACAATATCATGACATGTGTTGATGATCCCCCCCATTCATTCCAACACTCCTCTCTAAACAGCAAAACTTTTCAGTTTGGGAAGATACATATTAAAGGCTGGCCAAACACCTCCTAATGTCAAAGTTGTCCCTGAATATAACCCAGAAGATTTACAAGCCCACTCACATAATACCCAATTCATTCTGACACAGAAATTCATTCCGTTCATTCTGACACAGAAATCTTAGTATAACTGTTTGTATAATAATTGGTAAGAACTTTATCTTTTAATAGATTTTTTTTTTCTGTTTAAAATAAGTGTTTCTTGTTTAATTAAAAAGGAACCTCCTTTGGTCAGCTCTGAGAGTAATTCTTACCAGGCCAGAAGTACTTCTCAGCTGGAGAAGCATCATCTCAAACAAAAAGACAAAAGCTCTTGGCATGAAGTTCTCCCACTCCAGTTTGTGCATTCCCAGTCTATCACACCCCTTAGGATCTCACACATTCACAGCCCCTTGGCTTCTCTGCAGGGGAAGATGTGCTCCAGTGCTGCACTGCACCCGGGACCTCATGTGARGGAATGTCTCCCCAGATCAATAATTTGGTAGATGACAAAAAAAGAGAGGAAAAAAAAAACCCCTAAGTTTGCTTTCCACAGCTTGGTCCTTTTAAAAAATACTGAATGTTGCAGATACTCAGGTCTCCCTTGCTGTTCTTCTGAGGAAAGGCAGGCCATGTGCCCCTCAGCCAAATTTCCAGGGCAGATGGACTGTCTCTGTYTATCAGTGTGCCACAGGAGAGGTGATCCAACACATCCCATGTTTCTTCCAAAAAACTGACATGAAGAGCCAAAGCTYATCAGCCCAAATTGGCTTCCAGCTTGCATGCAGCAAGTCATCAGGCTGCAACAGATTCCTCCTCTGAGGCTCTGTCCTGCAGGAAGAATCTGAATACAGGAAAACTCGCCCTCCATGGAGGAGGACCAGRTTAAGGAACATTTACACAAACTGGATATAGGCAAGCCTGTGGCCTCTGATCTGACACAAAACCATGAGTGCCAAGTGAGCTGGCAGATGTTACTGAGAGATCACACTTTATTTTTGAAATGTCCTGGTCATCAGGGTAAGTTCCCAAGGTCTGGAATAAACTCACACTGATTTTCCACTTCTCTCTTCATTTCTTTTTAAAATATTCTAAAGCAAAACTAAAATAAAGCTATTCTTTCACAACAGAGAACATCACGTTACTGTGTGTTTTTATACATAAAGACATACACACATTTAAATATTATATACATAAATCTCCCAAGGAGGATAGCCTCACCTGATAGCCATTTTTAAGTATCCGTTCTGCTCTTCCCTCACTTCTCTGTAAGAAAGTCTTTCAAAAGAGACAGAAGGTCTTTAAACTCTAAGAGCATTCCTTGAAGTGCTGAGACTAATCAGAAGCAAAGGTAAACAGAAAACAGATAAATAGAAAAGTATGATACGAGACCAGCATGTGCTCAGGTAGCTAATATCTTTCTGAAGCTCAACTCAAAGCTCAGCTATGGGCAATGCACTGAGCGTTTATCTTAGTTGGAAGGTCAACACCCACCCCATTCTACACACAAAACCTTAAGGTTTGGCACTGCCTGGTTTTGTAGAAACAGTCCTAATTTCTGATTGTTCAAGGTGGGTATCGCTAGAAGGGTGACAAAACATGGCCAGCTCTAATTTAGTCTTCCTGACAGATTCCTTCTTGGAGCGTTTTTAAAAGTGTCACATATCTTATCCCATTATGGCAGTGTTGGTGTTCTACTGGGCTCAAAAATAGGATACTGTTAGAAAGTTTGCCCTGGTCTCCTCYTGATCTATCYRRGATGGCTACCCTGAATAAAKTATCCCCTTCCTCTTTGCAACAGCYTTGAATAATRGATAAAATGCTGTTRCATTTCACTCTCACTTCTACCTCTGAGCTAAACTACTMCTTTATCAATATTTTTCATGCTTTCCTTTTAGGTAATATTTTCTATAGGCTCCCAAGCCATTGGTTTTCTGCCCTCCAGACTTCATCCTTCAGCCTATAACCTCAAAATTGTGGCCCTGACCTCCACAAGCCCTAGGCTCATATGTGCTCATAGGATCATATCTGTGGCTTCTCCTCTCTGCTCATGTCACCCCTCAAGTGGCCAGGGCAGAATAGAGGGTCCTGGCCTCTACAAGGGCTTTTCTGGGTCACAAACCACRCAAAATTGGGGTATCAATCAGCTATGGCCTTGGGCAAAGAGACAGAATATAGTTTCTCTCAATCTTTAGTATTTCTGTAACCCATCTGTAATTTCAGTGTGACAGCTTGAAAACTCACTTTCTTGGCTAAATTTATTGCCCCTGTATCACCCACCAGTATGATCTGAGATTTCAAGAGAGAGATGTGCACAAGCTGCTCAACAAATGATGGGACATAATTCACCTTTGAGATGTCTTAAAATTGTGTGGTGAAGCAGAGTGCCAAATTTCAGGTCATCCTTTCCATACCAGTATCCTAGTGACACCTTCTTTTGAGAAAAATTTCACATTATAATAAGGTTTACTCACAAATATGCTTGTCATAGCTGGGAATTTTCCCACTTCAAGAAGATGTCTCTGTTTTCCTGTTTTTCCTCAAAAACCAAGAGGTAGTCTTTATCCACAGATAAAGTGGATATCCCACTTTATGTCCTTCCTGGAAAAGAAAAAARGAAAAGGAATCATAGGACACAAAATGCATTTTCATAGATCTCACACCATCCAGATACACAGGTAGAAAAAAAAAATTCAGTCTATAATTGAAAATCTTTTGGGATATTTCTGGAAGACGACTCCGCACATGGTGAAGAAAGTGTTTTTAGCAAATATTTCCTGTTCTGAACCACTAAAAAAAAGCAAAGTGAACATGCAGGACATGCTGCACTTTCTTCTTGTCATACTTTGAAAAAAGTAACCAGGAATACAGAAAGCTTTTGAAGGCACCAGGGAGCAGGAGCTGCTGACTCTAGAGATGCCAGATTTTCCTTTCAGAGTTGCATTAAGTCAATTTCTCTTTACATTTTATTTTTCACACCACATCCATTCAGTCTCTTTTTGCACTATAAAATCCTTGTTATACTGGTGCTGTTCTTTAACCAGGCACAAATTTGGAAAAAGTTCTCCCTTTTTTATTCTGTTTATAAAAACTGGGATCCCTCTGCAGTCACTGGTGGCTTTGGAAATGGGTAGTTTTATAGATTTTCCACTCTTTCATCAGAAGTTGTTTTTTCCCTGTGTTTAAGAGAGATCATTAAAAACCACAGTGGGTTATAAATGTTAGTACCTCCAGTCCTGGTCCCATTGCCACCCCTCCCAGCAGTTACTCTGCTGACAGATAAACCCTGTCAGAGCTCAGGGAACAAGCAGAACAGGTGCTTCTGGCCCCACCAAACAAGGCCTTTTTCTTTGAACAGCAAGGAGTTTGGGTTTCGGGCTCAGTTTGGGTTGTTTTAAATCCCTGTCTAAATGACCAATAACTCACCTGCCCTGTTGGGCTGCTTTTCCTTCTACAGCCATCGTGTCTCAGGAGTTACTCTGTGACAGCAGCACCAGTGAGGCAAAACTCAGCTTCACAGAGAATTTCAGATTCACTTTGTCTTCTGTTCTTCAGACAAATTAAAAAAAATAAATAAAGGGGGCATGCCAACATCCAAATTACCCCTTTTACTAGCAATGCACACCCTACAGCCCAGCTACTTCGGCAAGCTGCTGTTCTGCCTCAGGGGCAGAGGAAGTTCCTGAAGTGCTGGAGATGGGAAGCGCCACAAAAAAAAAAAAAAAAATCTAATCACTCTCACCAGGGCTCTGGCACAGTCTCTGTGCAATTGTGAAAGGCATCACTTGAAGGCACCTGCAGAAGGCACCAATTAATTATGAGCAGGCTCCACAGCCTCAAACCACCAGACTATGGATGACTGTTCTCTTTAGAAGCTTCATTTTCTGGTATTTTGCCCACAGAAAGTAATGGTAGACATAAAATAATGGAGTGCAGTTATGAGGAAATTCTTGTTGAAGGAATTAATTTCTATACTTTTGATCTTCACTGCCTTTTCTCATACTGCTACATCATTTCAGGGATGTACAGAATACAACCACAGACAATACAAGTATATTGTGGAACTCCCTATCTGTAGCTGAGTAACAACTGCTCTCACACAAAGTCCATCAGYCCTTCAAATGATTTTGCTCTACACCAAATACTTAACACATTCAGTTTTCTCCCTCAGGCTCTTTACCTAAGTATTCAAGGATTTCTCCTTTTCTTTATTTTGTCCAGCATCTTAAAAGGACAGGTACAAACAATCCTTTCACCTAACTGCACCATTTCTGCATTTGTCATTGGTTTCTCTTAGCTGTTTCTTACTCTACCTTCTTGCCCACCAAAAATATTTTGGTTTTTGTTTTCCARCTGGCACCCTTTTGACCTTAAAGCCAGATTTGAAGATTACACATCTTGTCAGTCTTTTTTCTCATATTGCTTTTTAAACATTTTTATTGGCTGTAATATCTTGACATTAGAGAACTTACATCATGTCAAAGGAAAAAAAAWTATAAAGAACTCTCCTTCCATGACCTTCCACCAGGACAGCTGTAACAGAGCCCCCAGATCATCTTCATGGCATCAGCTTAGTCATTCRCTGCCTGAAGAGTCCTTTCTGCACRGAGTCTAATTCTCTGTGACTTCAAGGAACATTTCTTATGTCTCCTATTTCTGTGAGCCCTGAGGCCTTGCAGGATCCTTGGAAAGCTGCGTCAAGGTTTTTCTCATAAGTGAGAGTTTCTGGAGTTCTGAGAGGCTTTCATTGATTCTAGGTGTGGTGCCATGGAGATGCAGGTGCAGAAACATTAGAGGATGCTAAAGGAACCTGGCACAGATCCTGTAAAACATTTGCAGCACAGTTTATGCCATCTGGATTATCTCTCCTCCCAGGTATTTCCACCCAATGCTCTCAGGCACATGGTGTGATTCTTGGGGCTGTGCTGTGCAGGGCCAGGAGCTGCACTTTGATGATCCTTGTGGGTCCCTTCCATCTCAGAATATTCTGTGATTCTGTGATATATATTCCTTGAAGAATTATTTTCTCAACTTTAGGGGAAGAGGAGAAAGTGAGGCAAAGAAGGGAATAGCTTAACTTTGGGTTTAGTCTCCTCAACAGATGTCTTTGGCCACTTCAGCTAACTCTGTAAAGTGGTTTCCTTTCATACCCTGCCTCGCAGGCTGGTTCCTCTCCCAGAATAAATAATTTGCAACTCTCTAACCTAAAGGAAAAATACTGCTGATAGAACATCCTTGCAGCATCCTGAACCTGTCTGAGGCCATGCACACCCTGGATGTGGCAGTCAAAGGCTKTGAAACCCTCTGATGGTGGTTACACACTTGGAGCTGACTCCCTGTCTATTGCCTGGTTTGGAGTTCTGAGAAAACCTGCTGAAATGTGTGAGTGGTTGGGCACAATTGATCACATTTCCTGCTGTCACACAACAGATCTCACCTCCCTCTGTAGGAAAAGGTTAGCACACATTGGTCTAAAAAGTGACTTTACTCTTTCACCATATGACTGACTGATAGTCAAAAACTGAAGAAAAATGTMAAATCCAGTTTCTATTTCCACATGGGAATAAAACCACACTTGCTGATGTTCAGATTTCTTTTCATCAGAACTTGTCTGAATTGAATTTGTATTTACCATTTACAAAAAGCTGGAGACTCACAGCTGAGATGTGTTTAATAGCTAAGAAACATTTTTTGTTCCAGGTCAAAGTACAATCAGTTAATGAGGAACCAAGAAATGAGRAACTAATCCATCTCCTACACCTTCACTAATCACATCTCAGCTTCTCTCACAAGTATTAGAAAACTCAGAGAAATAATTTTCTAAGATGTCACAGGGAAAAATACATTAAAAAATCTCTATATAAAACCACTGCAACAATAATAAATTTTATTGGCCCTTCTACTAACCTCAGGAGCACTAAATTCATGCAGTGTGGTTCCCTTGAAAATMATTTAATTTTTTTTTATAGATCATGGAATTTTAGGGGAGTAAACAYCAAATTTCTATTCTTTACCTAATGWTTTGAGAGACTAAGAAATAATGCATTCAAGCTTTTAGCTCAATGGATAGTGGCCTACTGTGAATCTACAGTTTTCCTGTATTYCTTGAATTCCAGAACTGACATTTCAGCCCTGTCAATGAGGCAACATGGAAAAAAACAATTCACAAATGGAGAAGATCAGTAAGATGGGTATCTGTTCAAAAGCTCCATAACTTCCATAACTGCACCACAGATATAASACCTCTCATGATGCACCAGAGAATATCCTGGGACACCTCTGCAGCAGGAGCATCCAGAGCTCCTGGTGGAGCCAGAGCTGCCACCAGGCAGGTGACAGAGGACAAGAAGGGGTGGGGAAGAGCACTCCAGGCCACTCTTCTGTCCTCCCCAGGTGCCATAGGACGCCACCAGGTCAGTTACAGAAAAGCCATAAAATAAAAGTAGTGCACACACACCCACACCCACATCTGGCAAGCAACACAGATGGGTTTGTCACACTTTCAGCACAAGCTGAACCCAAAATGTCTCTGAAAATAGAAACTGCCCCCAAAAGAGCAGTACAGGGTGTTGAGCAGAGGGTGGCATATCCTGTCTGCTGGTGGCAAAATCACCAACCTCACAGCACCACTTCTGAGTGTCCTGGAAGCCATGATTCACAGCCACTGAGTTGAAATTCTCATTGCTAAATTGCCATATTTTATCATTTTCCAAAAAAAAATTAAAAGAAAAAACATCCACTTCTCCCAAAATAATTTTAAACCCCTCTACTTAAAACCATACTCATTTATCATTTTCCAAAAAAAAATTAAAAGAAAAAACATCCACTTCTCCCAAAATAATTTTAAACCCCTCTACTTAAAACCATACTCACAATGAATTTGTACCAAAAAAAAGGGAACTATTTTCCTTAAAGTTCAAATTTTATTCCTATCAAAATACAATAATGAAGCAGAGGAGAATGCTCTGCCTTCTCTGCCTTCTCACTACTCTTCTTCCTTCTCCTATTTTGATTTATTCCAGTTCCTGCAAAGCAAGAAGTCACATAGATTGTTGATGTTACAAGCAAAATTGTGACATATTATACAAATCCCAATATAAGCACATCTCCCAGAAAACTTAAGTCTTGTTTTTAAAGCTTAAATCTTGYTTTCAATGCACACCTGGAAACTGTTCTGGATTTAACAACTAGCCCCCCAAATAACACCAGTCTCTGAATTCAGAGTAACAATATGTATTGAWACATTCTCTTCCCTCCCAAAATGTAATACTTTCAAAGAAACTGGGTTTCTTAGGAAACAGTATAACCTGTCTGCCATTTTTGACCTGAAAAATCAGTAGTCAGGTAACTTGAGTTGCACTGATGATTAAAGTGAAGTAATACTTTGGTGGAATGCAAAGAGAAAATATCAGGAATYCTGAAAGTCACTGCCTCCCCTAGTTTTTAACCTGGCCCCTCATTTTATGAAGTTCTGTCCCAAACCTTGCCTCAGATTTYTGCCTGGGCCCCAATACAAATACTTCTTCTTCTGTAATTTTTAGGTTTGTTTTGCCAATTTCATTTTGTTTTTGCAGAGTACAGTTGTCATGAGCAGCGATTTTTGAGAGGTTTGTGATTATCCATCAAAGCCTTCTGACCTCCAGCCTAATATCCTTTAAAGCAGCACAAAGGATAATACAG
>NW_026623278.1:176888-215941 GCF_030028575.1 Malurus melanocephalus
CCAAAAACTTACAAAAGCTCTTTATTATAGGACACAGGTCAAACATGTACAAGTGGATTAGCTTCTGAAAAGGCCTATCAGCATATTCCTTGGGTTTTGCCAGAAATAACCACCAGAGCATATCTGCCCCTACTGGTGTTTCCTGATATTTCTACAGGAATCKGAGGGAGAGGGAGGCTACGGCTTTTATTCTTATCTCCTTGTCCTATCCAAGCTGAGGAATCATGGTCATCTCTTTCCTTCTTCCATTCTGATAATGAACTGAGAACAATTTCAAACAGTAAACCTATACAACTTTTCAGACACTATTTTCCATCCTCTGCTCTTCTTTCTCTTCTGTTGACCACAGGTGCAACAACTGCTCAGAATTCTCATTTCCCCTATCACTTTGTCTTAGCYCCAGGACCAGGACAGACTACTTTTAACTTGTATTAAGTATTTATTTGGATTTTTTCCCCTTCTGACCCTTTTTAGTTACCTTTTGTTAGTGACTGTCCTCTTTTCATCTGGGATAGAGTTCATTTTTTCTTGGTAGCTATGTTTTGGATTTAGAAYGAGAAYATGGACTTGGGGATTTTTGTACTTGCTCCTAAAGAAATRTGGCAAGCTTAAATTAATTTCATAGACACAGACACTCTATTAATCAGTGGTTTCTAATGTCAAACAACAAGAGTGTGTCAAACAGGTACAAACAAATACAAATAGCTTTATTTAGTACAAATAGCTTTGTACTATYAATGTGTAAAAGGAGCATTTTGAAATGAAGATACTGTCTTTTTTTTCTCATTTACGAGCCAGTGCTGTCAGTGCTGCCATTTCTTATTCCTGTGCCTCTGGAAACACTGCCCTGATCAACGCATCCATCACAGAGATACTGCTTAACACCAGACCCGAGTGTACAACGAGAAGCTGCCACACGTGACTGAACACCCCCGACAGGAATAATCACCTGTTTAACAAACTTAGCTRTCTACAGCATCATACAGGATTTTCACTAAGATACTTGATGCAGGGCATTCATAGCTACCAACTGTACTCACTGCAGGCAATTCTATTTGGTAAACTGCCCTGATTAAGGATGTGAGTGTGTTTTCATGGCAGCCTTCATCAATGTCAAGTTTCACACACTCAAAAATTATACTGTAAAATGCTGAAAATACCTACCAAKCCTTCTGAGAAATTCTAGCCTGCAGCCTTGCATAAAAGACTGAACAAAACTACAGTATTGCTTCAGACAAAAGAAAACTTTCCTGAGGAGTATGTTCAACACCCACTCATCTTTGCTGAACTCTGGCTTGCAAAGTAAAAAAATCTTAGCTGGTAGGAAAAAGTGTGGTGACAAGAGGCAATAAATTATTCCCTATCTCCTTGCACTTTTTAGAGATCTGTTACTGAAAAATTCTAGATATTACTCCAAAAATATGTATCTTTCCAAGTGGCATGYCAATAAATCAATGAAATACTCTGCTCTAATTTGAATCTATAACAGAATAAATAAATTTAATAGTGGTTTTAGTGCATCTGAGAATAAAAACCATCCAGAATGCTTAGCACTCATGTAACCTACAGAGGAAGAGAGTGAATTTGAAAAGCAGCCAGAAAGAGAACATGAACATCTAAAGGCAGTGGCATCTCTCCTCTGTGGTCTGGAGAATAAAAGCTGTGATCCTTGAGGACAGATGTTAAAATGAAAAACRCTATTAGCTGTGATTCCTGAGCCTTGTCCTCTTAACCTGACTGACATGTTCAATCAGTTCTGTCACAGMAGGAAAACTTTCTGGGACAGTCATCTCTCGTAGGCCTCCCACTGCTCCTCCCACACAGAGCCAGAAGTGCTSTGAAAGTGCCCTTTTCTCTCTCCARCAGTTCCCTTCAGTTGTCCATGGCATTAAAATAGGGAAGGATTTTTATAGACGGTTTTTTTGTTGGTTAATTTATAGAGGTTTTTTGCTTTTTGGTGTTTTTTTTATTGTTTGTTTTTTCAACTTGGCTCACATCTGCAAAAATTTTTGGTACAAGCGAATCAAGTTTTCAAATGTTTTCCTGATAGTGTGAAAGCTAGCAGTGCATGCTACAAAAACCTGACATTTTCAAAGAATCTCCTGGGACTGGGAGCTTAGAGTTTAGCTGCCACTAAAGCTAAGTGCAACTAATACAACCCAGAAGCTATAAGAAGTTGGAGCCCATGTCCCAAGCACAGTTTTTTCCCTCCCTCTGGCATGCACTGAGCAGTGGGGAAAGCTGGGTACATCACTGATGCTTTCTTCACAAGGATAGGAAGAAATATTTTGCCTGTGAATTTCAGGAAATATTTCTTTTCTGGGTCAGAAGAGATTCTTACTTTCTCTACAGACTCAACATACAAAAACACTTCCTTCATTCTAAGACTTTAAAGTAGCTGGGGATCATGGGGGAGCTGTTTAAAGATTATTACTGAGTTATTTCTCTCAGTAAGTAAAAAGCTATAGCTAGTCTTTTTTTTGTTGGTTTTTTTTTTTGTTTGTTTTTTTTTTAAGCGGAATTTTCATCATTCTGGAGGAAATGGGGTAAGGAACTATGCCACAATAATCAGGAGAACACTACATCTATTCTAACTTACAAAGAGGAAAACCCAGAGGAATAACACTTGCAAGTGTCAACTGAATTGATTTATACACTGCCATAATCTATAAGCAACAGTTTTTAAACTTGGTTCATTTTTCCACTTCTTCAGCTACCACTAAGCAATTAGCAGAACTCATTAGCCAAGTGACATTTCATAAATTAATTATTTACTCCTGTAAAGTAGAAAAGCTTAGTAAATAAATCTTGAGTTAAATAGGATCAGGAAACACTCAGTGTTTAATCTGCATTTATGATTTTAAAAACAGAAGTGTTGAGAAAATTATTATCTTCTGTTCCAGCCTAGTTTTTATTCTGTAAGGGCCTTTTGTTTCCATTAAATTATTCAAGGGTAATTTTGAAAAGATGGTAAATATTAAGATTTTAAGGGACTGAAGGCAATGTGCGTAAGACTGACTGACGTTCCCTCAGTGGATTTCCATTACTGCAGACATCTTTATATTCTGGTAACTCAGAAATAACCTCTTACCTCATTGGAGCAAGAGTGCAAAAAATGAAAAACACCCAGGAGTCTCCACTGCATTCAKTGCAATTCAGAGACCTGACTTCTGATGCACCTGGGCTGAGTGACACTTTTGGTGTAGATAGCTCTATGGGACAGTAGATTCTGAATTAGAAGACAACCTTTAAAATTAAAAGTTCTGTCCCTATTAATCTGACTGTGGCTGTCACTGCACCGCATGGTTTCATTCTCCTCCAGGCAGTCTCACTAGCATGGGGATTGCTTTCCAGTAAGGCAGCTGGACTTACACTTTACAGCTGAAGAATAATGAAAATGTTGATTTTGTGGTTTAGTCAGTGGTGGGAAAGCTTTCGTATATTACCACAATCTAAAGTTAAGGTGTAACATTGTATGGTTGTTGTGACCTCAGGTTTGAATAATGAAAACCATCAACAATTTTTTTTTTTTAAATTTTCATTATTCTAGTCATATACTATCCACTGTGTTCCTTCCCAAGGCTTATACATTTTCCACTCACTCCAGCACGTTGATAGAATTTTTCTCACAATTTAAAATAATTATATTCTCTTTTCTCTTTTTATCTTAACAAACATGCTATGCACATCTCTGTTTCACAGGGAAAGAAATTTGGTAACATCTTAAACTACAACCTATGCAGTGGGACATACACTGGACATGGGTATCAAGTATTATTTCTGCTGAACAGGAACTATGTCAGTGAATCTAAACATGAAATTCTTCTATTTTTATACTGGAACTTTACGCATTTCTTCTGGAGTAAGACAAAATTTGAGTGATTGCTAGAGAAGATTTACTTTGAACCTCTCTATTCTGCTACTGGACTTGGCAAAACCCTATGACAAAAGTGAAAATAAAGTGCAGCTGAGTTCACGATTCAAGAAACTGTAGAATTTTCCTAAGGACTTTTCCAAAAACATCATGAAATTGTACTTAATAGCTTAGGTACCTTCCCTGTCCAGAGGGAGGAAATATTATTCCASAAGGAGTCCAAAGTTATTTAGCAATCAAAACTAAAATTTTTTTAGAGAAAAGCTGCTGTGAGCTGACCAGAGGCACAGGTCACTAAGGAATTTGTGTCTGAACAAAAACTAGTTACAGTCAAAACTACAAGTGAATCGGTGCTCATTTCCTTTGTTAGCTTCAAATCTTGGATCCTGAGAGTCAGTAACAAATATCAATGACCCATGACATGAGGGATAATAAGGAATATCATTTGTCTGTCTGTGTAAGGACTCAGTGGGAGAGAAACAGATCTCCAACTCTTCTTACCAACTTTTTGATAAGTTTCTAAATACAGAACTGACCACTCCCTACATTATTTTTCCCCCCTGCTATTTTTCACCTGAACCTTTGAATGATATCCAAAGGATGTTAAGAGTTGCTGAATCTGTCCTCATTCAAGTATCAGGTTCTTGATAAGGACAATAAAAGGTTCATTTTCCCTGCCTACAATGGCCCAKATCTTTAAAGCCATTGTAGTGGTTACACCTCACAGTTTTTGCAATTGATCCATAACCTTCTCAGTGCATGTCTGTGGTGTTTTTCCAAAAAACTAACAATATTTTGGGCATCACAGTCACTCTTTCTGATTTTACTTTTGATTTTTTACATATTCCCTATCTCATTTATCACTGCAAAGAAATGGGATGAAAAATTTTAATTATTTTGAGTGGAGTTTTTGTAAATCTCTGAGAAATCTAGCGAGAGAAATTCCCTTTTATTTAGGAAAATTTTCTTGTTATAAAAATGCAATGGAGAAACTGGTTCAATGTCCTTTCTTTACTCAGAAAGCTAATGTTTTATTATTTTGAAATTTTAAAAATTATAATTTTACTATTTTTTCCCCCTCAGTTTTCATTCTAAATTAACCTATGTGTCTAAATGACCCTATGCATCTAGTCCGATTTGTTTCACTGTGCAATCACTGTACAGACAGTTTTTCCAGAACAATGAATGATTTCAGAAACCTGGCAGCTTTTAAACTTTAGGAAACTGTTTTTAAGTTAGGGGGACTTCAGTGGATTTTTAAATCATTCTTAATAATTGGTATCAAGCCAGGCTGTGTGACGAAGACCAATATCTTCAAACTTCCAAACCTGGAGTTGTAATCAACTCCTGCAGAGAGCACAGGTTTTCACTCATGATGAGCATCAGGAGAATACTACCTGTCTTAAACCATGGTATGGATGGACTTTTTATGTAATTTGCCAGACACTTTTCTAGTAAGACAGCAATAATTAATTAATATTACACCAACCACAAGAGTAAGTAAATGGCCATTTTGTTTACAAGTTAAGCGATTAATACTGCTTTTATTTCAAACTTTWAGGTATTTATTGCTAGTTAAGTCATTATTCTATTGCTCAATATTTAGACAGGATTTAAATAATGTAGTTCCAGTTCTCTCTCTCAGAGAGACTGAGTTTCTGTTATAAGCAATTTAAGTATAATAGTCAAGTTATGATAGTTTTTCCTGAAGTATAGAAAAGTTCAGGTTACAAGTCAAGATGAGGCAACAAGTTCAGAAAACTCCACAGCTRTATCAGCAYAACCAGTCCTTTCAAAAAACTTATTCTAGAATAAGGTACTCTCCTAAGTACTTCTACTAAACTTCAGCCAGGACAAGCACACAGTACTAAAAATCTAAGAGGAATACTCCATTTAGAATGATTTCTCCTAATTTTGAGGAAMTAGATGGGGATTGCTGTTTGAGACAATTTAAGCACAAGAACTTGCTATATTATCAAAGTCATCTCCTGTAGCCTTCTCAGACTATGACTGACTGTAAAACCTTATTACTGCAGATTTACACTGCAYAAAATAGTAATCTGTCAATGCAGCATTTCAGCAATTTTTGGAAAAGCAGCCTACAACCACCTGAATTCCTCTAGGAAAGGATACAGCAATGCATGCCATGAAATATGGAAGGGATGGCAGAATTCACCACCTGTCAGGAGCAGGTCTGTTGGTGACTCAGCTCAAATCAAAAGCCAAATTTTATGTCTATTAATATATGGATTTATTTCTGCACTTTAAGTAATACTAGATTAAATTGTTCCCAAATTCCCCAGATTAAAACAGGGCATTTTATTTTTTAACAAAACTTCGAGTTTGGCAAGTTTCATGGTTTTTGTTACAAATGTAACAACAAAGGAAAATTCAGTAGATTTCTAATACAACAAAGATCCCCTGGATCTCATTGTCTTTGAGATTTTTTCATTGTCTTCTAGATTTTTCTCTCAAGGTAAGAAGTGTTATTAGGATCTACTCTGAGCCACAACATTGCTGACAGAAGCACAAACAAGCCTTTGCAGATATACCTATTTACTCAATAGCAAGACAAGATTAATYTTCATTTCAATAGAACTTTTCATCATCACTGGGAGTCCAGAGTTTCCCATGTGAGAATCCATTAAGGAGGCAGGCTGAGCTCTATCTCCATGCTAGCTCCTCTCCTAAGCTCTTCTCCTAAGCAATCTTACAGTAAAATTCTGGTTTTTTGAGCTTCCCAAAGACACACTTAGAATTTCTCATGACACACCAGKAGAGAGAAAGAGTATGTCTCAAGCTAACTATTGCTACTGCAACTCCAAGACAGGAAAAGCTCCACTGTTATATTTGAAATCCACGAAAGCAGGTTGCCAAGGACCCTCCTCCCCAAAACACCCACAGCTCTTGCTGGGTCTCAAGACTGATGAATCACAGACTGCTCAGAGATGTGCAGGTGAGCATCAGAGCTCACACATTTGGGTCTGGAGTGCTGAGAAGCTACGAGAGCTGCTGTGCTCTGCATCATCTCATCTCACTGCTCCGTCATTCAGATATTCTCACATCTTCACTTACTTTGTACCTGCCAGCCATTGCTCAGCAGCAGGATCTCACTGTGAATTGCCATTGGGACAGTGTCCAGTCTCCATCAAACCAGTCTAGCTCCCTCTATAGGGTCTCTTTTCACCAGTTTCTACACACGATTTTCTTGATAACCTGCTTTGGAGAGGCTGTCTTAAAATATGCACCAACTATGACTTAGAACATTGAGCCCTACAGTGCACAGCTGAATGGCACCAATAATGATTTTCCTTCCCTAAATGGCTGTGAGGCAGAAAAAGCAATGATGACACAGCTTAAGGCTACAATGCTGAGAATCTTTTAGATTATTCTTTCGAGCTATACAACAACAGAAAAGAATTAGAGCCCTGAAGCAACACATTCGTTGTCAGAGAATATTTCAGTATTCTACTGATTTATCARCATGATTCACAGTCCTACTAAGTTTGACCATGAAAGGTCATATACTGTGAATGGGTTCCAAGACTTTTGGGAAGCCTAAAGTCGTGGAGACAGTCATACAGTAGTACCAAAWATGAGTAAAATTAGAAACCTTACCTAAAAAGAAAAAAATGCATCAGAAGGCAGATGCACTGTCTCACATACCAGTACTGTCCTATGATAGTAGAAGCACGTGTGGATTGCCACAGCTGARTACAAAGGGAAGCAAAAAGGCCACCAGTCCATACAGTGAATATGGTGTATGCTTTATTCTATTTACAGTACATTTGTTATAAATATAATACATTTCTTGAAAATCTTGAGTAGATTTTTTTTAACAGATCAGTTGTTATAGTTACATAATAAAGTAAGTGACAATTTAAATGACAATCTCATGGTTGTGAAATAGTGCATTCTGTTTTGAGATGAATGAGAAAATACTCAAACTGGTTCAAGAAATTATGTTTTTAAACACCCTACGTGGACTTTTATGTAAACCTTGAAAAGTCACCAGTTTCCATAAATATGAAAACAAAATTTTAAACTTAAGAACCGAGAATCAGAAAAGGATTTGAGAGACCTTATTGAACTTCACAGTAAGGTTGGGATTTACCATGACTAATGGCTTCAGACAGGAAAAAGCCAATGAGGTYTTCTTCCTGAACCATATCCTAATACAGCCACAAATATTAAACACACCATGCTGGAAGTTGTAACAGCAGTCAAGCTGCATTTTTGACAGGGCATTGGACATAMAAGTATGTTCAGATCAGGAGTTAGAGTATTTTGTGTTATGAGTATCTTAATTACCAGAGAAGAAATACATTATAAAAGGATAAACATATTTTCAGTCCAACGTGCATTGCATCGAGAAACAAACTGACAAGTCATCTGAATAGTTTGCTATTTTCTTTTCTACACGATCTTTAGTAACAAGTTAGATGTTTGAGGTGCTATTTCAAAAAAACTGCAGCAAAATGTCAACCAGCAATGTAAGAAAAGAATCCCATTTATTTTATCTTTTAGTCCTTTTTTTTTTTAGGAAGTGGTCAGATATTATTGATAATAATCAGTGCAGGCATGGAGTTCTGCTGACTTGTTTCAAACAAAGTAACTTGGTCCACGAGCTTGGCAAATACTCTGGGRGTTCCAAGGTTATAAACACCTGTATGAACGAAGCAAGCCTTGAGYTGCAAGCTATAGACCTCCTGGCCTTTAAGCTGAAGCTTGTACTGTGTTTTCCCAAGCCATGTAAAAGATCCGTGTATTTCTAGTCCTTCAGAGCTGAAAAAAAAAAAAAAAAAGATAAAAATGTTAATTCTCTGCATTTGAAGCATATATTACCAATTTACAGGACTCTCTCCAACCTCAAGTTTTCCCCAAGATTTCAGAATGCACTCCCTCACCAGGCCCTTACAATAATTTATACTTTCTAAAAGCTTCTTTTCAGAAGTCAGGAGTTGGGAATTTATGTTACTATTCTGGCTCTCTTTGGATGAGTGCCCAGTGCCATTTGTCTTTTGATATCCTGGAAGCTGCCAAGTCTTTTTAAATGCTTGCCCACAATCACTACCCTTAAATCAGTGCCTTCCTGTAAGGCATACTGCTCTCTTTGTTCCACATACCCTCCTTACCTTTAAGAGATTTAGGTTTTTCGAGCAAGCCAAGCTAGACTTTGCAAAGACTAACAGTTGCCACCATTGATATAGATAGAACTGCACTTAACATTTATCAAGATACTAAATGCAGGTTCAAAAAAAAAAAAATCCCATGTGTCCATCTTCTTTCCTACTACATTCGTATCCACACACACCTGTTTCCACAAACATATGCAGACACAAAGCACCCAGAATATCCTTGGGTAAATTTATGGATGYTTATGTCCATCTATCAGCTCAATTTAATTCTGGGTCTTACCAAATACTTTTTTATGTTCTCTGACTCACATGTAAAACTCCTTAGAGCGGCTCTCCCCTTAGTTCAGATGAATTATTACAAACCTTTAAAGTGTTTCTTTGGTTCCTAATGTACTGTACACAGAACATTAATTACACATATATGCATAATGAAGAACTCAGTGTATTCTCAGCTTTCTACATAACTGGCACATAACACTAACACTAGATGTAGTAACAAACTGTCACMGTTTGAGGAACTCCTACTTAAGGTATTCTTAGGCCCATCCCATGATCTAGARTTAAATCAGACTGGATGTCACACAGAAGTCAACATGGGTATACATGCTTTAGAGACATTGCATTAATACATTGGGAGAAGGTGTGTTGGGGTCTTCTATATTTTTAAGTTCCAAGAGTATACTATCTTTTGAAAGACATGCCTCACAATATAACAAAACATGACCATCTTGTGAAAAACAGACAGATCAGTGAAYAGCTTCCTAATCGTATCTGAAAAGTAAACTACACAAATCTTGTGTCTTCCACTTCTGAACCTGTGTTCAGATTAGGCCCTGGGCTTCTAATTTCTTATTTGGCTGCACGGGCTGTTGCTAAGAAGCCAATGTCCCTCATGACTAAGCCCCCTTCAATGTCTCTCTCCCCTCCCTGGTGGCAAATAGACCAGGTAGTATTATATCTAAGAGGGCTGAAGGGGAGCTGTCACCTGCATTACCCATGAGTTAAAGTTGCCTTGTTTTAACAGAAGTGGCAGAACTACAATGGTGTATATACATATATCATGCTACTGAATTCTGTATCCCACAAAAAAATCTTMAGTGAAATTTTTAGAAGCAATTCACAAACGCTTTCTCAATGCTAATAATTTCACACATTCTACAACAGTTCTAAGCAAAAAGGCAGTCATAAGAATCAGCTGCTAAGCCTAGAGGAAGTCTTAAATATCCAAGGTTCCATGAAATTTTACTCTAAAGCAAATTGGAGGAGAAAGTTGCATTCTACAAATTACTCAGTATTTCAAAATGAAAACCCAACAACATATGTTTAATAAAAATTGGTGAAGCTCCTATTCTACTAGTTGAAAAGCATTTCCACTTTTCTAGAAAAGATCCACAGAGTTTTAACTATTCAAGAGTCACAATTAAAGGCCCTGTCTTAGCAAAKTAAGTAGAGACTGAAGACTCACAGCATGAACCCTATATCAATTTCCATTCTTTCAAAGAAGCCACTGTTGAAAAAACCCTGTTCTAGATAGCAAATACATTTAAAACATTACACAACTCCCCAAGCTAAGAAGGGCTCTTAAAAAATATTGTTCTATTAACATTTGCACACTACCTTGTTGGTTTATGSCGCAAATCAATCATCACATCTACAACAGCCTGGGAACAATTGGAAAGTAGGAGAGTGACAGGTACCAGACAGAGGCTGCAAAGAGAAACAGTTCCATATTAAAGGAAAATCTTATTTTGGACAGTCTTAATTATACTCTTAAATAGTTAAAATGAATTCCAGTAACATGGAATTTATATGTAGTTAATTATGCCAGAGTCAAGACAGTGTAGGTAGCAACATAATCACTTACACTGAATAGAGCTACTAATAATAAAAGTTGTCAATTAAGGCAAATAGCACTGGTTCATTTGGGCCAAATGAAGCTACCATCTCCCTTCATCCAGCTAAGAAAGGACAGCAAAAGCACAAGTACCACCTCAGTGTTACAGGAAATCTGCTTGTGTGACAAGAGACATTTCAAAATGGGGTAACATTTCTGAATTTTTGGTTGGCACATTTTGAACAGGATATTTTTCTTCTGCAATGCCTCCTGTAGAGGAATTGCTGGCATTGGGCCTTAAGTTATAGCCKGAACAGTTCCCAAAGAGAACAGACAGCACACGCACATCTGGATTTAATGTAGGCCTTCATCCTCAATACAGTTAATTGATATTCTGCTTGTTCACAATTAGTATTATTGTTTCTATAAATAATGCTGCAGCAAAAAAGTCCCCAAGATATTGACAGGTAGGAACATAAAYTATTGTAGCTGAAGCACCTCTATGTATTCAGTAAGTCATTTGTGCCACTGGAATTCCTTGTCATTGCTTAACAGTTCAAACACCCTAAACTTGAATTGTAAGAAAAGAACAATTAGCAACTATAACCAACAAGAGGTGAATGTCTTACATGGATAATGCATGCTTTATCACTGCCATTAAAACATGGCACATTTAAATGTTGCATTTTAGAAATAAATCCTTTTCTTTTAACAGAAAGACTCATGGATTTTACAGGCTCCAAGTAATTCACTCTAGCAGCAGGCTTTTGACAGAGGTTAATTCTGATATTCTTCCAGCAAACAAGCCCCAGTGATCTAAACTGTTACCACCTTTTCTTCTGATGCAAGTCRGAACTGTGTGCTAATCTTGGCAAATGAGATATTGTAGACATAACAGTTCTTTTGACCTAAAAGTACATCTTTCCTTCTGTCTGGCTTCTCAAAGAAATCATACTGTTTACTCTGACAACAAAAATAAACACAAAGGGTGTAGACTGTTTTACTTCCAGTAGGTTTGATAACATTACTTGTTAACATTAAAACTGTGGGCTATGGTATTACAGCCCAGTTTTTTTTTCACATGAAACTTTAGTTTTACCTATAAAATTCTGAAGCAGTGAGTTTAAAAATTGAACAAGATTTCACACTTGCATACCAGACWTCTATATTATAACCCACATAACATCACTCAAAAGGATTTATGTTCAATTAACAGTATTTTTAAAGTTTCTAAAGATAATGTTCCACTGACCTTTTTTGACGGAAAGAATGATTGTAAGACTCTGGATAATGAAGACTTGTCTTAATAAGATTAGAAAGCTGCTCTGGTGTTGGTCTTGCAGGTACCRGTGTGTTTTCTGGTCGAAAAAACTTTAAGAGAACCGTTTCTGGTAATTCCTGAAACAAATTCAGAATAACATTCAAAACAGTAACATAAGGTACAAGAAATCCAGCCACAGAAGCTATCATTTTCCATTATGAAACATCGCTCATAAGGGAAACAAGTCTGAAGCATCATGAAGCTCACATTTTTTTTGCCAACCTGGTTTATATTTAAGCATGCCGGATGAAGAACTGATACAATTTAATTATTACCTTCTTTTGAGATAGTGTTTTTACAAGCTACTGTGAAATCTATCTGTGCAAGTTTCACAAAGGCACACTATTATTGCAGTGGTTTGTTAACATTTGGGTTTGGCTTGCTTCTAGGAAAAAGGGACAGCATTTACACTGTTCCCTATTCAGCAGCWGTACCTAACAACAAAAAAATTTATCACCTGCCTTAGGAAGCTCAAAACCAGAAACCCAAAGCATAAGTTTCCCAGAATAGATACGAAGTAAAGCTAATAGAAATTTACAGAAACATGTTAACACTGACAGAAGGATTTAATAACAGAGTATCTGTAAAACTGCATAACAAGCACTTGCATATGTGAAAGTCAACCTTTGTCCCCAGCTGAAAGCCCAAGACAGCACTGACACACTACTTGGGATTATCCCTAACCCTTTGGATGGAATGACTCTCTGAAGCAGAAGAAATTAAACGATACAGAAAGCTGCAACCAGCCTGCATTTGATGCAGCATTTCTAGCCAACATCATCTGTTTTGTGAGTAGGATTTMTTCAGGAAGGAGCTGCCTTTTAGTATTTTCTTATGAACCTATTCTGCAGAAAGTCCATCTTGACAAGAAAAAAAGAATTTGCAGCAGTAAATGTGACTGTGTACTAAAAATGTGTGAAACAAGATTTTTAAAAAGCCGCCAGGTTGGTGTAAGTTGGTACAGGGTAAAAAAGTTRACACTTTTCATTAAAAAGTGATTAACTGCACCTTCTAAGTTGAAAATAAACACTACAGGCAATGGAACCTGGCTTAAAAAATCACACACTGGGCATTCTGAAACGTGTAGGAGCACCTTAGTCACTGTGCTGATAACACCAGGAAGATACCAAATGTTTTAACAGGCTTACAATTCTTTCCTTCAAAAGGAAGAGTAGTTTTCTCAAAAAATAATTTGAGAAGGAAAAAAAAAGATATTCCACAGTAACAATAAAATGTAGTTTAAGTGTTGAATGAATTTGGTGTTTCCATCCTACCCTGTAGGTATCTAACAATGAAAACTGACAGCAGAGATTATAGGTTTTCATTTAAATTGCTCTCTCCCCTCAAGTAAYAGTCCAGCAAATTTTCAAGGCTGCCTTCAACCACACAGCAATATTCAGCATACTGTAGTTCGCCCTAGAATAAATTACCTGTTCCAAGTCCTCCCAATCAGAATTCCCGAGTATTTTTTTAAAACCCTACAAAAGACAAATACGAATATTTACCTCTACAAGCAGACAAGAACATCACAAAATGCAGCAGGAACATTTACTGGTGAAACTGCAGAATCCATTAATATTTCAAACCTTTAGTTCTAATATGACACCTCTGTTGAAGGACTGGAAAGCAGTGAAATTAATCATTTATCAGCAGAGCTAAACTTTAATTTCAGCCAGCCCCTGRGTGTCAGAGTCAGAAAAGATCTCCAAGTTCAGCTGCTCAAACTCTAGGCTTTTTGTGATTGTGTATCTAGAACAAAGACTAAAATATGACATTTAGCCCATTCTTCTCTTACCTAATGAATACTTCAGAAAAGAATTAAACACTTCAAAATGGCAAGCAGAAGATAAGTTTAAGGACACATTAAACTCTTGCCCTACTGTGGAGCTTGTGAAATAGGATCAAGGCTTAAAACAAACCAGACCAAAAGCTCATACCTACTTGGCACCTGTACCCTCCCTTCAAGAATTTACACCAAGCTGTAACAGTAAGTTACATATATTCTAAGTTATATTAAGTAAGTTACATATATTCTAAGTTATACTTAGAAACAGAAGAAAAATCAGAAACTAAACAGRTGATAGTTTGTCACTGATTATCACTGGAATATCAGCCCAAGTGTAACATTGGCTTTAAAAGGAAAAAAAAAATTCTGACACTTAAAATCTGCCTGTTGACCCAGTGTGGGTTCTTTGCAAAGCCTCCAAAAGTGCCACAAGCTCCAGCAGCCATCATAAACTGCAATGCTTAAGACTGTGCCTTTTAAAAAAGTTACAGTGTAATTTGAGTGTCTCATACATACAAACTGGTAGAGACAGAGAGGCTTCACTGGAAGAGACTTCAAAACAAGAGATAGGAAGAAGAGTGTGTGTTTTTGTTATTGTTTTACATTTTATAGCTGCATTTTTAAAACTTTTTGKTTTTTGACTAGAAACACACAACAGGCATTAGCACCAGAACTGCAGTGCTCCCTCTGCAGTTACCTTCCAAGAGCTACAAACTGAACAAATTGTACTTGGAAAGATTTTGCAATTTTTAGAAAGCTTCTTGTTGCCCAAAGCCATATACAGAGGCCAGCTTCAAACAAATACACTCAAACCTAGACACAAGCATGCTGTTTCAAGCAGAATAATCTCAACATCTTCACTTATTTGGTAGTTACAAAAAAAGTTCAGACCTTTAGAGTCTGATATCTTGCTACTTTGAAATAGTTATAGATCATCTCTAYAGACTTCTGAAATTGTATTTTAGTCATTCACACTAGTTTCAGATCTCTCCTGCAATTATACTAAGTTAAAAGTTGAGAAGGCAACATTTAAACTGTTCAAAATATCTTCTAATAGACATGTACCCACAATGCATTCCTTAATATCTCAGAATGCATTTTCAAATTGAAAAGTTCTTCCTTTTCTATCAGATGGATGAAGCGATGGTATCCTCACATACAGTCACTTTAAAAGATTTTTATACATAATATTACACACCTTGAAGTTTTCAGTTTCAAAAATAATATTCGTAAAGACTGGGTCAATGTGCTCTTAAGTACACCACAATTTGAAATCCAAGTTGCATGGAAAATTAGCATATTTACCCCATAAACCACAAGTCACACATAGTCAAAAGGATTATTGACGTGCTTGGTAAAGTATSAGGGACTAATATGCACAACACAGAAAAAAACCCAAACAGGAAACTCCTAAATTGAGCTAAGAATAAARTAAAAGCAGAATATTTGAAAGGAAGAGAATAARAATGAGACATCTAAGTGATGTGCTTTTTTTCCATTCCCATTTTAGATCTGWGAACTTCAACTTTAAAACCTCAGTTTTAAGTTGCTTCCTTCAGCATGTGACTCATCTATATTCATTCTAGCTCTCAACTACAGAAATGACAACTCCAGGAACAGTATTTTAGTGACATCTAGAAAAAATAAGTTTGAAAACTAATACCATCAGCTCTGCAGTCCATAATGGGTAAAGATCAAATGTTGCAGCTATTTATTTCATTCRTGACAATAATATAAACCAGTCCTCCCAAATAAACACCATATCTGCTACATTAATTGATACAATGGAATGAAAAATGTGTATTTCAGCTCTTGATGTTGATTTGCTCTKAAGAACTTTGCTTTATCTMTACCAAGGTGGTTTAAGGGAACTCTTAAATYCATTCCAACAATCTGTGTTTTATTCAAGCACCTCTTCCCATGAATTCTGTAAAAAAAATCCTGAACTAGCAAAATATGTCACTTCCAGTAATAGTAAGGAAAAATAGTTATTTAAACCCTACTCTCTCCTGCATTTCAAGAATTCCTGCTTCCAACCAAAAGGTTGCTGACTCACTAAGCTGCATGTATTTTAAGAAGCAGTGTTACCAAAAATGATCCTATCTGATGTGAAATATTGCCAAAAGCCAGCATCCATCCTGGGTGCTTTTGTTGTTTTTACTCCTGGTCTAATTCACAGGACTAAATGTGCAGCCCAGAAGAACATCATGTGCAGACCTGAAGCACATCTGGAAAAGATGGTTGCTATTCCCAACATGCCAACATTCAAATGACAAATCTTTAGACTGCTTCTCACTTTCTATCGGTGTGAAGTCTTTGCAAAGCAGAATCCTCAAAGAAGTGTGCTCTTGTACCACTCTATTACTTCTACCCAACTATATTACATTGCATTTTTCCCTTGGAATCTTTTGGATTGAATTCACCAGATTAGAAAAACAGGGAAGAGAGCAATAAGAAATAATATTAATCAACASCCCTAACTGTGACTGGATGTTTAATGCATTTAAAGTTTTTGTCCTTTAACTAATTTAAAGCAGAGAGGTCAAGAAGAAGAGACAGAATAGCTGTTTTCAGATGCAATCTTACATTGATCTTCAGTTAAAACTAACTGATTCCTAAAAACATGTTTCGGAAGAGAAACAGAACCTATAGCAGAATCATTGTCAAAAAAATCARCCATGATTTACAAATATTCAGCTGATTTCATATGTGAGGCTTTTACTACTTGGATCGAAATGATCTATTCAAAGCTATTCACTTTACTTACACCTTTATTTTTTTCTTTATAYATTGTTGCCTGTGACTATTCATATACCACTTGGTGGCACCTTCTGTGTTTCTGATTCAAGGCAACAAACCATATTTAGAATTTTTTCCCCTACCTTTAGCCAAAGGACAGTTTTTCAAAAATACAAATGAGAGGAAAGGTAAGAAGGTAAATGTTTTCTGTATTATCCAAAGAGATTACTATATGAAACAAATAAACATTAACAGTCAATACTCTCTAAGTGTTCCTTCAGCATGCTACATTTATGACTCCTAGAACATAAAAGTGTAAGTAGCTCATCACATCTCCTGGTAGGCCTACTGTGTCCTATAGCCTATGCTCAAAAGTGGTACTATTTGTTATTAAAAAAAAACCATATAGTGTAAAAACCACTACTACCAACAATCTGTATTCAGACACAGAAAAACAGTTTTAAAGTCATACTTATTGTAGTGGTTGGAATGAATAAATATTAGAATTGATAATTTTATTTTGAACAAACATGGGAAGAAAAAGGAAGCACATGCCTATGAGCATCAAAGAACTTGCACAGAAGTACTGTTACTTACATTTTCAATAWGTGGGTACATACAAAAATTTTACTCAGAAAAACATTTTAGCCTTTCTCCAAGCTGCATTGTAACCAATGGTTTTATCTTGATTTTATCAAATACTATAGCAAGTTATACTACTGCAATACAGGAATAATTACACCCTGTAGTCTGTTCCACATCCCTATCGTGCATTAAATATCCCACAAGGAACCAAGTACAAGTAACCACCCATCACTGTGGCTCAGTTAGCAGTCTGACATTTTACACACATAAATAATTAAGGTGACTTTWTATCAATTCACCCAACTACCAATCTACGAACAACTGCTGGAACAACTTTAACATAACAGTTCCAAAAAATATCAAATCTCCTGTTATTTACCACAGTGCTTTACTGCAGCTGTGTTTTCCTGAAYAGTAGTAGAAGCTTCTGCAAACCCAAACTACATCTTCAGAAACTGGACAGAGTTAATAGGAGATACACCATTACTGTTTGGCTTCTGCTGTGTGGTCAGTTAAGAGAACTTAACCAAAATATAAAGTAAGCAATCTCAATTTGTTCAACAGTTACTTCATTAATTTAGCAAAGATTTGAGTCATTTTTCAGAGGACTAAAAGAAATAAAGGAGGCGCAGAGAGAAATTTTGTTCATGTTTCCTCCATGCCCACTGTGAGACTGTTCTTGACTGGGGATAGCTGTCTGTGTCAGACAGACAAAATTTCCTTTGCTAGGTACTACAGCATGGAGCAAACAACACTGAAGTCATGAAGAAAGTCACTACAGAGGAGCAACAAACAAAACTCAGCAATAAATGCAGAGTGGACTCTTGCATCCTAGGTGACACCGTATTCTGAATCTGCAATTTTTTTTCCCACATCAGAGCAGGCCCCTATCATTTATGAGCYGATAACCCACGTGCTGGTAAAAAGCATGCATCTCCATCTCCCTCTGCTGTCGAGTTCTCAGAAAACAACTTCAGTACTGTCAGCATAAGGCAAATCAGGAACAGTCTAGAGTAGTTTCCAATAGTGTTCATGACTTAAAAGAATATGTACAGATTTGCAAGATAAAACTATATACTGAAAATATCAAATCAGAAGCAAAGTTTGAGTTTGGGATTTTCTACCACCAGTCCTCCCCAGCTTTTTACTGCTTGTGTTACATTAGTGAAAAAGCAAGATAATTCAAAGACAATATGCAATTTTGAAGCGATTAAGTATATAATTTTTCTCTATCTAGTGTCATYTAATTCTATTTTGGGGATTCATTTAATTCTGAAATGTCGACTGAATGAAGTAAACTGCTGCAAAGTCTCAAATTAATTGTTATACCTCACCTTCTACCTTAGAGCAGCTTATCTGCTTTCCTCACATTATTAAGAACTAATTAAGAAAAAAGGAGTAAATGAGCGCACACAATTTCTCAATTCTTAGCAGTCCTGAGATCAAAGGTTCTTAAAATTCATGCTAWCTCTGGGCTTTGGTGGTCATGAGGACACAGAATTTACATGTCCATTAAAAATACCCCAACCACCAATTACTCTTATGCCAGATTTCAAGTGCATGACAATGCAGATGCTTTTTCTGCTTCCAGCCAAGGCACAGAATGCTTCAAAGGAAGTGTGTTCCTCATGCTGAATGAAGTGAATACAATCATTAACATAAAATCTATAGATTCTATAGAAGAATACTAGAATATATAGAAGACAGTTGTATTAAAACCTGATCAGGAACAAATTTTAGAGAATGCTAATACAGTAGCATACATTCCTCAAAAAAAAAAATTGAGGGTATATATGGATCCTCCTTGTTACTGGTGGCAGAATTGCTTTAGCTTGAAATTGCATGTGATGCAGACAAAYAGAGGTCCAGTCAACAAGAAATGCAAATTTCTTTTATGCAAATAGCATAATCAGTCATTTGTTCATTTTAGGATGCAGATGTGATTTGGTGATTCATTTCTATTTTCTCTCCCTGTACATTTGTGAGAATCAGAAGTTCACAGTATCTTCTATCCTAAAATTGGAATGTCTACAGTGTGAYCTACTGTTCTACACACATATTAAGACACAAAAGGTAACCTGAGAGGGCAGTTGTCATTACACTAATACAGTCTCTTGTACTACTCAGCATAGCTAGASCCCATGTGTGCAAATTCCCATCTATTTCATAGCACAAAGAACTAAATGGAAAAAATTATCTTAGCAATGTACAAACASTTAAAGGCTTATGAACCAAAGCCAAATGCACAGGTTCAGAGTAATTCACTACTTGTGTTATAGCATGGTATTTATTGGAAAACATTTGTCTTGTACGTCTTCTTGACAAAATTAATACATACATATATATTATAACTTTTAGTAAGAGCTCACTAAAAGCTATATATTATGTTTACAATGTTGGTAAAAACRTAAGAAGAATGGCAGCAAAACAAGAAAGAATAGCAATCTGATACTCAACAGAAGACTAAACATGTAAGAATTGTTTCTTCTGCTCTGCACATTAGTCTTCTTCATCCACATAAACTGAATCTAGTATAGATGTTTTTACAGAACCTCATCTGTAATTTCCATAGTTGTTACCAATGCATRTACCAGTAGACAGGCACCAGTTTCTTACAGATACTGTTTTCTTTCATCAAGCAAAACAATTATAAACTTCACCATTTTAGTACTAACTTTGTTATAAAATCAGCACTTTTAGGATCATTAAAAAGTTTCTAGTTCTCTCCTGAAATACCACAGAACAGTTTACTCCAACAACTGCTCACCAATATACTTACCTGCATATTGCTTTTCTCATGTTTCAACTGAGCCTATTTCAATACAGATGACTAAGCAAACCTGAAGTCAKTCACTATGAATTATTTAGTAATAACACGTATCTGATGCTAAGAGTCTACAAAAGCTTCCACTTACATACAAGAGGACTCATTAAGTCCATTTAGAGAAAAGAGCAATGGTAAAGGAAAACTTCACAGTTGATTACCTGCTTCTGAGGAAATGAAAAGGCCTCCTTCCCAACTGTGTTAAGGGCAACATGATGCTGGCCCTCCAAAATAAGCTGCTTGTTGTCTTCCACAACATATGCCTACAGAACATAATACAAAGACATATACAGACCAGAAACTATCGTAAGATTCATAACACTGACAGAATTACTGACTGCCCCTAACTTAAGTGGAACTTGCTGTAATGATCAAAACTTAGAGGCTAGCACAACATACTTATTGCCAGGTTTCACTACTTAATATCTGCATCTTGGGAAATGAGATCCTTTTCTTCAAAGCAGACTGGGTAACTCTTACAGTTCTATARGAGCAAGCATTAACAAACCTCTTAGTTCAAGATTTCATAATTTTCTCTTTTAAAAGAGAAAAAAATCTGGGTGCATCCAGGGTAATGTAAAACCATATAAGGACATTTATTACAGTAATAGATCCTAAGATTACCTTTGCTTCTTGCATCATTAGAGTTCATTTCACTGTTTTCAGAAAAAAAAAATCACCCATAAATTYCATATGCATATGCCTGAAAGTTTAGGACAGTGTATTAAATTATTTCCTAACAGTAATGTTTTCCTGCCCAAAGGCCACAACCATACATACCTTCCACAGTACCACAATGTTCAAATCGACTTCACTGCATCTTTGTATCAATCTGACTGTTTCATCAAACGATTGTTTCACTGCCCTTTGAGATGCRTGAGTATGTGATTGCACATGTGTTCTTTTAAATTCAGAGGATARGCTTTGGAAAAAAAAGTCTGCACAAGGACTGGCTGAACTTATTATCTACAAGAAAAAAAAAAGGAAAGAAAGTGTTCAGAACAAGACACAAGCTGACAAAAGTTGCTCTAACAGAGCTCATCATTGCAGCATTTCAATTCCATTATCCCAGTTTGCTTCCCTCTGCAAAGCTACGGGATGCCAGACACCTTGGTGTCAGTGTCTGTTAGAGACACTGTTAACTTGACCTGTTRGAGGTTAGCCTTACATACAGAGCCCTTTAAGATAACATAGGGAAACAGAGCTATAGCTTGCTAGTTTAAAACTACAAACACAAACCTTGGAAATAGGAGCTTTTATTATTACCTCCAAGCAGCCTGCTTGGAAGGCCTCTCCTTCACTGCACTGTAATAAAATGTTCTCTAGGAAAGCTGAAGTTCCAACCGTTCAGATGCCAACTTTAAAAATGCAGAGGGATCATCTACCTCAGATTTTTAGTCCTAACTTCAGTCCTAACTTTTAGTCCTATGAGATGAAATGACAGTGAATAGGTTTTCTTTGGCTTTTAAAAGCTGAGGAAAAATGTACCCTCACATAAAATATGCAATCTGATATACAACTAACTAAACCCACTATGCAGATTTTTGATCTGATGTAATTGACCTACTTTCCTCAGGTTTTGGAAAAGCATTTGCTGTACCAAGATCATTTGTGAAAAGGGTATCCAATACCTGTATGTTTAAAAAAATATTAGAAGAAGAGCATGGTAGTCTAGGATTCTGGACTTCTAGAAAAATCAGACTCCTTGAACTGACTGCAACYTACCATAGTAGTTTTCAAATTCTGCTACTGGCATTCACTAGGGTTTTCCAGCTTTTCAAATAAAACATAATTATAATTTTTCACTTGTCTTAGTAAAAATATAATTAGGAACAAGAATCTGCTATCTACAGACCTCTCCCAGAAAATTAATGGGCTGGGATATAYTTAAAACAACTACTCTGAAGAGCTGAAAAAAAAGGAAAAGCATTTGCAAAAAAAGCTAGCAATGTAATGTGATCCCAAAGTAGCTCATCTGTGGAGCCAGGATCCTAAAATTCCTGASTATATGCTAGCCTATGTTACCTTATTGCCTCTGTGTGCTTTCACACGACAAGGACACCTTGCATAAGACAAATTATGCAGTTGTACTCGTCCACCTACCTGTTCATTTCCAAAGACAATATCTGCAAATGTGTAATTTTCTAAGGRATAAAAAGAAAAAGCAGTTTTAGCACCACAAGATGTCACAACTTCAGCATACAGTACCCAAACAGTAATCTTTTAAAACAGTTAACACATTCAGGAAAGAACTTACCTTCTGAGTTTTTGCATCTCACTGCTTTAAAACATAGTTTTGCTCTTTCTCTGCTAGCGAGTTTCGTATCTGAAAGAAAAAGGTTGCAAGACTTTTTTTTTTGCTGCCAGCATAATCAGAGTCCCCTAAACAAAAGCCAGTCTTGAACACTCACAAATAGGAACCACACTGATAACAAGCACAGCTAATCAGGCATCACAACTGCACACAACACAACCATACTTCTTGTGAGGAAAGTTATTAGCCACCCCAGACACAGATTTCTCTACAATGCAGAAAAAAATTAGCTTTAAATTTAGCTTGTTTTTAAAACAAAGTCAGAATAAGTTATCTGTAAATATACATTTCTTGAAATAYGARCAAAGTAAGTGYTTCAGTATGTTTGAAAYGGACAAARTTTTTRGAAGCTAATTATTTCAAAAGCTAAATTCACCTCCTTTTTAGATTCCTTTAACGTTTTTTACCAGGCAGAAGGTAAACGTGCCATTATTTTGGTGATAAAGATACACACCTTTGTCTCCAGAGATGTTAACAGATTTTTGAAGTTTCCAGTGCTTGCTATTGCTTGAAACTTGCACTATATGAAATTCCTTAACGCCTGTCTCACTCTAAGGAAGAGACAAAAGTTATGTCAAAGAAAACCAATCACAATTGTGATTTGTAACATTGCACAGTAAGTATTCACTGCAAAGTAACACTGTTAGAATCTTAATTTAACTCATTATTCACACCATTCATAACAGACAGTTTTCAGAGACAAGGAAGGAGAGATTTAAGACCCACTGTAAAGGAAAGCAATAGTCCCAGACCACAGCAACTTCCAAATCCAGTAAACAAAGCCACACAAAGAGGAAATGAGGATCCCCTAAATGAAAGAGACCCACAAGCCAGTATTTCAGATTAAGAATGACTTTTACAAAAACTAGGCTCTAACTCAAATACTTCTCTTCAACACTGTCCACAAGGCTACTTAGTTTCTAGGATAACTTTAGAAATATTGTTAGGTCATAAATCCTAGAAACTCAAGATCTGTTTAATTTGGAATTACATATATATACAGTAAGAAGCAGCTTTCGAAGTTGGCTTCCTTTCTTGTAGAGTGAAGTGGTAGTGGAAAACTAAGCCTTACACTGTTAACTTTTAAGTRCTTTACAAAAACATTCTTTCCTCCTTAAAGAAGTGGGCAATGTTCACTTTAGTAACTGAAGRAAAAACAGAGTACACACCTTCAAAAGAAAATGACAAATCAACTCAGCAGTTYCATTACCAACTAAGTGTCTATGAATTCTATGAACAGATGATTCAATTACCTTGCTTTGTGACTGAAAAAGTGGGAGCAGCTTCATCAAAAAAATGARTAAATTTAAATTAGCATGGTATGAAAAACTGAGTATTTTCATCTGCTTTACTAAGTCAACAGATCATATTGTATTTGGATTATATGTCCAAAAATATCTTTAGAGTTTGGTGATAAACGTAAACACAGAAACTTCCTTCAGAGCTTAAATTTTGATTTTGACGTTATCACTAATTCTACAAGTGTTTTCACTGAGAGGGTGCAGAGGGCACATGTAGGCCTGAATGAGAATCCTGGAAGTTGCAATCATCAAGAACATTCATCAGTTTGGAATAAATCTTCCTTAAAAACACTTTGAACAACAGTCCTGGAATTCGATAAGTATAGGAGACTTCCAAAGAGCTAAGAAATAACATTAATACTCTTTCCAACAATAAATGGAATGATCAAATAYGCAAGATTTATTTAGTGCTTGCAAAGTTACTGTAGAAGAACCTTTTTACTTTAGTCTTRGTTCCAGTGGTAACTCTCATCTGTAATAATACAGAAAAGTAATTATAAAGATAAGAACTTACAGTATTGATATTTTCTACATCCACAAACAGCAACATGTTGTCCCCTCTGCCTTCTTCATCCCCAAGTGCATTACTTCTGCAAACAGTAGCCCGAATGTGCAGAGACCGGCTGGTACAAATAACTGCAGTGTGCCTTAGTACTCTATGACTAAGAAAGTGAAGAAGAAGAGGAAAGAAAAACAAAAAGACAACATTCTGAACAACCAGGACTGCCCAGAACATGGACATCAAGAAATTCAGCTTTTATGTTTGTCAATATTAAGGCCATTAGACAACTTATTTGTTTCAACCATCAAAGAGACACTTTTCACTGAAGACACCCTATCAAAACTACATTATTTTTAACCGTCTTGCTGCATAGGTAGGTCCCCTTTAGACACAGTCTCTCAGCCAGTACAAAATACTGAAGAAAAAAGTTCACACATTACCATGACAAAAAATACTTCAAAAACGTTTCAGATGGGAGACAACTGGCAGAGTGAAAGCAAACAGACACATATTAAGGTATTTAATGCCACCAAATGCTTTGGAAAATAGTTTTTGAGTAAATAAGCCGTAAACAGGCCACTAGTTAGTCACATCTCTTGCCATAAATATTTATTAAAAAGCACTTAAAATACCACTGCATTCAATAAATTCTCCTGAAAAGAGAATGATCAACCTCCAGGACAGCAGACCCTTTGTGAAAGTTATCTTCCTGTTTTTCTAAAGATGAGTAGAATTCCATTCTTAGACATCATCAAAACACATAAGAGTTTCCCATGTAGAAGCTTTTAGCTACCACAATTTCCACTTGSAAACATTCTAAGGCATGTAAGAATTCATTATCTACTAAATATGTTGAAACAGCATGTTGACACTTGTTTTTGGGAGGGAAAAATAAGCGACTTCCTAATCTCTACTTCAGCATCACAATTACAGAAGAAACTTTAAAGTTTTGCAGTTAATCCTCAGATATACAGATGTCTGCAYAGCTTTCAAATGGCACAAAGTAAATAATTTTTTCAGCACTTAAAAGCTATGCTCAGTCTACAAAGARCACTATTAAACCAGAGCAGTTTGCTTTGCTTAAGTTTCCCTGAAAACTTCAGTACAGCAGGGAACAAGTGCATTCCCCAAACAACCCTCTTCGATCTCTCAAACATCTGCATTTCTGAATATTATGAGTTGTAGGGGGACGAATTCCCTATTCTTCCRGACTAGCTTAGAGCCAAATGAAATGCTAACTTTGGTATTTCAGAAGCTACAAAAAAATCTAAACCAAGGGTGCATTTGCATGACTTCAGGTTTGAGACTATGCTACTGATCCAATCTCTTAACCATCTTCAACTTACTCTGCTTTGGCTTACACTGCCAACCACTCCCACAGCACATGAACTTTGTTTCTCTCTCAGAACTAGCAGGGAAAACCAGCTTCAGCCACAAGAAGACRTTCAGTCCATGTTAGTAGAGCTTAACTGAAGTAACCCTGATACACACACCAAGTGTGCAGGTTTAGGCTGGTATAGTTAATTTTCTTCAGAGTAGCTGGTGGGTGGCCATATTTTGGATTTATGCTAGAAACAGTGCTAACACAGGAATGTTTTTGTTATTGCTGAGCAGGGCTCACACAGATTCAAGGCTTTTTCTGTTCTCCACCCCACCCCACCACAAGCAGGCTGGAGTTGCACTAAAAGGTGRGAGGGGACACACTGGGGACAGCTGATCCCCAAYTGACCAAAGAGATATTCCATGACACCATATGATGTCATGATCAGCAATAAAACTAGGGAGAAGGAGAAAGCAGGGCTGATGACATGTGTCTTCCCAAGTAGTCATAACAAATGATGGAACTCTCGTTTCCTGAAAACATGTCTGCCCGCAGGAAATGGTAAATTAATTTCTTACGTTTTTTTTAGTTTGTGGTATCAAATTTGACTGTGAACTCTCCCAAGATGGTCCAAAAATGAACTATACAGCACACAAGTCAAAATTGGTATTTAACCCCTCCAAAGAGAACAATTTTAATCACAATACAATTAYTAACCAAATTTGAATGAAGAACAAAATCTTTTCTTCAAGGTAGACAAKATTTTGTTTTATAAAATGTAGAAACAAATTAGGTTGTGATTTTTCACCCTATGCCTCAAGAAAGATGTTCCAGAGGAACTAAATAGAAACAATGAAAATTTCTATTAACAGAATACCATTAGCCCTCCTTTTATTAAATTATTTAATAATTTAATATTTACTACTTTGATAAAAGCAGTAAAGGGTATACAATTTCATAAGGAAATTAGTCATATAGTAAAGATATTGCTTAGAATAGCAATAACAACTATTTTCACATAATCACAGTGATTGAGAGAAATTCAGAAAGATTTACCTTTACCATTACAATGTTTATAATGTGTCTAGTAAGTATAACAGGAAAGGTAGAGTAGAAAAACTTACCACATTTTTGAGTGCTTTTTAATACTTTCRTAGTAAAACAAGAAGTTAATTTCATGAACACCTTCTTCATCTGGTCCCCGTAACCACATTGGCAGCTGCACTGAAGCCCCAGGGAGAAGAACAGCATCAGGAAGTGGAACCTGTATTACTTCAGGTGAACCTCCTGTGCCAACCCCAAAGTCTGCAGAAGAAGCTGAAGACAGCAGTGCTGTTCGCACAGAGGTAGGATCTGTCACAACAGTCTTGTAAGCACTACAGTTTTCAGAGGCTGAAGGACTTAGTGGCGTTAGAACAGCAGTATTTCCACCAAAAGTGAAAAATTCTGGATGCTTGGATACGACCTTCAGTGCAGTAAGAGGACACTTGCTTACGTTCACAAATTCTACATATGCTTTTCTGATTTCTCCACAGAGAAGTCCTGTAGGAAAATTTATAAAGAACACCTGTATGGGGGAGAGAAAAGGATAAAATAAAAACCTGAATGCTAAGCCAAGTTAGGAATACCTGTGAAAACAACCATTAACACATCCAAACTATTCTGCTGTCTAGWGTCTCCTGAGGAGGGGAAGTGGTGAGGGAGGTGCACATCTCTTCTCCCTGAAATCCAGTGACTGGACGTGAGAATGCAAAGATGCACCAGGGGAGGTTTAGACTGGATATTAAGATGAATTTCTTAATGGAGATAGTGGTCAAACAGCGGAATAGGCTTCCTAGAGAGGTGGATGATGCCCCAGGCCAGTCACTGTTTGAGAGGCATTTGGACAAAGCCATTAATACATTGTGGTCAAGGCACATAACTTGGTCCAGGCAGCTGGACTGCATGATCACTGTAGTCCCTTCTAGCTGAACTACCTGTCCTGTACGGGGCACTGTGATTGACCAGTCAGCCAGACCATATAAACAGCCCTAGTATAGGGCAAAGCACTCTTTTTCAATCAACCCACTGGAATAACTGTTCTAAATTAATGTAAAGCAAACAGAAAAAAGCTTCTTTGCTTGTTCCCCCTTCATCTGGCTACAAAAGCTGTTGCCAACTAAAATTCTAAAGGGAATATAGCACTTTCAGAAGGACATGAATTTTGAGCCTTCAACTGGAAAAAACCAACAGAAGTTTGTCACTGACAGATCAGAAATCACCTGGAAAAATTTAGGCACTAGCAAAATCCAAGCCTTCATTTTCAGAACTACATTTATAAACTCTGCATTCAACTRTTTTCTCAAAAATGCCAATAGGAAGTAGCTACATACCTCCAACAAAGGCATTTCTTCTGTAATAATGGGATCTAAACGTCGATCAGGTCCATATTTAATCGATGTTTTTTCCTCTTTTGTGTTATTAAGTCGAGGTCCTTGGATTTCTAAATCTTGTCGTCCTCGTACRGATAATCCATTGGAAACAAACTTTCCTGAAAAGATTTTTAAAACATTTTTTCATTTGGGTATTTTTAAGTAATTCCTAACTTCATCTCTATGAAATGATCCAGAGTTCCCAATCCAACCTCCAAAGTCATTTTGATTTTTGTTATTGAGCACATGCAGGGTTCATTGATTAAGCAGCATCACCAACAAAGAACTATTCAAAGCTAACAGTCACACAACACCTGACTAGTGCAATTTTCAACAGCCAGTTATCCATTGTTGTGGACTTACTCTGCCCTTCAATAGTTTGATTACAACTGGAAGGGAAGTGGAAGACACAGTGCRTGAAGTTGAAGTTGGAAAATTCCAAATTTCTGCCAGGCTGGAAAAGTCACTTAAAGGATTATTTCCTTTAAAGACAGCCACYGTTCTCCAAACAGTTTGTATTCAARARGTTTCCAGCCTCKMCATAAACAATCYTCTATTTCTTTCAGACACTTTCACACATTTTAATCCCCATTTAACCTAACAACTAAAGATGTCTCAACTGTCTCAACATGTGAGAGACAGTTTCAGATGAACAATTCAACAGAACAGGTCAAGCAGCATGCCAATTWATTGTCCATTTATATATTAATGTAAAGAAAAGAGAATTTAAGATGCGAAAAAAAACTGTTATCAGCCAAATTTACATTTGGGAATTTATAAAAAGAATTCAGTGCAATATTTAAACAAAAGTTGAAAGTTAACAGCACAAAAAGATGAATAGGAAAAAATTAATGCCAATAGAGTCAATGGAAGTTGTTACAGATTCAACATGGCATAGATGGRATATTTACATTTTGATTTTTTACTGATTTCAAAATTTCAACAGATTTAAAAGGACCAATAAAGTATGAATCTGGCATCCATCCTCATGTGATTCCCACAAGAGTCAATYTGTTCTTTTCCCATTTCAGTTGTTYCTGTTATTTCTACATCCCTACCTGATGGAAGGCCTTGCTTCATAGCAGTCAAACACTAAACACTAGAACTTAGYTCTACTCTGAAGAAGCCATGTCTCCTCCCTCCACAAACACACAATTTAAGATAATAATACACTTACCTGTCTGTAATCCAATAGAAGGATCTATCCCATCTAATGGCATAGCACCTTGAACAGTGCCAAGATTATAAACGACTCCCAGAATATGTAGCTCCCCTGTTTGATGGGGAAAGAGCTTTAGTCTTGCCTGTGGAGATACGTTAAATTTTTGTTGTTGTTGCTACTAGAAAGAAGTATTATTACATTTAAATGTCCAATTGCTAAACACACAGCTACGTTTATTTTACAGGTGCATCAGAAATAACCGCACAGTAAATATAGGTCACTTACTAGACTCAAAATTTCACATATGCAGAATTTAACAAATCAGTTCTCAGCTGGCAAATGCTCATTACATTAGGAAAAAATCCTAAAAGTTAACTTTTRCTATGATTAACAGGGGGTAGCATCACAGAATGGCTTTAGTTGGAATGGACCTCTGRAGGTCATGTTGTCCAAACTGTCTGAGACTCCACAATCTCTCTGGGCGGCCTGGGCCAAGAGCTCAAGCACCATCACAGTTACAAAATAAGAATTTATAAATTTATAATTATAAATAAATGTTTCCTGATTGTTTCACATGAAGCCTCTYGKGTCCACTGCCTCYGGTCCTGTCACATTTATACACAGTGATAAGATATATGTGGTACTAGAACTTCTGACTCATCATGTCTTAGCTCTAAGTTTAGCCTTAAGTTCAGATCATAACAAGCCTGAAACACACACTGAAGTTCAACACTGAAAAGACTGTTTTTAAAACAAAATAKAGTACTTACCACTTTTGTCTCCTCACTATTAATTAAAAACTCTGCTATTGCTTCAGTTCCTACCATATCTTCATCACGTATATCCTGAAAAGAAGAAACAGCTCTTTAGGTACTATTACTCCTAAGCAGAAATAGTGTCATAAATAGTATTTCCAGTACCTTTCCCAAAGTGTTCAAGGGGAAAAAGCATACAAATTTCAAACTGCAGATAGTTAGGACAAACAAGTGCTGCATGGCCAGCTTCTCAGGATTTCCGAATTAAAAATGCAGCTCGAGACTCAGTAAGCATTTAAAAGAAATTTAAGATTTAGCACTATAAATTGGAACCACTCCCAGTCAATTTCACTGATAGTCACAGAAGGATTTATCACACCGTTAAAGAAGCAGTTCAGATCAGAACAGAAGGGAAAGTGTGTGGGAAGCCCYGAGAGTTATGCGAACTCATGCTTACAACGTTGGCAAATAGTTACAGCACCTTTAGAGATTACTATGTTCCAAATGCTTTTGGCTAGAAAAACAAATYATTTAGGACTGTACTGTAATATTCATTATTAGAACATATTAAAACATAWAAAACATGGATGTGAGAACAGTCCATCAGAGGTTTTGGCAGCATCAACTGAAGCGATAAGTTAAACAGTACTACAATAGCTCATCTTAAGTATTCAAAACATTAAATACAACAAATTTTCATCAAGATACCAAGATGTTCCTATGTTATACAAGCACAGTTTTTCAGGACACACATTTCACTATTTAGAGTAGCTCAAACAAGAAAAAGATATTTGATAATCTACCTAATAACACTCATATTTGTCATATCTGCTGGTCAAGGCTAATGTGACTCAAAACAGATGTAATATGCATACGATGAAATCTTGGAAGTATTTCGTTTTGCATTCAGCTTTACGATACACATTACAGTATGTTTGTTGATTTGACTGCTTTTTCCCTACAGATCTAGGAAAATCTAGATAATGCAAAAAGAATTTCAGTAGCTACGTTTTTCTTGCCTTTTTTCTTAGTTTACACTTAAACCATATTTAATGCTTATGCTTAAATGTTTTCATACTTCAGAATTTTGAATACTTGACATACACTCCATACCTGTAGCTGTTTGGGTTGGAAAAGGATGAAGCTTTCCTTACCCGCTCTTTTGTTTCTCCATCCTGCTTTGCACTGAAGTCTTTAGGTTGAAACTTCCASAGCAATGAAAGGTCAGTCAAAAGAAGTGGAACTTTCAGAGGGTTTCGGAAGGACACTTCTACAGTTATTGGTTCTATTAAAAAAAGTGCAAGAAAAAWATTACAACAGGCTTTTCCCATCACAATCTGAAAGCTCACCTATCTCAGAGTATTCATGTACAAACGTCTCACACAAGAATATTGGTTCAAACCTATAATATGACAGGAAATATTATACAAATTTATTTAACTCAGTTTATTGCTGAAGAGTAAGAATCTTTACCTTCTATCACAGCAAGCGGAAATTTGGAGTTATCTGAGTAGCGATTTAAACAGAACTGCGTTGGTTGAAAGTTTGGAGGTATTGTTCCTTTATTTATCACAGACACAACCTGCTCCTCGAGCTCCTTCCACTGTTGTGATGATTCCGAGTCATACTCCTGATCCAGACTTACATGYGTAGCTGCCTGCTTTTCACCTGGTGAGAGAAAGGCAGTCTTAGAAGGTGGGATGACATGTAACAGCTGCATCAGAGGGCTGCCCTGGCAATTTGATAACTATTCTTAAAGTACTCTAAGTTCTAGGTCGCTATCATTCTACAATTGATTTAAAAAAGCGAATTGCAAACATTTTGAAATACACAGACAGAAGGCAACACCAAGAATAATTTGAATATAATTCAATTTGGATATCATGGCATTCTAAGATTTTAGCATGCCACATGATATACTTAGGCTACAGCTCATTTTTACTTAGACTACAACCCCACAGTATAGCCCTGGTTTATGTAAGGATTTCTACTCAGTTTYCTTTACATTCAGGAATCACAGTGTTTCAAATATTTCATCCAAGAGGAAGTTAGCAAGTTAGCTGTAAAGCTAATTTCTAGCATTGCCATTAGCATYCAGTACTTGCTACAGCARTAACAATCCCTTTCAAGAAGTTCAYCACAGACTTGCACTGAAGCTTTCCAGGTATGAGAAAYAGTGATAGTCAGCACAACCAGATGCACAGATTTAATATTTGCACAGGAAGTCTGGAAACATCCAACAAGTAGATACTAAGCTCAAGCTTTTCTTTTGAAATATTTTTAAGTTACCCAGTCACATTAGTTTTACATAATACAGACTTTAAATAGCACCAACTCTTGCAGGTATTTCAGTTCCTCAAAAAGAGACTTGAAATTGTTTACATGAAGTTTTCTAACCTTCTGCTGGCCGTCGATCATGCCCAAAGAAAACACGAGTTGCTGAGCTGTTAATRTATGGTAAAGGAAGCTGTGGTAAGGGACCATCAGGTGACAGCTGGGTTGCATTCTGCAGCAAAGGAGCCAAAAAACAGTGTCATATATTACTAATGGCTGAATAATAAGGAAGCCAAGTTAAAAACACTCAGTGTTTGAATGGGGAGTACTTTTAAGATGTAACAAATAATTTCAATTGACTGTTTTGACAGTCTCACATAAATGTTTTTTTCTTCAATAGGAGTATGAAGTTTGTGAAATCTTTACAGAAAAAGGAGAATAATTATTTTAAACGTGAAATCTAATCAGTACTGTGGCTGCTGTTACAAGCTTCATTTGATGCGAAGCTTGAGCCTCTAATTCAGAATTTGATGAACTACATTCACTATCCCACTACCATTCAACAACTCTCACCAAGCTGAGCTGAAGACTCAAACACCAGCCTCTGAGTAAGGTCTACCATACCTCAGYAAATACCACTGAAATTCTGTTCCTAAGCTTTACAAGACAGTAAGTATCTACATGGCTGCATGTTGTGTGGCAACAYCAGCACTAAAAACCCCATAATGTATATGGTATACTACAGTCCAGAATCACCCATGAGCTTAAGYACAACTCAGTGACTCACTTGATCCACCAAATTTTATCCTTATTAAAGAATAAAATTCACTACATGGATGGKGACAGAGCTACCTAATCTTTATTAMACMTGTATTATCAAAATTCCCCAAAATCATTACACATGGATCAAAACAGATCCACTTCCTCTATAAACCTACAAAACTTATCACAACTACAATTCAGCCATGACGCTCAAAAAGAAGACTTCACTTTATTGTAATAAAACCACATACATTATATTACTGTAATAATAACCCATACTAACACCCAGCTGTGAAAGTACTACACATACAAGATGTAGCCTATGTGGGTATTTTGAAGTCTGAAGTGAAAAATTGAATATTATCAACTAGATTGAAAAGAAAAAAAAAACAATCCAGGAGCAAAGCAGAACATAACAGAATATCACTTAATGATTTAATAGAAAAATAGTGGTAATAAATAATACTTATTACTCCAGGAACAAAGAAGTAACTTACCTTATAGACATAAAGATATTCTCTTAAAAAAGCTCCTTGCTGAGCTGGAGGTTGTTTACTGTCATTGATCAAAATATGCCTGAAGGCAGACACAGCATTGTCCAGCTGACGAAGTGTAAAGGACTGACGACCAATGGTGAAGTTAATGTGGTCTTCTGCAAGAGACCAGCCTTTCCCTTTGTAAACCTGCATGGCTTGACAGTAGCAACGTAAGGCATGTTTCTTCTGCAAGAAAAAAGTTAATTTCTCAAATAATCCAATTATCCACTGACTGTTTTTGTAATATTATGAAGACTGAACAGTAAGTCAAAATTAATTTTTACCACATCCCTGCCGCWATGCAAAGTGTAATGTTTCAGAACTGTGCCTCATAACATCTCATCAACACTAATCTAAGCACAGCACAGAAGTGTTTGCTTGTACAGTACAGAGCCTGGCCTCCAGATTAGGTTCACATTTGCAAAGACTAGAGTAACAGGCATTAATTTAAGAAAGCAAATAACAAGAAAARTCTACTTTTAAAACACTGTTTGACATTCCTTTAGAACAGACTGCTAGAGTTTACAGAGCTCTACTGTCAAGCCTCAGGACATAAAATGGATTTAACACATTACATTCCACCCGAAATGAACTTCTTTCGGCCAATTGTTGCTCAGTAGACCTACCTGGGACAAAATCCATGCCAAGAAAACCAACAAAGCACAGCCCTACAGTACATACAAGAAAAATCACCAATCATATCAGCCACTGGGAGACATCTGTCTCCCAGTCAGCTCCAGAGTGCCTTTCCTGTATATATACCAGGATCCAGGCATTCAATCCCAAGTCTAGGTACTGAACACCTGTACAGACATTCTGTGTACAGCTAAGTCTCAGCTTCTAAAAAGTGGCAACAGYATTCCCTTATTTACAGCAGTAATGGGGGAAAACAACCTAATATCTGTTCACATTGGTTTGGTGATGTCAGCACTGTACAGGCAGCAAATCCTTAACATTGGCATGTACTAATGACACTTTAAAATATGGTATTATGGTCTGCAGCTACACAGCCTGGCTGATTTTTCTTCAGTAGCATTTACATTTCGGTACCTCTAAGGATCTGAAAAAATATAAGCTACATTTCCTGCAACACTGAAGAAGTATTTCTTGGAAACCAGAATCCCTACAAATACTAGACACAATCAACAAAAAGAGCTGTTACTCAGAGTCAAAACTTTACATAATTCATTCACTTTTCCAGGCAAAGGAACAAGATATAAAATAATAAATAAATTAAAAACTGATCAACAGCTCCCCGTCAAGTGCTAACAACAGAAAAGGAAACTTCTACATGAAGAAAACCAAGGAGGGGAAGAAGTACTCCTGTTCTTCACAGAAGTCAAGAATACAACAGTACCTTTTTTTTAATCCTTACCAGGACAATGAAACTGAAACTGGGTAGGGTGGGACAAAAATCCCCCACCAATAGGGCTTTCTTCCAGAACTTTGATGATTTGGTTCTCTTGCATTATTATTTTGCAACAACCACCTCAGAAGGAATTAAACACAGGGTGTATCTTTACAGTGCATCCCACATCTGACAGATACAAAAGTTCTGTCCAACAAAGTTTATCTACCACAGTTAGAGCTGTCTGCCAAGGAAAATGAATGGGAGTAAAAAGAATCTGATCTGCATTGGTTTAACAAGCACTTAAGTCTAACACCAGAGAGATGCTTTGATTTGTCATGCAGTAATTTTCACGCACCTGTACCTCTAATAAAGAACATGTATTTAAGCCATCAGGAAAAACAAATATCTAAATGTTGTTATTATTCTAATAAATTGAGTTTAACAAATAACTCCTGCAATTCATTCTTATCTCAAGAGTCAAAACACACCCTCGCCCCAAAAAGCCTTKTATGGTACTGTGTATGAAATGAGACTCAGAAATGAAAACACCATCACTTAGGTTTCAAGTCAGTAATCTTTAGCACTGCTTCAAATCCASAAGTAAATGGCTACAGTGATCAATGCAGAAGCCATTTTCAAAAGATCACAGAGCACAATATTGCTGACTTACACAGAAGTGTCAGAAGCCAAGTATTGTTTTCAAGACTAATGACACATTTAACATGTTTTTCAAAGCACCAAATAGCAGGCCTATTTTCCATGTGGAAAGATAATACTTACCTGACCAGCTTTACTAAATCTGTGGCCAGCCAATATCATATGAAATGCAAACTTTCTAACCATGGGACTTTTCATGTTTATRAAACAATGGGCTGCCTGCTCCAACAGGAGTGCACTGCGAAGATCTGAATCCTATTTAAAGGAAAAAAAAAAAAAAGGAATTAGTCTCAGAGTTGAATAAAAACCATAAAGGGGCCTTGTTTTAATGCTAAGAGGGACAGTAAGTTTTAAGAGTACTAGGAAGTTGAAGATTCTTTCATATGCAAAMATTATACACATAAGTGAGCATATAAAAATTAGACTAAAAGCACTTTTCACKTTGTTACAGGTACAGTGTTCAATATCATCATGTTCTGATTTTTTTCTTATGAAGAACATATGAACCTGTTTCAGTATGAGTTCCAAAACAAATATTTTCTGCTTTTTCAGTTACTCAGGCTACAGTTGCAAACCTCTGAAGCACTCTGCTACCGATTTCCCTCCCCGCCTGAGAGAAAAAATAAGACTTCTACGAGGATAACAGAAAAATAGATGGAGCAATGAAACTTGGTGAACTTTTATCACAACAACCTTTCAAACCTGTTGATTTCTTAGTAATGTACAATTTCTTAATATTACCCCCTTCTCTTCTCTCGTCAGGACACAGCTATATTACTTTAACCAATCAAAGCAGAACCTACTTGATTTAACAGCTGAATTCCATGCTCAGTGATGGTCAAGTATATATCTTGTCTACAAATATACTCTGAGACACCAATAGATATTCCTTGCAACTATCAAAATGCACCACCACGGCATACTACATCTAATTTTAAGTTGTAGAATGATTCTGCAGATCAAATAGTAATAAATGCCTTGCTAAAATACCTTACACTGCTCTCATAAACATTGGTAGCAAGCTTAATTTAAGCTGAAAGGACAAAAATGAAGCTGCAGAGACACTTGAAAGAGAAAATTACAGAACCAAACAAATTTATTCCATGCTTAATCTGCCCCATGAAAGTCTCAGAAACATCACATTTGGTGCAGCTGGCCATGAAATCAAAACTGGTAGTTAAACTTTTCTCCAAGCTACAAAGGAGATGCTACACTATTACTGGAATTACATTTTTCTTCACTGTTTTTCAAGGAAGACAATCTCTACATTAGAAGCTGATTCCATGCTTAATTTTCACCAATTACTATCACAGAAGTGTAGGGTTTCACTTATATAGTAAGGCTCTAATGATTCATACCAACTCAGCTACAGTAATGCTTTAGTTACTTCAACTATAGAGAATTTCTGATTATATATGGGATAGCATCCATTACGGCTCTGACAAGCCATGCTAATATTTTAACACATGAATTCTTAAGCTACGCCATCCAAGAGCTAAGCAGATGTCAAAGAAAATTAGTTCCAAAGCCAAAGATAACACATTTAGCATGGTTAAGGAAGTCAAGCAAGTAATTTGACTAGAAAAGGAATAACTGTACTAGTTCCTCCACTTACACTGTAAACAATTTTTTTCACTTCATGCTCTATACCTGCTCAYTTGCTACCTTTGGCTAGAAAATATTGCAGGACAAGAATCAGAAGGTAACCTAGAAGTGCTTGGGTAAGAAAACAAATAGTGAGAGGGCAGAAAAGGAAAAAGCTACTAAGTTTTACCTCACTGGTTAAACGAATCAGAAGAGCAGCTGCCTCTGAATATTTGCTTTGACTTTTTAAGATTTCAGCACTAAGTAGTACACAGCGTTCAGCCAGAACCATGTTCCTAAAGTAAAAACATAYATGTATTAATAAATATTTATCAAAATAAACTCTAGAAAACTTTCCAGCTCAAATCTCACAAATTTTCTCCATCTGGCATCAGACTGAGGTTCTAATGTTTATCCTTCTTAAAGCAAAGTTTGACTCCCCACAAAACAACCACATAGAGATCGACACATTAAGTGTTCAATCCTACTGTAACAGGAGCTTTATGAAAGTCAAAGCTGGTGAGTATTTTTGAGTACTGTATTTATAAAAATATCAACTAAAATGATCTGACAGACAAGAAGTCCAACAGCCAGAAGCAGGTTGTATTGGCAAGCTGTACCAGGGTACCAAGCACCCACCAAGCCGCTCTATAATACCCTCCTGCTCGGCAACACAGGGGAAGAAGATCAAACTAAAAACCTCATGTACTGAGAAAAGGACAGGGAGATCACTCACCAGYKAGTCATGCCCAAAACAGASTTGTTTYGAGGAAGATTAAATTAATTTATTGCAATTAATAACTGAATAGCATTGCAATAAATAGAAAAACAAAYAAAACATGTCCTGACATATCCTCCTTTCCAGGCTCATCTTCACTCTTCTACCTCCTTCTCCCGGCAAGCAGGGAGGGGAACTGGGAAAAGGAGTTGTGATCACTTTGTAACATTTCTCCTCTGCTGCTTCTTCCTTCACACCCCCCTCCCCAGTTCCACGGTGGGATCCCTCCCACAAATACAGTTCCAGCATGTATCCTTTCAGAAACTGACTGTTCCAGCATGGTTTCCCTATAGGTCACAGTTCCTGCCAGGAAGCTGCTGTGGCATAGGCTGTGTGTAGCCATCTTCAGGGCACATCCACCTGCTCTGGCACTGGGACAGGCTGCAGGGTAGATCCCTGCTTCCCCATGGGCTGCAAGGGGAAAATCTGCTTCAGCATGATCTTCACCACAGGCTGCACAGAAGCACCGCCTTTCTCCTCCAATGTTGGTGTCCACAAGGAAGTTTCTCTCATTTTCTCACTGCATTCTCACAGCTGCTGCACAGCTATTTTTACCCTTTCTTAAATCTATTACCRCAGAGGCAACACCAGCACCAGCATTGCCAGYTTGGACAGCAGCAGGTCCATTTCGAAGCTGAGGGAAAATTGACTCTGCCACAGGCAGCTCCCGCTGTCTTGTCACAGAAAGCATCCCTGCAGTCACCCCACTATCAAAAAAATCTACCATGTGAAATCAGTACACATGTACTGTTCTGTRTAGAACAGCCCAGATCTTCTTTCATGCTACTCTAGATATGTTAGTTCATCTTGCTCTTTAAAGTTACCATCACTGTGATTATCTGACACTATCACTGTGCAGAGCAAGAAAGTTAAGCCACCCAATCTTTYAATCTGCACTGTATCAGTATGAAAGTAAACAACATACTTGCAGATATCTCGATARGTCTGAATTGCTGTCTCCATGTAATGAGCGGGATATGGTCTAGGAGCTCCAGGCTGAAGAAAAGCTGACACTGCTGCCATTTCCTGTAAGAGAAATTCCATGCTGTCACTGTAATTTTTTTCAACAAACAGTAAACCTCAGAGTGCTGAGGAACACATTTCAGCTACTAGATCAAGATCTTAATCTAATCAGTTACTGATATACAAAAGTATCCAACACACTGCAACTGCTAAAAGGCTTAATACAACAGCCTATTTATGGGTCTGCTTATAATTAGCCAGACAGAAGCAAGAGTTACACA
>NW_026623278.1:217667-237072 GCF_030028575.1 Malurus melanocephalus
TAAAAGATGATGCTTTATGCCAAAACACGGAGCAAGTTCCTGTCCTCTGCAAGCATCAATCTAACTTCTAAATTTTGGTTAACCCAATATGTGTGTGTGTATGTATACGTATATATGTGTGTGTGTGTGTGTGTGTGTGTATAGGTATTTATGTTCACATACGAGTTTCACTTTAGTAATAATCAAATACATTTTCACAAACACTTGTATGTCAAACTTCATAGGAAGGAAACTGTGCTAACAAGTTCAACACAGAAAGCTTGAATTAGCAACATTTTGATTATGAATCCATATGAAGCTGCATGTGCACGTCAAGGACATTAATTCTGAGTAGATAATGACCAAAAATTATTTAGATTTCTGTGGTAAAGACAGTTGAACAGTATAATGATCTTTGTCATTATACATTCTAATTCACAACGGGAAATTACCAAAAGCGTACAGAATTTGTATTTTGGTAACAGTTAAAACCTGGTTTTAGTGTACAGTAAGATACAGGTGCAGTAAGTATGAAATTCCCTTCAGCTCAACTCTGGAGCACATTGCAAAAGCAACATACTTCATACTCTACTGCAGTAAATTGCATAGTTACATGAGCAAAAACACCTAYATATGAGGTTTGGCTGTAATGACAAATGAAAAAGCTTGTACACATTTCAAAAAAATCCCTCATGGCAACCATAGTTYCTTTTTATTACTATTACTCTTAAAAATCCATTTTGAATTGGAAAGCTTCACCGTAAATAGAGCAGGCAGATGACTCTGCAAACGGTTTATTTTATCCCCTTTTTAAGTTCTGCAACTCCTTTATAGTACATGTTTAGGCATAGGACTTTTCATGATTTTTCTAATTAAAGTCATTCACAACATTGGTGATTCAGTTCAATTCACAGAACATCATCAAATAAACACAAGCTTTCTCCCCTCCCCCAAAAAAGGTATATTTCCAGTTTAGATATAAAAATAAGGACTGAAATTACTCACAACAAACCAGAAGTATTCTTGAGTTCATTTATACTTTTCTCTGGAACCTTGCTGCCGCTAAACCATTTTTTAGTAGCAGTAAACAGTGACCGACTCAAGCCTTTCCTGGATATTAACTGCAGAAAGACATTGAATTAGAGCACTACATTGCAAGAGATGTAAGTTAAACCAATCCAAAAAGTCAAGTTTCATTAAGGCTTCCTAAATTTTTTGTCCCATAAAACAGAAATAAATAAGAAAAGTAAGAAGAACAAAATAACTAAGAGCATACTTCTTTAGAATYAATCACTGACACTGAGGAAAAAATAAATATTTAAGTTGCAACTTCTAATTCAGACAACTGAAGTCCACTATTCTTGCTGCATACTGCAGACACCTCCATCTCAAGTATAGAAACATTTGATATATCTGTCTGAAAACTAAATTCTAAATAATTATAATATCTAATTATGGCTATCTGTCCAACCTAAAACCTAAGTTACGTGCATACTACAAGAAAGAACCCTCTCCCTGTCACCATCCACATAAAGCATTATTATGCCATGATCATCAATTTCAAATGTCAGAGGTACAAGGCACACCCGCAAGCAAGGTTACACAACTTCATTCTTTCAGATAATTTCCACTTAGAAGGAAACTTCCACAGAGAACTACCACTATCATCCTGTAAGGCAAACCATATCCCTCTTTCAAGGTAATTTTAAAAAGCAGAACACCTCTCTTTTCTTACTAGGACTAGGAACTTACCACTGCATTCCTGTTTGCTACATTTATGTAATCACTTCTTTTTAATGTTTCTTCATAGAACTTACTAAGCATGAACAAGGTCAGCACATACAAACTCGCAAAAGACAATTCAGGGAGTGAGCATTCCTTACAGGACATGGTCCTTAGTATGAACACCSCTAACACTTAAAACTCTAAAATTAAATCAAAATAAAATCACAGCTCAGACAACAGACTGATATTTGGGTCCAAGTCCTAATGCTAAATACAGGAATTTGATTGTATTAATATAAGTCAATCCATCTCTGCAGCTGTTTAAGAGCACATCAGAGTGAAACACTTGTAAAAGACAGGACTCCACTGTGATGCAAACAACTTTAATGCATGTCTTTGACTCAACATGGGCATGATATTAACAATCACACCTTCAAAAATTCCTAGTTTGAGAGAAGCATATTTGGCTGCAAAAAATGCTGAGATCAACAGAATTACACAATTCACAATGTCCCTGCATTTCTTCCTTTCCAGCAACTGAAGTACGCAGCTTTTTTTTTTTGCAGACATACTGATGAAATACGTATCTTAAATTTAGCTGTGTATTCTGATGCTGAAACACAAAAAGTCCATTTTGTTCCCCTTGACAGAATTGTCCAAGAGTGTAGAATTTTAAGATTTTAGGGTCAAGGACAGATTTCCCTGATAGCAGGTCAGACAGGCTTTCACCAAGAAAAGCCTGCAGTTGCACTGGAGCTGTTGATACAAATTAGTTGTTGTTTTTAAAGACAAATTTAGCATAAATTGTAACTTCAGTTATTTCTCTGAAATCTACTTACAGTTTTCAGAAAGACAATTGAATCGTTACATGCAGAAGCAAGTAATACTGTCAAAACATATTTTTAGATAACTGGGTTTGTACCCCAACCATTTGTCCTTATTACAGCACAAAGTGATTTTAAGGGTAAACTGACCTGATCATTGAGCTGTCGAATTGTCTTCTCTATGTGTGGCAAAAGTCCCCGAAACGTGAATTCCTGTATGAACTGCCTAATTCGATCGTGATCTGTGAGAGTTAAACAAGCACCATGAGRTGTCCCAGAATTTGTCTTCTTCGAGTCTTGCAGTGATGTAGAAGCCTTCATGTAATCAGTGCTATCCAAACTGCCACTGGGATGATCCAGTTGAAGGGGGTGAGTCTTAAAGTTATTTGACAAGCCATCTGTTGAAAGATTGAAACAAAAACCCCAGTAAATACAAAGTTACTTTAACAGTTTGGGTTTGAAAGGCCATTTTTACTAACCTWCTTCAAAGCTTTCCTTACTCAAAACTCTGTCAAGCAAAGCTACTCACCAACTATTTTGCACTACCAATCAATGCTGAGCAGCCAGCAGCAAGAGTCCTATCTGAGTAATGGATCATTCCTGGAATTCTTCAGAAAGTTCAGGGAATCTCAAGAACTACAACCCGGCTAAATATGTGTGGTTTTTGTTCTCAATTACAGTGCAAAAACAATTTTCCAGTATGGTGATTAGTATCAACAACATTGAAGGAAAATTATGGAAACATTAAAATCAAAATAAAATATTTATGAAAAGTTGGAAATGCAGCAATTATTACACAATGGCTCCACCGGGTCCTTTTTTTTTCCTTCTGCTTATGTTTTAAGGTTTGAAAATAACAACAAAGCAAACCTAATTTTCCATGTCCTTCCAAGCAATCGTGATGTAAACAATTTCCTCCAAAGTCCTCTTTGTTCAGTGAGAAGGGCAGCTGACCACTATTGCATTTAGCTATCTGAAMCAGACTGAGACACTGCTTCACTCTAAGACTTAAGCAGTTCTCTTATTTGTAAGAAAATCAGCTTGCCCTAGCTGGCACTGAACAAAACTGAGCTGTGAAAGCAAATCCTTAACAGATTTTACTCATGAAATGTAAAGCTGAGTTGGTAAAGTTCAAGCAGCAGCTCCCAGACTGCATCTGGGCTGCAGGGCCTTAGAAAGATGGCAACTGCAGGCTCTCCTACACATGCTAGGTCTCCACATGCCTTTCAGGTCATCTACCAAGGATCTGGGCTGAGGCACACCAGACAACGCAGGGCACCTCACTTCTTCCCTATTTGATGATGCCTATCACCTGCATCCTACAAAGCTATCTTAATTATCTTTTAAGAGTGCATTAATTTGCACTCAATTTCATTGACTACCATTTTCCATCCACAAGCTGAGCTCCAAGGAAAGTGCTTCCAAACAACTTACAAACTAGGCATTTACCAGACATTTACAGATTTAATACCAAAACCAAGGCCAAAATACCTCCAAAACCTCATCTTCCAATTTATAGTTGAGCACACAAATCAAAATTTTCATTATTATGAAAACAGACCATTTAATCCTATGTTATTTTTACTAATTACCAGAGTTTGCAGACAATCTGCTAAATCTTAAAAAAATGTGATCCCAACACATGATGAGTCATCTCATTAAGGAGATGCCACCAATCCACAGATCAGTACCACAGTATTTTCCTTTGAGGACACTTAAGAGTATTTAGAAAACCATTACTTTGAATTCCCTAATGAATCACCTAATTAATTACTGCCCAAGACACAAGACAYTTGTGTATATAATATCAAGTTTTTCATAAAGTTACAAAAATACCTTTCATTTCACTGTCTATGCCATCTGCTATCAAGTGGTCAGTATTCTTGTTTGAAACAGTATAATCTTCATAGCAATCCTGCCAGAAAAGGGGGGAAAAAGGCAGAACTTTAGGACTACTCAACCACATGCAAAAGTCAGTAAAYAGTTGTCAACTTCAGTAACTTAACTGAATTACTACAACAGCATGTTTGTTCATATATGTTAACTTCTCTAAGTAGTTTCTGAGGATTTAAAAAACTGTCTTATTTTAAAGATGGAAGTTATATTCACCAAATGAAGGAAGTACATTCTGACTTGCTCAACCAGCTTCCCTGTCAACCAAAGCAACTCCAACTCTTACAAAGCAATGCCTACAGTAACAAAAATATATTCCCTAAAGCAGTTCCTGAATAAGCTCCCACACACATACAGAAATCTATAYTGCAAAGCTGACATGGCACAGAAATAAAGAAAAATATCTGATTGATTTATGGTTGACTATAACTCACTGGTCCTCTTAGCTTATAAAACATCAAATGTTCTCACTTTCCAGTACCAGCTACATTTGGTAAAGAAATATGATTCCACAAACCTTTTAATCATAAGGAGTTATAACTGCAGGTCAGTCAAAAGCAAACTCAAAAGAGATTTTTTGGCTTTAGAACCAAAAATATACAGACATTTATGGCAAACTCGAAACACACTACACTTTCAATCTTAGCTGATGACAGACCAGACTAGATCACAAGAAGTTATCATGAAAACCACACATACTCCCACAAAACAACACACCCACACTATCTAGTGAAGTACAGAAGACCCAGGAAAAAACTTAAGAATGAAGAAGATGAATTAAAATTAAGGTAGAAAGTTATTATGAACAGGACACCTCTGAGGTTACTTTCTCTTACAGCTCTCAAGGCACAAGTCTATTATTTCTGTGCTCCTGTCAGTCTTTTTCAGACAGTCCACTATTTCAGTGCTCCTTACTGTCAGCTTAAGTAGCAGAGAGGACAGTTCTTACTGAGGATTCATCATCATGCCCCACAAAAAGTCATTGCTGTGTCAGAAGTATTGTGACTGCCTATTAGCTCAATCTGCAGAAACACACATGTAACACTAAAGCAAAATTTAATACAACTAAAATAGRCTTCCATATGCACTTTAAAAACTGTTTTTAGAGTACTATAATACCTGGTTCTGGATAGTGTTTTTCTGAAGGTACTGACTCCAAGGATCTGGTATCTGTTCATCTGCTCCTCTGTTAGACACCCGAGAATTTATTTTCAGCAAATAGCAACCCTGAGTTCCATACCTCTGTTTCATCTCTTCATAAATGGAGTCAGCTCTGAAACAGTAAAACAACATTTATCCTGTCTTGATATCAAAATAACTTTAAAGTGTGCACTATAACAGGCTATTTTAGACTATTATTCATAGCGCTTAAAAGGAAAATTCTCATATTTTTAGAAAAATCTATTATGCAAGAGTAAAACTGATAATCTTTGAGAATTAATTTAGTAACCTACCAAAGAAAGCATCTACCCCAAAACCTGGGATTGATTTGTTTCATTTTACATGAACACAAGATCTAGAAATAATACTTGCAAAAATCTGCCTTGATAATAGCATTCTAGTTAATGGATCCTGTTGCATGTCCAATCTCAACAGAATTTATCATCACAAACATTTCAGTCAAAGAGCTCATCTGTAAGTTCACTGAAGGCAGATGACCTACCTTTGTTCTTCTCCTGCGCTTACATCATGCAGTAAMACATAATATTTGAGTGTGTTTGGTATAAACCACTTGGGATATGAGTATTCACTACTGTGCTGAATCCGATGTTGTTCTTGTGACAGCTTCAGGAACTGCTCCACAGGGTCAGGTTCACTAGAAGAAACTACCAGCATACCTGAATTCATCATTAAGGACATATACCCAAAGAACACATGGACAACCACAGATCACAGCATAAAATAGGAAGTGTATAAAATAGAATAGATTAGTACAGTATTTAAGCACACAAAACATGCTAACACAGAAGTATGTGCAATTAGAATTTAGCCATATTCTCCACAAAAACAGTTAWCTAACATCTGTAAAATGAGATGCAATGGGAGTTTGCTCCAATTCTGACAGTGAATCTAAGTTTAAGTTGCTACATGATAGCTCATTTAAGATTTTAGATAGAGACCAGACATTCACATAGCAAACATATACCTGAAATTCATCCCCACTGTATTTGAGCTTTCAACTTAAAAGGAGAGTTGAGGTTTTAAGTTATCACCTGAACAAGTGATGACCAGTATTCACAAACACAGCAACGTATGTGAGTAAAAACCAGAAGTGTTCAGATTTTTATCTCAATGCAACTACACAATCATTAATAAGGAACATCCTGCTCTGCTAGATCTAATCACTAAATCAGAAGCCATTAATTCAGAGAAGCCAGAAAGCAAAGTTATACTTCAAATGCTACTAAATTGAGAAGCCAGAACCAGTATTTTGCGAAGTTAGCTCTGCACGAGTGTGGCCATTAATATACCTTTCCTCCATATAATGTACAGTACAGAGCTAGGAACAGTGTCATGAAATCTGCAGCATTATAATTACTGTAAAGCTAAACACCAGCTACCTCATGAAACACTGATTATTTTTAATTTCCCTGTAGACAAGCTTTTTTATCAAGCCTAAGCTTTGGTAAAAAAAAAAAAAAAAAAAAAAAAAAAAAAAAAATTAAAAAAAAATGAAAGCATTCAGGCATCATTCCAGTCTTCCCAGACTTCTTTTTGTCCAGAATAGTTCAAAGTTCACTGGTTTTCCACAACACCCTCTCCTCATCTTCCATGACCCCAACTGCTTACAAAAAGCTATCAAAAAGCAGCAGATGTATCCCAAACACACATTCCTCTGTTGCAGATAAGGGACAGTCAACAGATACTTAAAGAGCTGGAGCAGAAAGTGTCTTAGGATGAYGGAGTTTCTTTTACAAGTATTGGCTTTGATTTCACTTTGACACAAAAAGAGTATGTGGAGAAGTGGAAAAAAACCCTAATATGAACAGCACAAAAACAGTCAGGCCAAACAATCACGAAGAAAACCCTGACACCCTTTTGAAATCAGTCTGTGTAGTCAGACATACTGAAAAATATATAGGCTTTAAATAATAATTGCAAAAGAGTTATTACAAAATTTTCACTGTCTCCTACATTGCATTTTGTAACAGGCTTCCCTGGAGTRGTCTCTAATACTCAAAGGATACATGCAACATAGTGGTTTAAGAATTCATGATCTGATGCAGGCATGGACTGAAGAAAGCACTCTCTGTAAGACTCAAACCAAGGAGTAGTAGCTGAAATACACAATAAAATAGGACAAATTAGAGTATTCAGTGAAACTTGTTTACTCATTAATGAAAAGGAAGTATGAAAGAACTACACCTAAAGTGAAGCCTGCAAACTCTGAGAAGGTTTGCAGGGCAGGAGAAAGAAGGGGGAACAGTCCAAGGAGAAACTATTTTAGATGCTACAAAAGTAGGAGAAACAGTAACACTTGAATCAAATCCCGTGAAACTGAAGAGCATCTTAAACATCACACTCCCCAACGATGTAGGCTCAAATTTGCTCCTTGTTAAACTGACTACCCCTTACCACCCCTTTAAACATCCATACACTTGACAAAGAGAGAAATAAATTCTTCTAACAGTCACTGAATTTCCGGACTAGGGATGCTAAAAATTGAYCAAGAAACAAAATTCATTTTTGAGTATGTAGAGGAGCTAAGGATTACCAAAATCCTACCCTGCCTGTTTTCTAGAAGTGTTGATCTGGCTTGACAGCAGTCCCCTTCCCATGCCTTGCTAAACTAAACAGTTCAGCTGGCAAAGATCCARGAAGATAAAACCTCAGATCCAAGTTGTGCCACTAGTGTCTTATAATTTTAACCTGCCACATTAAATGCCCTTCTACAATAGGGATTGCAATTTTCCTAAGAGTAATAAATCAAGGGAAACCAGCGATGCCTGGGACATCAAAATAATATGTGAACCTAATACCGTCCATTTCTTTCCATTCCAACTATGGGTCAAACAATGAATTATTATTTCTTCTCCTGTTTCATGCCATCTAAATTTCCAAGTCCATTCCCTTGAGTAAGAAACAGACCCAAAGCAAAACCAATCCACTTTCAATAACCTGATTTCACACAGAAGTAACTGGAATCCAATGTCAACATACCTGCAAACTTTCACGTAGAGAAAAACAATTAGTAAGAAAATCTGAAAGTATTTTCTTTATAGGACCCTTAAAAAACCCACATTCCTAGACTTTAGTCCCTTAAAAAGTTCTCATGCTTTATAAAGCTCTCAAGCACCCCCTCAGGAAATCTAGSCAAGCTACCACCTTGATTTCTTAAGATGACTTTAGGAAACAGCTTCATTTTTATGTTGCAATTTTCTTCTAGGGCATTAATTTAATGCACTGTGTTTAATCTTATATTGTCAAGCCATTTTAGATTGGCTTCAGACACACAGAAGTCAGAARCAGTCACACTTCATAACTGAACTCAGCATTAAAAAAATACTAATAGGAGATAAACTTCTAGCTTTTGATTACAGTCTTTCTAGAAASTGCTCTCTGAGCACTTATCTAGAGTATAAAAAGCTCTTGGCTTTACTGAGTCCTACAKGCAAACATGCCAACTATTTAAATTAAGGAAAACACAGCTTGTTATTATTAAAAACGAACCRTAAGAAAGTGACTCATACACATTTTTCACAAGTATAACAAGCTGTGCAGTAACTCGGGTTCAAAGCAAACACAGTTAAACAACCTAGGGCAGAATTTTCAACCACACTGTAGTTTCAAGCACTGTCTTCAAATTTTCACTTTTGTTTTACAGCTGAATCGCAGCAAAAGGAAAAAAAAAAAAAAAACTTTTTTAAAAAATCTGACAGCTACAAACAGGGAAGTACTACTTTGTTTTGAGGACTGGTTCCCYCACCCTCTTTCCTCATTAGGCCTATTAAAAACCTTGGAGTGGCCTTAAAGGCAACTGGATTCCTTCCACACAACCACTCCACACAACATTAACAGGATTCACTCTTGCCATTTASAGGCATAGATACCTGATAAAGACAAACAAAACAAAAGCAATATTTGAAAAAAAATTCACAACTGTAACATCTCCTARCATGTTACAGCAGTGCATAACAACACTGTGTCATTTAGGTATCCAGACCTGTATGTTTTGCATTTTTCCAGTAAAATATTTCCAGCACACTGGAACAGAAGTGAAGTTTTGCCAAACTTGTTAGCGTGTTCAGAACTTGTTAAGAAAAAATAAATTTTAAGTAATATTTGTACATAGCAGCTTAAGAATGGAAAGTCTGCTTCATAAAGTTTTGTACTCTTTAGGCATTTAGCTGCATCTGAAAAGAGACTATTGAAAGGATAGAGACTGTTAAGCAAAGATAAAAACTATATCAATATCTAAAACAGAGAAACATCAAAACCTGCCTCTTACAGGCCACAATGCAGAGCCTTGAGAAGTCAATAACCAATGTAGTTTGGTAGCAATAAATCATCAGTAAGTCTTAAAAATCACATAAAAATGTATTAGGAAGCTTTTTCCAACCAGTCATACTCCAGAAAGAATCTCAACAGAGCACAGACGTATATGCTGTAAGTACAGTCAGCACTTGAGTTTCAACTTAAAAAGTGTTTCTATCCCAAGAAGAAAGCTCTCCAGTGAAGCAGAAAGTACATCTGGAATACAACAGTGACAGTATACAGTTCCATAGGATCAAACAATCCGGTGTTTTTACAGCATCAGGTAATTTACCACCATCACCCTCATTGATTGTATGGAAAGACCAAATGATTTTGATTAACAAGAGTAGAAATGGGATTAAAAGAAAAATTAAAACAACCACCACCACGGATTTTTCAGTTAGGGGAAAAAATGGAGGAACACACATCTACGTCCAGAARAGTACTAAACAGTTGTAGCAGATGGTAAGGAAAGGTGGATGGGGCACATGRAAAAGAAGTAAAGGGCAATTTGGCAAATTGGCACCAACCACAAAAAAATACCTGAATAAAACGTGGATGTGTTCAGTTCCATCAGTGTCTCTTTCCAATTATTGTACCAAGGAACACTAGCTTTAACTGAGCGATCTGATAGAAAAAACATGATATTATTATACTAAAAAGGATCAGATGCAAACACACTCTTGGCTTTTAGACTCTGGTAGCATGAAGAAGAAAAAAATCTACACCATGCAGGTTCATCAAGGGCACTGAAGAGATTTGATTCCAGCTAACCTTAATCATGAATATTTCAGGCTCCTTAACATTTGACAGTGTGTTTTAATGGAAATCAATATTAATTWCTAGTTCAGCCCCAATTCTAGGTTCAAACAAAAATGGAAATKATATCAAGTAGTAAAGATTTAAGTTATATCTAGATGYTATTTCTATTTTACTAGTTGKAAGAKACTCTAAATCCAAGGCASTAGCTTGTGGTATTTCCCRGTCTATAGCACTAGTTAAAAGTAASYGAAKTCAGCAGCAGCCCAATATTCTCCYTCATCTCAGTCATATTCTCCCAATGCCTTATGCCAGCATTTACATCATGAAGCCCTGAACAAACAGAGCCAGGAACTAATTKATTCCGCTGAAAAAGATTTTTTCTTCTCTCAAATAATTTAATTCTTTAGTGGAATCATTTTTCTTCACTTTATGCATATACCAGTACATCAGAGAAGCAGGCATGGCTGAACATAAGCTGCAACTTTTCTGCAATCAAACAAAYCTCTCAGCACTAGACTATGGAACTACAAGAATATTAAACAACAGTTGTAACAAAGAAGGATTACAAACAATTAAATCAATACAACAYAGCATTTCCAAAACTTTTCTGAAAAAGGGAGCAGGATCATGACCCCTGTGCCAGAAACAGCTTCTTAAAGTTTGTGTCTTTCTTCAAAACAGACTGCACTTAATCATCATTAAAAATTAATAAAATATTATTTAATATTTTATCCTTGAAAACTAATTCACCCCCAAAGAAGAACAAATTCAAGAACTCATAAGAGTATTTTACATTTTAAGTTCTGTTGTCCAGAATGAATACATCCATTGGTTTGAATAAAATGTTCTAAGAAAGTTAAAAAAACCAACCTAAATGTCTTGAAAAATACAGTCATCTAAGCCTACAGGAACCCTACTTGGTCCTTCCTCATATCTTCTTACATGGGACACAAATTCCTTCATGAAGACCACTGTCAGTGTTTTGTGCTAAAACCCCAAAATAAGGTTCCACTGAATTACAATGCTCTAACATGATTTTGTCCTTTTGTATGATCCTAACTTATGATCCAGCTTATATACCTCTTCTCCTGTCAAATAAGCATATAGACAGTCTTAATGGAAATGAGATCCTAATCACTGAGAAACAGAAGATTGTCAAACATGGTAATTTGTACATACAAGGCTCCAGCAACAAAAAAGGAAAACAAAAGGAGAGAGATTTGTTTCTATAACTACAAAGCAGGGCTTAGTATAGCCACTGTTTTTCTTCCCTTCTTTCAATACCTCACTCCTAAACTGAGATCATTAGAAGAAACCTTATGGAAAAGTCTCTTCACTGAAACCATTCTGCTTTCTTAGGGTCTTTCCATCTCTAAAACTGAAGCAAACTTTCCATCAGAAAAAAAATTGTAACATAATGGCAATTCACCAATGTGACCTATAAACAAGGGTCAAATTGTTTATCATCAATCAAAATCAAAAAGATCAAATCAAAAAGATGTGGGGTTTTCAACTGATCTCAAAAACAAGAGGTTTCCAGCCTCAGGTCTTTTCCTTTATTACCAACACTTGACACAAAGTTGAAGATGTACGTCATAAATCAGGTATCAGGTAGCAAAGAATTATGCCATTTTTCTATCATCAACATAAAAAAAAATCTTCTACAGCAACATCAGTTACTAATCTTCATGAAGTTTCAACAGCCTCTTGCTATAGCAGAGCCAAACTCTTCACTGCAGGGTGAACTTTAAATACAATAAATTACCCATGTTTAAATAGGGCAGTGCATACATGCTTTGAACTACTAAGTACGTACTCAGAGGCTTTAATGGATTAGGATCTTAATTGGGAGAAGTTTAATCTCCTCAGCTCCTAACATCAGGTYTCATTTAGCATTATTCACAATGCTTCACCCCTTGGAGGTCTGAGAAAAAAGACATTTTTAGAATACTCTGGTCATTATGACAGTGAAACATAAAGTATGAGTTCCAGGGAAGAAAAAAAAAGATAAGAAAGCAAAAGAGTCACACACACCTTTCCTCAAAATTCTTTTTCCTTAAACATTTTATGACTTTATCATAAAAACAAAAGCCAGGAAGACTGATAGAGCTGTACATTAGTACCAACACTGTAAGTAAGCTCTGATATTTATTCAGCCAACTACAAGTCACTGTATCAATTCTGTAACAAGAAAATATGACAACCAAAGCAGCAGCAATTGCTACGTTAAAATAATGATTTAACGCAAGTTCAGAAGAATTATAACATTAGGAAGATTAAAATTATTAAGTTCAACCACTCTTTCAGCATTATATAAAACCAAAACTATTTGATAAATCCAAAGTTTCAATAAAAGCAATGACTGAAAACTGAACAACTCTGAATWATTTTAGTATATGCCAGGAAGCTGAAATGAAGGTTAGAAACCTTACAGCCAATTCCAGTTTACATTACAAAAGATACAGCATCATTACATACCACTGATGTTGAGATCATAGTCTCCAGCTGTGATCACATTAGCTACCAGTCCTTCCGCAGGCTGACTGACACACACAACATCATGCAGAAGTTTCCGAATGGCACCGGGCTGAGGGGGTTGAGTAATGATGTTGTTGACAGCAATCTTCAAATTTTTAATGATGTGAAGCTGATTATTAGGATCTCTCATGTGAACTAAAAAGGGAAAAGAAAACAATCTGTTGAGGAGTGTAACAGTTAAAATAATTGTCACAAAGTTTTCCAACATATTTTTTCTTTAATGATGACTCCACTAAACTTCTCCAATTTTAGATCACAGTCCATGGACTGCTTGACTACCAAAAATGGAGGGGGGAAGGCGATAACAAAAAGTTACTTCATGTTCAACATTAGGCTCATCTAGACAGTCTGAATAAAGCASGACATAGGATCTTAGTTTGTAAGAATATCCACTCCATGTAACGTAGTACATGTACATCCTGTACTGATGCATCCCCTTCCTGGTAGAACATAACTTTCACAGGAAAGCTACAGAAACCATGAATGGATTTCACATGTTTCAAAGAATCACCAATGTCCAAGAAACCCCTAGCACACAATAAATAGCATTTAAGAAACCTGACAGGGATAACATAGTTTTCATCCATCCAAAATGAACATACCCTAAAAGACAGGCTCACACCGTTGGGGTTGCTCATCCRGGAGAAGAGAGGGCTCTGGGGAGCCCTTAGAGCAGCCTTCCAGCACCTAAAAAGGACTCGCAAGAGAGCTGGAGAGGTGCAAGTTTGTGTAGTGACARGACAAATGGGARTGGTTTAAAACTGAAAGAGGGCAGATTTAGATGAGATGTGCGGAAAAAATTCTTTACTGTAAGGTTGGTGAGGAACTGGAACAGGTAGCCCTAAAATGCTGTGGATGCGCCAACACTGGAACAGTTCAAGGCCTGGTTGGATGGGGATGTGAGCAACCTGGTCTAGTGGAAGGTGACCCTGACTATGGCAAGGTGAAGTCAGAACTAGATGGTCTTTAAGTTCCCTTTAAACTTAAACCATTTAYGATTTTTAATATATAGCTTCCTTTGTAGAATCCATGTGAAATCTTGCTCCCTCAGCCATCTGTTTTTAAAAGAATATTCAYAACATTTTCAACACTTGTTACAATTCTGGGCCTGCTGTGATTTTTCATGTAATTTTCCCATATTTCAAATCACAACCACCATCAAGCAAGCCAGACTGTGAGCGCAGGCAAGACACATTGACTATGGGTGCCCAGGCCACCTGGTGCTACCACATGCCCCACAGCACAGGCCTTGATTCCTCTGCTTTTTATTTTCACAAATCCCTGTACAGCATATAAAACGCAACRCAAAGGAAAATTCTTCTTGTTCTCCTCATCCTTCAACTAACCACAGAATTCACACCACAAAGGTCTGAAACTAAGAATTCCATCTCCTCCAGCCTGGAAACTACTCCACACCTTTTCCACAATCCTTTTCAGAAGTAACAAGTACACAGCTAAAGTCAGATTACACTAGATATGTTTACAATCAATCTTAAATGTTAAAACCAATTTCTAATGTGGTTCAAATCTTGACTGCAGAGTTCTAGCTTCCTCAATCACACATTCAGTCCCAACCTTTACCTRGCTCTCTGGCTCATGTGAAAACACAGTAGAACAGATTAGAAAACTTGTCCTGCCCAAAACAACCTAAAAATGTGCAGGTTTTTTTAGCTATACATTTCATACTGAACTTATACATCACAAGGCTATATCAACATCGGGAAGGGCAACTGTGCCGGCTAAAATTAACTTATCCACTTCAGCATTTCTAACAGAAAGCTGAAGAAGTTGTTTGGGGTGTTTTTTTTAATCTTATCACATAGGTAAATAATAAACCCTACTGCCATACAATACTGAAGTTATCAAATGTAAAATGGCAGGGACAAACTAGGGAACTAGTTCACCTTCAGCCGTGCAGCTGCAACACTACAACTCATCCTTGGTGTGTGCCCTAAAATACAAGAGCAACCACATTTCCATACAGAATGCAGATGACATCTCTGGCATATGTTCAATGTTAAGGACTGACATAACAGACATATTTGGAATCCCCAAAACCACTCATCTTAATTAAAAAATATCTAGTGCTATACATTTCAGAAAGTATTTATAASATCATTTCAGAAGTACTTTGCCAAAAGTGGCAGCCATAGCACGTTAGAATAACTTTCTCATCAGAAGTTGAAAACAATCAAATGCTAAGATATGCATGAACAAGGAATTCCCAACATCACTCTGATCTCACGTAAGCACAGCTTTCCCATTATATGTCCTTAAATCTTGCACATATTTAAGGTTTAGAATCAGAAAAAGTTATCAGAAGCTCTTCCTCCTTTTTTTTTTTTTTTTTTTTTTTTAGGTTAGACACTTCGGTTTAAGAGTAACTAATGCAATCTTAAAGTTGTACTCGCTAATTGAAGAGTACACTGCAATTCCCTTTCCTATGAAGACAATATTAGTTCATAGAGTTTTTTAAAGATTCTTTAAAATCTTTAAAAGACTTGATACTATTTTAAAGAACGTTTATCTATACAATGCATACATTGGTTAAATGAGGCATCAATTGTTACTCACAACACTTTGAGAATAAATTTGAAGATGTAAAATCCTCAATATACTTTTGATTTCCTTTATTAAAGGAAGTTCAAAGTTCGGGGAGGGTTTTGGTTTTGTTTGCCTCTACAGTCAAGACTTACAGGGATAATAAAGCTGTCCTCTAGCTTTTTTACACATTTCTCCTGCCTTAATTGGAGTCAATTTATTTATGGAAGTCAGGAGGCTAAAAGTTACAGGACAGAGTGCTCTGTATCTGTGCTCAGGATATTCTACCATCACAGTTTGATATATTGCAAGGACATTTTTGCCTACACCAACATTAGCAAGTCACTGATAGGCCAAAGTTGATGAGTAAATTAAATACTAATTAATGCAGAGGGTGGTCCCCCTACATCTACATTACATATCTTTGTGGGGTTCTACCTGAAATTAGATATAATCTGGCCTCCTTGGATTAAGCAACCTCAGCCATGTGCGGTTTTACACTATCTGAAGAATCAAGCAGTGTTCTGGTCCTTCACATCTCTGTTAGCACATGTAGGACAACTGATATGTACACAGTAGAGACTTCAGCTTAATTCCTGTTTATCAGAACTATTTTGCACTCAGTATACTTTATATATCAGTAGACTGCACTCAATATACTTTGTATATCAGTAGATTCAACTGCACTGCTTSTCTAAGCAAGAAAGCTGATGAACACGCAGCCTTCAGCTGGTTCACAAGCCACGCAATTTCTTATTTCAAACAAAAATACATACTGTAGCCGGACTCTAAAAATGCAGTAGCAAACCCATGACTGAGCTTTTCAAGTYACAAAAGAGTTAGGGAAGCAATGCACGTACTTTGAAGTTCTGCCTAAGTAAGGGACAGTTTATTTCTAAAAGGATGAAATACCTTAGAATACCTTTAGAAGCCAATTCTATGCTACAAATTCAATGAAATTGCCACTAAGAGAAGAGGATTAATTTAAAATGRACRKCATTTCACACTTCCTTAAGAAAAACTATGCTTAGAAGTGAAGACACCAAAACAGAATTACAGAATCATGGAACTGTTATGGTCGGAAGGGGYSTCTGGAGATCACCTACTCCAACCTCCCTGCCAAGGTAGGGTCAAACAGGTAACACAGGAACCATCCAGGTGGGTTTGGAATGTCTCCAGTAAGGGAAACCCTGCAGCCTCCCTGTYCCAGTGCTCTGTCACCCACAYGGAAAGAAGTTCTTCCTCATGCTGAAGTGGAACTTCTTGTATTTTAGCTTATGGCCATTGCTCCTCATAGAACCCTCAGAACAGTTATCACAAGAACATCATAATCATGCATGAGAATAATATTACAACCATAAGCAGTAAAACACACCAATGTGAAGGCATGTCATGTACACACATTCTGCTGCACCACAATCAGATCATTTAACGATGCCTTTCTTCCTTTCTGTCYTTATCCTACACAAGAACTGCTTCTAACACAAGAACTCACAGCCAGCATGCAGCAACACTTTTTCCACGATGCCAGAAGAAGTCACACTGGGAGTGAGGAGTGGGATTCAGGCCTGTGGCTGGTGAGATCACAACACACACAGAGCAGTGCAGCAACAAAACCCAACTGCATGAAGTTTCACTCAGGGAGCACTGAGGATAATTCAAGTTTGCAAGTTCCTTAACTGTCACAACAATTGGAAAAAAATAGTTGCAACTAAGTAACACAAGAATTAAATATTCTTCAGAGCAAATGCTTCATTTTGAATAGTCTGCCTGGTTTTGTTTGCTAGATGCATTTTTAAAGCCCTTCACCAAAAGAAAGAGGTAATCAATTTTAGAATTGATTAGACTTAGAATGTGAGCAGCTGCATTTATTATCTCCGCTGTGTTCTCAWATAGCTCATGAGTGTTGCTACACTGAAAAATATTCACAAACAAGTTACAATCCGTAAGTTACTACGACTCACCACAGAATTCATGAAGATTTTTAACACCAAGCTGCTTTTAAAACGGTTGCTATTTTTCACAAGAGAAATGCAAAAATCTACCGAGAATGAYAATACAAGCTTCGTTTTACTTGTGCTCTTTCCTCAGCACAATGGGACACAAATTCCTTCATGAAGACCACTATCAGTGTTTTGTGCTAGAAACCCGAAATAAGGTTCCACTGAATTATAATGTTCTAACATGATTTTGTCCTTTTGTATGATCCTAAACAGCTTATATACCTCTTCTCCTGTCAAACAAGCATATAGCCAGGCATGCAGAGGCTGAAGTCTGAGCTATGTGTCTGTCAGAAACCAAATCTGACACATACCACTGCATCACTGACAAATGTCCTATTGATGTCCTGCACACTATTTTGATGAGTGGTGGCTTGAAACGCATAGTTTACTTCATTAAAAAAAAAATACAAAACCAAAATAACCAAATTCCAGACAGTACGTTAAAGCATTGCAGCTAAAGAATCTACTGTTTCTCTTAAGTGGTCAATGTCTAGTTTTCCTGCTGCTTCACGTGGTCATTTTACCGATGCCACACGAGCAGCTCGATTCCCACCTCTTCTCTGCTCAACTCTTACTCACAAAAACATCAACAAAAAAAGCATATAGGATAAAGCTACAGATGAGAGAARGGAAAGTCGTGCAACTGAAACTACAATTAATGTTTCTGAAAGACTGGCCGTACTTTCAACGCCTGGGTACTGAGTCTACGGCGAAAGTCAGGTATGAGTATTAGGGAGGTAAAAGTAAAGTGGTTTTAATGGAAAACAAAAATCCGTGTGGAAGAGTTCACTTTACAGACACCTTCCTCTACAGCCATGGAATCTCTGCAGGAGAARCCCAACTTCCCAGATTCCGCAGACCGAATGAAACTAAGCTAAGTTAACAGCTGTCATCTGCGACAACCTCGGCAAACGCGTGTCTCCGCCAAGCCTGTCACGGCTGCGGGTGGCACCCACCCGAGCGGCCGCCGCCAGGGCCCCAGGAAGCCCCGGCCGGCACAGCCGTGCGGGACCCCCGGAGGCCGCGGGCGGCAGAAGAGCGGCGGCACCGCCTCCCCCGCCCGGTGTAAACAACGCGCTCCGCTCCCGGCACCGACCTTCCGAGGTGAGGCGGCAGAAGGGCCTGACCAGCTCGGCGAAACTCAGGTTGTTCCTGCGGGTGAGCCGCTCCGCCTCCTCGCTGCACAGCGCGGCCACCAAGGGCACGAACGAGTCCTGGATGAACTCCTGCACCGACTGCACGCACTGGGCCATCGCCGCCGCCGCTCGGGGCCGCCCGAGACAGCCCCGCCACCTTTCTCCGCAGTTCTACGGATTATTCCCTCCCTCCTTCCCTGGCCGGCGCCTGCCCGCGGTGCGTGTCCGCTGCTCCGGCCCCGCTCAGCGCCCGCCGAGCGCCGCCATGTTGCGCCTCAGCCGAGCCCCTCGGRGAGCGCCCGCTCCCGGCGGCCCCCGCGCCCGCTCATGTGATTGGCCGGAGGGGCGCGGCCGGGACGGGGAGGGGGAGGCGACGGTGGCCGGGCCGGGGGGGGCGGAGGGTTCTGTGCTTCCCCCCCCACCCCGAGCGGGCAGTTGGTGCGGTCCGGGGGGCGGGGCCATGGGGTGAGCCCAGGGAATTCCTGGAGCCGGGAAAGGGTTTGGCCGGGAAAGCTTCCCACGGGAGGAA
>NW_026623278.1:238244-393436 GCF_030028575.1 Malurus melanocephalus
TTTTCTGGCAGACCTGTCACTGCTTAGTTGTATGCATAAAATTCAAATGGGGCACAATAACTCCATTTATTTTTTGAGATTTGCCTGTTAAAGCATGATTAATATCCAAAATCCTTTTGCATTTTTCACCTGAGTAAGGAAGTGATGTGGAAGCRAGTCAATGGTGATTATCCATGATGAAATAAGTAATTTTGAATAATTTTTTTGTTTCTTTACAAACAGGGAGTACTGTAGTAGCACTGATTTTTGACACCCTGCCAGGGAGAATCCTTGGCATAGGGCTTGTATACATCACAAAAAAGCCCATACTTTGTGAATGAAAAAACAATTTTAATGGAGACAGTAAGAAAAAGAAATCTAATAGCCAATGCAAGTTGCTGTTTTTCAGGATTGGGTACTCAGAATGTTATCTAAAAGCTAGTAAATATTGCAGAAAGAAGTATTTTGCTTTTGATAGATTTTTAGAACAAGGGGAAGGCCAACATTCCAGAAATATTTACGGCTTATCCACATTTGGAAATTCCCCAGAGCTATTCCARAATCATGATCCCACAGATACTTTGAACTAGGACCTCCACAGGGACACTTTGGGAGAATGGTGCTTCTCTCCAATTCCTCTTAATCCATTACTTCTGAACACTACGTAAGTTATATCCAGTAGACTGAGGTGGAATCAGAAGTCCCGATCCTGTGCACACATGACTTGAGATTGAAAATTAATTTAAAATTCTGAGCATTATAATGTCCTTCTGGCAGAGAGTCACTTTTTGATTCAAATTTCTGTCAGAGATTCAAATTTCATGTGGCTGTTATCAATCTTCAGTAGCCACTACATAATTTCAAATTATTCATTTTTATTTTAATAGTGTTGGAGGGGTTTTTATTATGGCAGCTCTAAACTTATTCTTGTGCTCAGAATTTATTCTCTYTGAATGAAAACATCTTGTACACATTTTCTTTTTACCCAGTATTAAAAACTTTKTGCTTAGAATTTCACTCTTTTTTGATGATCCCTCTCAGTATGACACTGTCTAAAGGATTGGCTTTGTCACGCTAATTCAATGCTGCTCTGCCATCTCATGGACTGCTCTCCTAAGACAAAATCACAGGATCACAGAATCATGTAGGTTGGAAAAGACATGAGATCATCGAGCCCAGGCTTTGACAGATGACCTTGTCATCTAAACCACAGCACCAAGTGCCATGTCCAGTCCTTTCTTGAACACCTCCAGGGACGGTTCAAGAACCTTTAGATGCAGCCTTGGACTTGCCTGGAGTACTAAGGAGGGATGAGCAGCCCCATCTTCAATGAACACGGCAGCTCAGGGTGTTGTATCCCAGATCTGTTACTAAAAAATGGCATAGACAATTAGGATTCAAATAATATTATCTTTATTTATAAGGCAGAAKSYCCRTTAGAAGGAATATAATATATCATTKCTAAYGACTTGTAGCATCCTAAGTCTGGGAATGTGTGCACAATATTTTCCTTTCAAATTCTGACAGTGTGCAAATAGATAGACAGAGGACAGAAGTACAAAAGAATAATATAGTGCCATGAATCCATATTTTAACYATCTGAATTATTTAACTGAAAATCCTGGCTATTACAGAGAAAGCTGTGGATCAAAGGAAACAGCATCTGAACAGAAGTCAGACTGTGTAGGATGGAAAGGGACAGGGGAGGCCTAGTCCGAGGGAACAAACAGAGAACAAATAGCAAGAATATGTCATGAATAGATCAGAGAATAAACATCACTGAAAAAGAAAAATATATCCATTGCTTCAATTGTAAAAATAACCAGAACATGATTTTCMAATTTGGAGTTGAAACTGCTTAGCCTCKACCCTTTGCTGTTTCTTTGCTACTGCCAGTTGTGCTTTTATACTCCTTTGGACTGGAAGCTTCCTGAACTTGTAAGTTTTGCAATTCCTTTATGCAGATAAMCAAGCTGGATCTTTCTGCTGAGCTCAGCTAGTACTGAGAAAGTTTATGTGAAAGGTTTTTTTTCATCTGTAAATAAAATACTGTTTGTATTACTCTGTAAGTTTAAAACAGAGGAAAAATAATATAGAATCGCAAGAGCTGCAATCTCAGGTTGAATCCAATGCTTTCATTTGCAGTGATTTAAATATGGAATGTGGTTGTTTCCCTGTGGTAGTTACAGGCTAAACTATATCCTTGAAAGTTTACATCATGGWCTCCCAGCTCTTTGCAAACTTCATTTGCAAGTTTGAGTTTATGCGCAGTTCAGATTTCTACATCACAGAACTGATGTTTTTCACAGCAATCATCACCTGCAGCACAACTTGAAATGAGGTTTTTAGGATTTACCTAAAATCACTCAAGAAGTTACATATTGGGGGGTGGAGTTGGTTGTTTGAGGGTTTTTTTAATAAACCACAGCAATACACAAATAATTTCACATTAGCTACCAATGTAGATTTACAACCACTTAGTTGTTGTGTGGTTACTCCTCAAGGTTAATCTGGGACCCTGATTTTCAAGATTTTCAGATATTCAGAACTTTTCTTGAGGTAATCACGAACATACCACACCTGTTCACCTGAAGTGATTCTGCATAAAAAGTCCCTAAATTAAATTGCTGTTATTCAGTTTTATATCTATCTATACATACATAAAATCCCATGGCAATGTGCTTTATGCAGAGGAGTTTGCCAAGWCATCTTAATGCTGAATTTTTCTCATATTTTTCCTTAAAACAGAGTTGTGACACRTTTTTGCTGTGTCCAACCAGATTTGCTCTTCTGATTTTCAAAACATTTAAGTAATTACTCTTGGAGACAGAAGAAGATGAAAATGAATGAAACAGTAGGTTTTCACTTWAAAATCAGTATTTTCGTGGTCCACAAACAGTATTTTTTCCAAGGCTTTTAGTTAYATAAATAAAATGCTACATATTGCAAAGTCATAAAATAACAATAAAATGATGTGAGATGATAACATCAGTCTTCCATTGTTCRCCAGATATTACTCCAGGGGATAAAATCAATTTGAGATTTCCTGTCTTTTCTATCATTAGAATCACCTCTGTGTTTCCACAAACATACTTCTTTTACCACATTTAAGAGACCAAACAAATAAAGAAGTCTAAATAAACTTTACCTTGTCATTTAAAGAAATTTAGTCATTGAAACAGAAGTTCAGATTTTTGCTGTAAAAGGTATTTAAATGCATTACAAACAATAGGTAGCCATAGAAAAAACATTTTGAGCTTGCTAGGATTTAACAGTTGCAATACCCAAGTAAATGCAATTCATCTATCACACCACAGGCTGWTTGAATAGACAGAAATTTTAAAAACTGCCTTTATTGTATGCTTAAAGATGTGAGAAGTAGTGTTTCCAAACAAATAATATTTGGGTTCTAATTAATAAAATCTGCTGTAATCTTAGAAAGTGCCTTGTTTAGATTCTCTGTGATTGTAAATTATAACTTTTRGCATAAAAAAATAAAAGTCATTAAAGAGGACGAGAAAAGCAAAAGAGAAATACTACTTAAGAGATTTATTATTTTTTTTACTAATGCCATTATGAAAAATTCTCTTGGAAAAGGTTCAAGTTATATATTCCTTTTATTCTCTGTGCCTGGAAAGTTTAGAGGAATATGAAACTTTCCAAATAGCATGTAAAATCTATGAGGTTTTAATATATCTTAATATGTATCTTTAATATATCTTAATATATACTCATTTTAATGTATCTTTCAACCATAGTGCTCGCTGAATAAAATCAGCATTAAAAATAACTACTGGGCATTTCTGTTTATCTTTGGAGCCATCATGGGTATTTTAGTTCATTATATTGTTCAAGATCTCAATTGCTGCATCMTCATTTGAAGCACAAAGGAATTAATTCCGATCTGAATTATACCAGGAATCACTGGATTTAGTGGGTGAGACATAATTGCTCCTATGTTTTTTGTAGGGATATAGATCTCAGCTTGGGAAGAGATGGGGGTCATAATGAGCACAGAATCAGTGCTTGACTCTGGCAGCTTCCAGACAGCACAGTGCAAACACATGAGAAAACCATCCTCCCTACTAAGAATTAGAATTGAATGCACAATTGTATTTTTGCTGTTTGGGAAAGAAGGTAAATGGAGGAAGGGAAGGAGTGTGATAGATTCAGCATGAAAATRCTGGCTCCCAAATTAGAAAGCCCTGACCAGAATTTATAATGTCTTTTTCTTCCATGTCTTGTGTCCTGTACCAGACATGGCAAGATAAAGTCCAAACTTTCCATCCATTTCTAAACAGCCTGCTTAAATTTTTGCATTTAGTAATTCTATTTAATTCAGAAAAGYATTTCACATTCCAGCTGATTTTTCTACCCCCAAAAAGCCAGTTGGTAGGAGATTTCAAGATTTCAACTTTTGTTCCAGTTTAAGGGGAAAAAGATTACAGAGGTCATCTCTTGAAGAACAGAAATTACTTTTACACCTACTCTACTTCATTGAAGCCATCATACGCTCCTGAGCTGAGACTGGCAAAGAGGTGTAATGCTACTAATCTGAGTGTGATTGCTGTTGCTATGCCCTTGTAAGGCAATTTAAAGTTTTTGTGACAGTTTGCTTCCCCTTCCCCTCCTCTTCATGATTCCTAGGGGCCTCTTTTCACTCTAGTTCACTTTCCAAAAGCCCAGYCTTGTGGATCAATCAAACTGTCGAGATCCCTCAGCCAGGCACCAGCTCAGGCCTCCTGGTTCTTCCCCAGGAGAAGTTTCTTCAGGGGAATTTGCAGGGTAGGTACAGAGAAAAACTGGACATTCACACAAGCATGCTCATTGCAAATAATTTCCACTTCAGATTGATCAGGAAAGCAGAGAGTGCTACAGGTCAGGCAATACTACATGACAAAACAATAGACAAATCTAGAAAGCTAAGCCAGCACACATGGGTTATTAACTTGAAAAGATACATGGATGGAAAAAAAAAAAAAMCACACTGATGAACAGAGGTGGACTTGGAAGGACAATAAGGACAGTAAGGAAAAAGCATCAAATCTGAGTTAGATGAGGACAACAGAGCAATCCTCTTAGGGTAAGTGAAGGACAGGCTGGAGGGAATGTCCTTGTGACTGCMGTGGGATGGTCAATGAATCTGTATGGAAATCACAACTACAGATAGGATGAGCTGGAGGCAAATATGAGGAATGAGAAAATCAAAATACTGGAGGAAGTTTCAAAAGTTTTCCTATATGTTGATACCAAAAAATAAATTTGGAGCACTGTATTGCCACTTTGCCATGAAAGAAGTGATTTCATAAATTAACAAAAGGTTTTAAACCTTCCCTTAAAATCCTAGCCATTAAAAAATCTGTATTTACATTGCTTATCTTTTCAGCCATCTTTTCTCATTCACAARGGTTTTCCCAGGGGGAACTATAGTKTCTCAAGGTACAAGCAGAAGTTTGAAATTACACCATGACTTTATAAAACCAGCTTCATGTCAACTTCATGCTTTCACCAGGCGCCATGTGTCTACATCAATTGACCTTACCCAATTACTTAATTTTATGATTCACTCTAACAAAGGTTAAGACATTAAGGTTTTAGAAAGTTACACCAAATAATATAATTGTCAGAGATTACTTTCTCATARTAGTGTCAATAAAATCAGGTAAATAGAGGAAGGGTCATGATGCAAATAAGCTCACTGAAATTAAAATTCACATTTCAAGGCAACAGCACTGCTGGCTCACATGCTGTAATGTCTTCCTTTGGGAGAAGGAAATCCTTGCCTCTTTCTGACTTGCATAAATGACAGGAAACTCATACAAGGAAATCCTCTACAATCTTAGCATTTTCAACTAGGACAAGGGAACAAAGAGGAAAGGCAACTYGGTGTTTTCTTTTTAGGCCGATCAACAAACATCCCTTGTTGTGCTTCAACRTGTATCCTCAACTGTAAAGCAGTGGATTCTGCGTGGGTGGGAAAATGCCCTGTGGTTGTTTATTATATGCATGCTCTGGTWACACCAGAAGAATGCATCCAGATCCTCTGTTTGGGAACCATTACCCAGTTTCTCATTCCCTTCGATTATCTCCTTGTCCTTGAGCAGATTGTCTGGGAGCACAGCTTATCTGATGCATGCCATGTCTTGAAGAAAAAAAAGTAATCAAGTTGCACTAGCAGAGCTTCTTTCATTTGCTCTGCCTTTGAAAGCAGTGAATCTAATGCAATAAATATCCTATTTTTCAGCTTTTACTGTTGGTGCTCCTTTCAGAAATCATTTGCCTTCATTGATAGCAGTGCTACCAGGGAAGTGCACCCTGCTTCTCCACCCTGCTGCCAGGTTGTGCTCAGCCACTAGTWAATCTCCCAGAAGTGTAGTACACATTTTTTTTCCCTGAATATATGAGATTGTACTTGACATTTTAGGATCTGCTTTTTCTGAATGGGTCCAATTTATCCTGGAATCCAGATTGCACCATCCAATGTATGTTGCCATCGTGATTTATTTTTTCATATTTTTTATGCTTCAAGCATCTGCAAATATAGTCACAAATACCAGTGGTTGTAGATTTGTTTCCAGAATGTTCATAAAAATAGTACCCAAGGTAAGGTCAGGTATGTATGTTTCTGATGCTGCTTTGTAAGATGTCATGCAACATTTCTTATTTCTCTTATATAATGTTAATTTATCCTCGTTTGAAGCCATGAAAGACTGAGTTAAATACCCTACAGAAGTGTATTACATCAGCACAGTCATAAGACTCAAGTATAATTGAAGTTCATCAGAGTACAACCTGAATTCAGCCTGCCATGTCCTGTTTCTAAAACCAAATTAGTGAGCATCAATGTACTTCAATTGATGGTACTTTATCTTTTACATTTTGTAACTGATGGGGTCAACCATGTTGTTTGAGTCCAGCACTGGAGGACTTCCACTGCATGCCCAGAATTACTAACCACTCTWAACAGCAAGACAGAAAATTCTTCAGCCAGTTAGTCTGGAGTTATTGTATGAAAGTTCTCTCTTCCTTCCTTTTAGAATATTTATTTATTTTTAGAATATCTATTAATGCGGTTTAAAACTTACATTTCCATTTTGGCCTGGCTAATTATCCAGTATCCTGATAAAATGTGAATACATCCTTTTGCTCCTTACCAAATACTGAAGYTAGCATTAGCACTCTCTTATCAATCTAGCACCAAATTTTATTCTGCTGTTTTACCTTCTTTTGTTTCAATTTTAGATTTCCTTCTGTTGTCCCTCATTTTACTAGGTTTGAATTTTCTTTGGCTTTGTGTGGTAATTTTTATTGACATATTTATRTTTGCTATCTACTTCTAACTATTGTCTTTCCTTCCTTTTCCAACAAAGGTTTATAAAAAATTGTTCATTTTAATATTTCAAATATTGCTCAATGAACCAATGTAATGAAGTCTACTGATTCACACTCCAATTTTCATTAATATTATTAATTTTCTCATCTGATACGTTACCAGTTTTTCTTATTTCTTAACAATTTTTATTTTCTAAAAAGCTTAAAATCTGGCATATGTAGACAATTTATTTGTATAAATTGTAAATTTGTAATTCGTATCTCAGTAAATGCACACCCTTCTGTAAATGCCTACTCAACCATAAACATGTGCACATATAACAGAGCTTGGCTGAGCCTGTTCTCTGTGTGACCTCATTTGATGTAATTGGTTGTGAGCAGTGTGTCTTCAGGCCACCACAAGCTTCCAGCCTTGTGATCWTTCCAGCCCTTCCCACCACAGTCAGGTTTCCAAGTGTGTCATCTATTGCCTCCTGCAAAAATATCATCAGTAATCCCTGAAACCTCTAATGCAGTTTTACCACTGTCTTCATGAGATTTCCGCTCTCCACATCAACAATGACAGTGCCATTTCTATTTTCACATGTTACTGACAAGGCAGGGTTTATTTGCTATGTATTTTAATGTTTGGGTTTTTTTTTTTTAAAGCATTTTATTTTTAACCTTTCTGATTTAATTTTTTCCATATATTATTCATTCTTACATTGTCAGATTTTAAATGCATGTGTGATATACCAGAAGAAAAATCCTTCTGATTTAGTCCCTGATTGATTTTTTTTAATAATCTTTGCACTTAATTATCTTACTGTGGCTAATGACCTTTTATCACATTATATTATTAATGCAATCATATGCAAAGAAACTGAATTTGGGTGTAATGCAGATCTAAATCCTAACCAAGTGACACCAAATGTAATGCACTAATATACAAAATTARAGTTCAGCCAGTGGCATGGTATTACTATTTTCCTCATGATTTATTGGATACTAAAGAAAACCAGTAGCTRTCAGAGGAAATGCATTGATTTGATTCTGACTGACAAGATTTCACACATGTTGGAACATATTTTGTTGCAGTTTCTATAACAATGCATGGTGCTATCCTGATTTTTGTGGGTTTTACCTAAAATGACATGTAATTCTTCTTAGATCTGCTTTTATTATTCATCAGTGGGGTAGCATAGGAGTAAATAGCAAGYACAGGAAATATTGCTGCTGTTCTGCTGTCATTACATGTTTGATTTAGCAAGTTAATAACATGACTGTAAAGGCTGTTTAAATGAGATAATAATCACTGCAGAGTTTGGGCCCAGAAAATGCTGACAACTTCTCCAAAATCAAATCTGTGATGGAAATTTCCAAGAAAATCACTTTGATAGGAGACTACTAATTTTACTGCAGGCCAGATGCAAACTGAAAGATAACTGAAAGGGTGGATGCTTTCATCTTGGAGGTGCCAAGTCTACTGCATTTCCCATTTTATTTCTTACTCAAAAGTGGGTCATACTTGACTTTGCTTCTGCAAAAATATCARGCTGCAGAAAATGCATTGGATACTGGAAAATATATTCATAAACTGACAGATACTAGTTTTTTTATGATTCTATATTTCTAATTTCATCAATAATAATGAGAAAATAATATTCTGGCATGATAAAAAATACACTGCCCAAAAGAAAGATACTGAAACCTATTCTAACTTTATTTAATAAAGCAGATGCAACTTTTAACATGAGAAGAACCTGGACAGATCCCAAATCACTTATGTGCATTACTGAATGTATCATGTATTTTCCAGTATTTGCAGAAAAAAGTAAGAACACTATCTCTGTTCTTCGAGTGCTCACATGCCTGGGGACTCCTAGAAGGAATCTACTTTTCTTTTTCTTCATCACAGGCAGAACCAACCCAACAGTTGCTTTAGTAGATTGCTCTGACAGCTGCATTAAGGTCACTGTGTGATGTTTGGACATGTTCAATTCCTTCCACAATTTTCGCTTGGCTTCAGCACTCATTTCTRTTGTGGGCAGAGAAGCTCCATGCACAGGAGTACATGATGTGAGAGAATATGACAAGAAAAATCACAGCTTTGTCTCTACAGCTCAGCACTTCTTGAGCACCKTAACTTCCACTAAAATTAACCTAGATTTGTGTCCTTTTGTGTCTCATGTCTTCTGTAGCCCTATGTTGTTATTTGCCACGGACATGTCCATCACAGCTATCATCAGAGYAGTGGGTGAAGAAATAATAGGTGAAACAGATAAAAATGAGAATCCTTCATAACCTTTACAAATGGAGCAAAATAAATTTATCTGAAATAGCTGTTGTCATTGTTTTTAACTTTTAGCCATTAACTCTTTCCCTATTTTCTTAGACAGCAGTAGTTCATAGTCTATCATGCTGGCATAAGGAATGTGGGCCACAGCTGCCCACACCTGAGAAAATGCCATCTCCAGTGCTTATAGAAATTTGTTTTTAAAAGTAATCAATGACTGAATCATCAGCTTTGAAATAACCTGCCTCTGCCTACCACTGTTTTAAGTGCCTTGTCAGTTATATCTGTGCTGGACAGTTACTCCCTTTCCAAGCCTGGCACTTGGCACAGGCCTGCTTCTGATGATAACGGCAGGGAGAAGGGTCAATGAAGCCAGGGCTCAGCAACCAGGGGGAGCCAGGGTGGAGAAAAATAAAGATAAAAAAGAAYGAAAGGTGTCCTTGCATGTYTCTGAGCTCCTTCTTTGTTTCCAGAGCCACTTGCTGGCCTCAGAAGCTTAGTCAGCTATGCCRYTGATGCCCAAAAAAYGGCTAGAAATAAAACCCCATAGACSGGTGTCTRTAGAGCAGGTATTTKTTTATTGYAGCACTGGTGTAGCGCTGGAGGTGARGGGGATCTCTYCTCCTAACYCACCTGCCTTCGCTTAAAATTGGCAGGTATTTATACAGYAAGCATGGTGARACATKAMCATYGTCACTACKCCCAYCACCATATAYGGGTACGGAAATACATGATATCACAGTTTTGCACGTGTGCCTGTSTCATCCTCAATTTGGTRGTCATGGGGGTCTCCTTCTAATGAGATACCATCAWCTTCATCATGGTGGACTTYTCACCTTTGTCTTCAGAGAATGCGCAGTTCTGATGTTCATGGGTTTTTTCTAGTCCTCTAAGTCTTCATTTTTCATTTTTCAGCTGACTGTCTTGTGCCTTTGCCAAGTTCTCACTAGTGCTCTCTACTGTACCTTGTTATAGCATCTACCTGTCCAATTTCTTCAGAACTTTTTCTGATTTATGCCCCCTGGTGATTTCACGTATCTATGTACCAATCCAGCTGGTTGGATTACATCCAGCTGGTACACTACCATATAAATAATAATACCCTATATAAAAATTTATAACAATATTTGAAAAGGCTATTATTGATAATACATTGAAAGCTATTACACTGTATATTAGTAATGTGTAAAAAGCTATTACATTCTATATTGATAATATATAAAAAAGTTATAAAAAGTTATATTGATTTTCAATCAATAGGCTTCATAAGCACCTTGTCACTTTRACATAAACCATAGGTATCACCATGTTCCTTCCCAACAGTGATCTATGCAGTTGTGCCTTTTCTTGCATTCATCTGGTGGGACTTCTTTTCACTRTTTATGCCAGGTCACAGATTATGGAAAATTAGGTGCTTCTGAGCTGAGACACACATATATATGTATGCATGCATGTCTRAAAATGCAGCTGTTTAGAGCAGCCTCAGTATCTCCTAGAGGAACTTATGTATTAGCTTTTCTGGATTTAAGAAGTGATAGGCAGCCTGTGGCTAGAGACTCATSGCAATTTTGTGGAGGCTAGACAGGAAGGGGGAAAAAATGAAGGGCTTTAGCAGTGTTCAGAGTCAATATCCTGGGATACTTAGGTGGTTTTTTTTAATCTATCTGCACTGTGTTTTGTTTGTTTATCTGTTTTATGTGTTTAGGTGAGGTCTGAGCAAATAAAGTGATAAATTGGGTTAAGGGTGGAGGGTTTTTTGTGGTTGAACCTGAAATTTTTGCAAATTGTTTTCAGAGTCTAGTGAACAAATCACTGACTAACAGCAAAAGACAATTTGTGTATAACACATGAGTGCAGTTGCTCYTCATCGATCCTTGTATCCTTTATATCAACTCTTTTTCCTGTTACTGACAGATTTAGAGGGAGGGTGAACAAACTGGCAAAGGGTAATCTGATTTTATATTCTGTTACATTAAAAGAGGAAAGCTCTCTGCATCTGTGAACCTTGTACAGAGTTATTTATAGAAGATTCATCTGTTCCTCAGGGAAACAAAGAAACCTTTTCAACCCTGTCTAAAGTACAGGAATGATCTAAGTTAAAACTTGCCTAAGGGCAAACAGTGTGTAACAACTCAGAGTTTATCCTTGGACAGGGAGCAGGTTGGGTCTCTGCTGTACTCTCTCTGCACTTTGTGCAAYCATTAATACTTCTGTGAAATAACTGCAAAATACCACCTTTTGTCTGACTTAGACTTTRATTGTATTTTATGTGGCTCCCTGGAGCTATAGATGATGGCGGCTTCCAAAGAAGAGATTACATCTGAAGTCTTTCTATAGATCGATCACAGGCTGTTAAGTATGTTAGAAATGCTGTTGCAGAGTGCTCTGGCAAGCTTAGCAGGTTGTTTTACAGTGGTTTGAAAAGGTTTTGCCTCAGTATCCAACGCCACTCCCTGTTGGAGCTGCCTTCTACATAGTGGAGCTGCTGGGGGGCAATGTGGATTCCTGCCTTAGCAGCTCTGGTGCGAAGACCAGCATTTTAGCAAAGGAGAAAACAGGTGGATTTGCTCTAAAATGGCAAACTGAGTAGAAGTATCTGAGGAAAAGCCTGTGATACACTGCAGGTTGCAGTCTGGTAGGCCAGCTTCTTCCAGCTCTTGGAAAGCCACTGGGGCTGTCAGTCAGTCAGTCAGTCAGTCTGTCAATGTGTATCCCTTCTTTTGTCCTTCCATGCAGCCCCAGGCTGTCATTTTGAGCTTCAGATCCCTATCTCCACATGATTGAGAGCAGTGAGGTAATGTAAAGAAAGGCCCTTTCCTCTCCCATTAGCACCAGGATATTGCTCAGACAATTAAAAGGCAGCAATGTTTTTGTACATGCAAGAAAATTCACCAAAGCTTATCTGTCATACCTGCCACATTTGACAAAAGCTGACAAAAGGCCTTCAAAAGCAGCAGCAGTGACCACTAATTCAATCTGCTGTTATTTCTAAAACCAGAGAAGTGGCTAAGACATTCTCAGAGGTGGTATGCCTTTACCAAATCCAGACCCCGAGATGGTCAAATCAGGGAACCACATGACAACCTAACACTTCCCCTGCAACTGCTTCCTAAACCCCTCGAGTCCAACTCTCCATCTCCCGACTTCATCATATGTTGGAGAAATTTCCTCGTCTCAAAAACCTGGATGGTTTATAGCATCACAGAATATCCTGAGTTGGAAGGGAGCCACAAGGATCGTGGAGACCAGCTCCTGGCCTTGCACAGAACAACCCTTGTTGTCCCTTATAGGAGCAGCATTAAGTATTCTTCTGTTTCTGGGCTCAGGAAGACTTTCAGTAAGCTGTTGGTGTATTTGTGACTTTGCCCAGCAGCAACACTTCAAAAATGAAATAATCTTTACTGTGATGTCAGGTTCTGAAATAATTGACAGCAGACTTTTCCTGGCCCATGGGGGATGAGTTCCTTATTTCTGCTCTCAGCGAATCCTCACACTCACATGTGTTTTGGTGCAACCAGGAGGCTCAGCTTGTCTGTTTTCAGTGCTCTGCTTGATGCAAGCAGGGCTGCAGGAGCAATGTGTACAACCTTAACATCCAAAGAACGAATGTGTGTTATGCAAGCGATGTCATGTGGCACAAAACTTATTCTTTTTTATATACACTRCCTTATTGAAAGCCTATTTTGAAGCATTTGGTTTTGTTTCTTTCCATGTATAGATTCTGTAATTTCTGTATTTCTGCAAGTTTAAAAAACACTACATGGACGTGCCCTTACTGCTGTACTTATCTTCCTTCTGAAGGAATTCCAGCTACTGATATCGCCTAGAAGACAGAAAGTACATACCRAAATTGCACAGAATGCAAAACATTGGTTTGCAGCCTTGAACACAAACTACTAAATAAGTCCAGAGGTGTCCCCATGCATGAAAACTAACACTATTAATATCCCTTTTTAATGGCAGGTATAAACAGAAATTCCACCARCATGATGACGGAAGAATAAATTTTTATAATTCATCAAGCTCATATCTAAAASAGCTCTAAAATATTCTCCTACTGCCATCGCAAATATTAAGGTCAGACCTAAACCTATGGGGGCTGAATTTTCTTGACCCTTTACATTGGCTTTCACTGGATAAAGGACAAAGAAAATACCTCATGATTGTGCTTCATCAGAAATACAGTACTTCACTGATATATGGAAGTTCTGAGTTATGGAAATCAGACAGCCAGGAGCAATAGCAAAATCAAACTCCAATTTCTTCCTTAATAGCCAATCAGAAGTTTTGCTGAAGACTTCACTGAGGTCAGAATCAGACCTTCACATTGGAATATTTTTTGGTTTTAGCAAAGTTGGTGTAGATTTTAATCACAAAAAAACGAGCAAGATGTGAACTGGGAGGGTCCCCCTCCCCAAACTAAATTTTTTTCCTTTTTCCCTTCCAGATTTATTTCMAAAACATTAAAAGCCATCATAATGGACAAATAAATTCACCACAAAATAATAAATATTTCACTCAAATGGACTTTACTTTTATAAGCTGAATATTATTATATAATGCATTAGTGCAATACTGAACCAGTAATCAAATGCTAAAGGAASTGAGCCAGGAGTCGAAGGACTAGGTATATGTGGCTTCCCTAGTTATAGCCACATGGTTGTAATAAGGTTTGAACTAGAAAATACTGAGTGATGTATTAGTATGAATGTGTCATGGTATAAAAAATAACAAGCTGCTGCTTCTCACTGCTTATGTATGTCTGAGTAAAATGAGACCTCATTTAAGAACTTATGAAAAATAAGTAGAAAAATGTGGACCAATACAAAAGSTTAGAAATGCTGTAACAGGGTAGACTTCAGTGTGGAAAACTTTGCAAAAGCACTTGTGAACTTGTTGTTCCAACATAGTAAATTCAATTTGGTTTTTGCTGTCTTTCTTGGGGGAAAATTATGTTCTTTCAAATAAAACTCCTGAAAATGTTAAATAAGACTGATCATAATCTAAATGTAATCAAACCTCCCCTATTAATTTGTCTTTTGGAAATAGTTTTGAGTTATGAAGATTGGCACCTTTTTTATTTATATATTTATAGTATATAGAAAGAATATATATATGTACATGAAATATATGTGTATTGTATGTCAAAAGTTCTAATTCTTTGTTCCTTTCATTCTCTTTCAGGGCAGGACCTGTTAGAGAATCCAATTAAGTGTGTAGCCATTCCAAAATTACTCAGGCCTTGAAGTTCAATGGCCTTTAGTTTTGGCCATTTATGATTAGGAGCAATTTTTATATCATTACTGAAATGTTTTCATTTATGAACCTAAAGGCCCGATACTCTTTGCTGTTTAAATTCCTAAATGATACCTTATTCAGGCTGCTTATCTCCCTATCAGTTACTGTTCTGATGCTCAGAAAAACTTAAACATTTGTCCACACTCATTTGAAAATTGTACTGACCTGAAATATTGTCTCCAGCATGCAGTAAGACCATGCTCTGTACTGAAAATTGAGTAGGAATCCTCTGCTAAGAGGTGTCGATACTCARTGAGCACTCCTGAGAATTGGTAGTTTGATCACGCCTGCTCCAAGAATATCACAGCAATTAAATGATGCTTTTAGAAAATGCCTGTAGTGGTAGTGTTCAGTATTTTAATCTGTTCTTCTCTAGGGTCATGGATAACCATAGCATAAGTTGARTGCTTTTCTGGATCAATATTCTGACATGCTGGCACAATTCTGTGCAGCATCCATTAGCAAGGCTGACCTTTTGCCAGCTTAGCATACATCAGGTGCCTGTTACACACCCATGCTGCAGTCTGGCATGACAAAATAAGATCCTTATGATGTCTGGCCAAGGAAATCTCAATACTTTTATGGTTTGTAGCACCAAAAATGTATCAGTTACTCAGCATCCACTAAAAACGTACTACTTCTTATTCCCACATCCTCCTATCCTTATTGCAAAGTCGATAAGGGTGAGCTAATCGACATGTCTCATGCACCACAGATCAGAAGGGAGAGCAGTGGTAATGTATATAAGCATATTATTTTACTGAATTTGCACATTAAACTGATTAATTCAAGCAACCATTCCTGATAGGAAATAATAGACAAAGAGAGAATATATTAATTGTTTAATTGGTTTTGACAGCAGAGGACAAATGTACCTATATTTGTTCCCTCTCCGCATCTCTCACAGACAAGCATGTATGCACACAGTGTTTAAAATTGTAGCACTCCTATCATTGCAGGTGCTGGTCAGACCACTGAAAATGTGTAGTAAGTCTTATGATGGATACAACAAACAGTTACTTATAGCCAAGACAAAGAGCATTATTAGGTTCAGTGAGTCGTTTAATTTTAAATCCAGCATGTGCTATTTCTACCACCTTAACTCAGATTTGTGCAGCATTTTCTGTGTAGTCTTGTCTGGGTTTTAATCTTTGAAAACTGCTTATGTGGTCATAGTGACAGGGTTAATTTTTTTATTCCTAARTTTTGATAACTTCACATAAATGGCTTCATTCTGAAGGCCCATGGTGGCTGCGAGGTGTCACTGTGATTCCATTTGAAGGTTTGGGGTCAACAGGGTGTAGACTCAGATCTCAACAAAGRTAATTTACTTCTCTATCATTATTTGCCATGGCATTTTAGACTCTGACTCTCACATCTCACAGAAGAGGTGTTTTAGAGAGGTTACGGACTCAAGGACCTGCAGACAAATCAACCACTCTCATTTTCCGCAGCAGGTGGGATGGGGGGAATATGCTCTGTTTGTTCCCTTTTATAYTGCAGGTTAGTCTTCACCACTTTAACCGTGATCCTACAAGAGACAGRACCCTGAGTAAATTAAAGAAAACATTAACACAGTGTCAATACAGTTTGTACCTTTATATGAGTCAATGCTTTAACATATACGGTGTACAGGTACACTGACTTTTACAGCAGCCTCTCCTATTTGCAGCTCCATTCCAGGAGCAGGCCAGTCTTGTGTATATTGATGATGCCAATGCAGTGCTGGAGGTGATGACAAACACCTGCATTTCAGATGCTACAGGACMAAACAAATTGGAACAAATCCCCCCTCAAAACAGTATTGAGTGTATTATCTGATGCCAAGGGCTGCACATAAGTTTGCTTTCACAGCATAAGATGAGACTTAAAATAAGCCAAGTTGATTAAGTGAAAGCTGTTTTGAAAGGAATAGCAAGAAGTGAACATTCTGTCTATTATAAGAAGAAATTGAAAACTGTTCAAGAGACTGGTGTCTTTTAACAAACATCTAGTCTTACTATGTACTTCAAAAAAAAGTATGTCCATTTTTTTCYATATGCAGTATAACACAGTATCTTTCAAAGACGTACTTGATCTGTAAGAAATTAAAATTCATGTTCATGCATTCAAGCATATACAGCTACAAAAGCAGCTTTACTCACATGGCAACCTATTAACAAGGAAGCTGCCCTCTAGACTTAAAGTTTTGAAATCAGAAAGTGGCTCCTTTTTTGGAAGAGAAAGGCTCAATATGTCATGTATCTGGAAAAGTTGCTTCCCTTTTTGTTGAGATCTGCCCTTGAGAAAGAAAACTCCTCAGTCTGAAGGATGGACAGTGTTGCTCCAAAGGGCATGATATGGTGGGAACATCTGAGTAACTAAAAAAACATCTAGTCTGCCAGAGCAAAGCAGCCAAAAACATAGGGAAAAAGTTATTTATGGCTTCCTGAACATCTAAAAACCACATATAAAATAAGCAGTATGAGTGTTGTCCTTAGTTTTGTGTGTGCTTGCCAGTGTTCGTAGGGATGCACCTGGCAAGAACAAAAAATATGTCCTTCCCCTTGTACATGACACGTTCTGACCCCTCTGCAGTTACACAGCTTTGTCTCTTTCCCCTTCTGTTCACATTCATCTTTGACTGCTCCCACAGAACAAATCTTGGCATTTTTCATATTAGCAGGTAGCTATGTTGTTCTTGCAGCACAGCAAGAAAGCAACCAGAATAATAGTTGTACAAAAAATATTTGTACGAAGTTGTACAGTAGTTGTGCAAAGGTGATCTAAAATGTGCCTTTTGAGTGACAGTTTACCCCTGTGAACAGTAGAAGTTTACGAGCAGCTCTAAAAGTTTTCACTGTTGAGATTTCATTTCACAAACACATTTTATCACAAGGAATAAAAACTTGGAAGGGCCATTGGTTTCATTTCAACTAAAAAGCCTGATTTAAAATGCTCTCCTTCAAATAAATGTGTTTCATAAACTTCAGCTGCCTGATTTCTCTTTACATGTTGTTTATGTGAATGGCAAAAACTACACAAGATTTACAAGGCTGGCRCCATGCTCTATATTGCTGCATGGCACACCCGTTGTCAGCTCCAAGGTCACAGCTTTATTAAAGGATCAAGATTTACAATAATGTTAACAAGAGCATGAATGCCTTCACAGACACCTTCCTCTAGTTTACTTCCCTCAAGTCACCTGCACCATTTCTCCCCCTGCCAAAACTACTAATCGATAAATACTGCAGTCCCCTGAACAAAGTTCAAATGGATCTATCATGTTGCTTTAGTAATAAATCTTTGCTTGTGTTTAACACCTGCTTTCAAGACATAACCTTTTTTACCTGCAGTAATTAAACTTTCTAACAGTCTTATTTAGTGATTGAAACCTGCTCCCTTTTTAAACACTGAAAAATTGAGGCATAGGGCCAAGCTTTGCTGAAGTCATACAAGAAGAGTAAAAAGACTTGGAAGCCTTTSTCTGTCAGCCTCCTGTGTGCCGAGACTGAAGGCCATGCTGCCTGTACCTCAGTGGTAGTTGTGCACCATTTGAACTGAGGCTTCCGTAATTCTTCCTTTTCCATGTACTGTCATGGCCTGGCTGGGGTGCAYCTGAAGCTGATACTCAGCTGGGGTGTCATCCTCACTGACACAAACAGAACTACTCTGCAGGCTATTTACCACTTCAGATGTCGTTCTGTGTCTTCCTCTGGCTGTACCTGCTGTGTTACTGCCACCAACCACTGCTAATCAACCATGATGACCCAGATTGACCATTCCAGCTTCCTGCTTCATTTCATGGAAAAAGATAATCACTTTAAATAAGACAAGGTTTTGCCAGCCCAGATAACCCTCAGCAGCAGTTATGAGAGCAAGATAGGAGCAATCTCCTGAGCTAGCATAGCCACAGTTACCAGAGTACATTTTACCACAACACCTCAAATTCCAGGCCTGTCTTCTCCTGGGACATCCGTGCCCAAGGAGTTCTGCCTTTTCCACCAGATTTTATCCCAACCTGAAGCATGGGCAGCAGTACTTAACTCACTTTGGGCCCAAGGCTTTGGAAGTGCTTCCCTTCAGAGTTTCAGATGTCCTGCTCCTTAGAGGCATGCAAATTTTGTCTCCATGTGTTCTAAAAAGAAGGCATTTAGGGCAGTCACTGACTTTGTTCTGCTGCCTCTGCTTTTGCTTAGGAAGATAATAACATTAATAAGTAATACTAATTGCCACAGAACAAGAACATACAACCGATATCCTTCACAGAATCACAAGATGGTTCATCTCTCATCTTCTCCTGAACAAAGAACTTAGCTTCAGCTTCACTCCCTGTAGTTCCCTCTCCCTTCCAAACCACAAGCCCAGTGTTGTGGGCATTGCCTCTTGTGATCATTGCTGCTGATCACTAGCAGCTACAAGAAACAACTCTAATGGATGTCTAAAGACTGAAAGCATATGCAAACCACAGGTCTTAATGTTTTGCAGTCTTTCCCAAAAGTTTAACCTCAGGCTAGAGAGAAAGGGGGATCTCTCCACTTAGTGATCTCATCTGGACATCTAGCTATGGTACATACAGCTGCAGTAAAGGAGACAGGGGAAACCAAGATGAAGGATCTAKTTCCTCTCCTCCCTGACACTGGAACAGATTGCCCAGAGAAATGGTGGATGCTCCATTCCTGGAAGTRTTSAAGCCCAGGTTTGGAGGGAGCGCCAAGCAACCTGGACTAGTGAAAGGTGTCCCTGCCCAAGGGCATGTTGTAACTAGATGATCTTTAAGGTTCCTTCCAAGCCAAACCATTCTATAATCTTTAAGCACAAAAATGAGGCCTAGCCTGAATCTTAGATTTGTTATGGTTACAACTTTCAAAAAGTAATATAATTGATACACACTCTACAAATATGTTTATTTTTAAAGCATTTCCAATAATTTGGCTTTTGTTTATATGTTATGTTTTATGTTATGTCCAGATGATGTCAGTGCCAGATGTGGTTAATAGGTCAAAGTCTTCTCTACCTGGAGAAATCTGTTGGTATCACTATACCATTAGATTATTTTTCTTAAAAGTACTTATTCTGGAAGAAAAGCACACAGTCATAGCACTGAATTACGATTTTTTTTTTGTCAGAATCATTCAGGGGGCTGAAAACCTGCCTCAACTCTCAGTAATACCACTAAAACTACTGCATAAAATCACCGCTAGTGCCAGTCACAGAATTCCATCACCAATGAGGTTGGAGAAGACCTCATCAAACCCAGCCTATGACCTAACATCACCATGTCAGCTAGACCATGGCATTAAGAGCCATATCCTGTCCTTTCTTCAACACCCCAGAGGCACTGATGCCACCACGTCCCTGGGAAGCCCATTCCAGTGATTAATCACTCTTTAGAAATTCCTCCTGATGTCCGACCTAAACCTCCTCTGGCACTGCTTGAAGCTAATTCCTCTTGTCCTATCAGTTGTTAAGTGAGAGAAAAGGCCGATCCTCACTTAACTACACCCTCCTTTCAGACGAAGAGCGAAAATATCACCCCTGAGCCTCATTTTCTCCAGAATGAACAACCCCTGAGCTTGGGGTTGGGTTGAGGGAGCTCAGCCGCTCTTCAGAGGACTTGTGCTCCAGACCCTTCACCAGCTCCACTGCCCTTCTCTGGACTCGCTCCAGCACTTCACCGTCCTTCCTGGATTGAGGGGCCCAGAACTGAACACAGGATTTGAGATGCGGCCTGACCGGTGTCGAATACAAGTGATCTGGACGATTTCGGTCCAGAAATAGCCSCGAGSGTGAGCGCTGTCGCTGTGCAAAAGCTGCTCGGGAGCGCCGCTGTTCCTCGGCAGGGCCGCGGGCGGGCGGCGGGGCGGGCRCAGCGCGGTGGGGGCGGAGCGGGGAAGCCTCACGGACAGGGCGGAGCGGCGGCCGTGTCGTAGCAGCCCCGSCGGGCCGGGAGGCGATCGCCATGGAAACCCCGGCCCCGCCCCTGCCCCCCCGGGTGCCGCCGGGAGCGCGGCCGGAGCTGCCGGGTCCCTCCTCCCCGGGCAGCGCCAGGTAGAGCGCGGGGCGGGGGCCGCTCCGGGCCGGGCGGGAGGAGCCGCGAAGGGCGGCTGGCGGAGCGCAGGCCCGGCTCGCTCCGCTGCCCAGCCGCAGCCCGGCCCGGATCCCACCCAGCGCCGGTGCCCCCGGCCATCCGCTCCCGGACCGCGGCGGCGCCCCCCCGGAGCGAGCGGGGCCGGGCTCTCCTCAGCCCGCCAGGGCGGGGCTTGTTCCTCGTCCCTGATCCTGACGGGAAAGGCCCTTACGTGTTGCCATGGCCGAGGCGGCCGCGGCGGCCCCGGCGTGCTTCAACGAGGATGATTTTTACTGCCCGGTGTGCCAGGAGGTTTTCAAAACGCCCGTGAGGACCGCCAACTGCCAGCACGTGTGGGTATCCCGACCCCCCCCGCTCCTTCCCAAGCCTTTTCCTCGCCTCCTCCGGCTCTCCGCCTTGTGCTCCKCTGCTCCCCCCGCTCCCGGCGCACGGACCCTCGGCCTGGAGCCGCTGGCGGTGAGGATGCGAGCCCAGTGGTGCCCCAGCCTCCCCTCGCCTCTTTCTTTTGTAGCCGATGAGGACCGGTCATTTAGGAAAAGCCKCCCCCTCCCCCCTCCGAGTGTCTGGTCGGCGGTGGGGGAGTTKTGCTGCGCTGTCTGACCTAACTCGCGGTTTTTAACTTCATGGTTTTCCCCGTTCCTTTTCGAACAAGGACGGTAGTGTGAGTTGTTCTCTCTTTTCAGTTCATCTATTCAGCATTTTTTTTTTTTCCAGGGGGACGTTTGATTACAACGTGCTACTTTGTAGAAAAGCAAAATAGCTTTGGCAGCTGGTGTGTAAGGAAAGAGCTGCAAAAGCTGGTGAACTGAGGTCTCTGGAAACGCGTGCTGAATGAAGCTTTGCTGTGGTTTTGGCTCTGCTTAAGGACAATAAACAGGAATTACACTGATAAGATTGTYCAAAATCACGTGCTTGCTGCACCATTTAATATCTCATTAGTGATCAATCTGGTGTGCAACTCGGTAATACTAAWCAATAAATAATAGGAGTTTTACCTAGAGTGCATTGCCAAGCTCCTCTGCTTTCCATATATTTCATTGTAAACACTATTATTTCATTTTTCTTTTGAATATAAAACTTGTATTTGGTTAACTGTTACTCTGATATCTCTGTTTTTGGTTTTTTTCCTAACAATCACCCAGCTCTCTTCAAGGACAAAGTATCTTAACTCTATATTTTGCTAACCTGTGTTTGTGGTAACTTTTCAATTTAGGTTTTGCAGGAAGTGCTTCTTGACAGCTATAAGAGAAAGTGGAACACATTGTCCTCTCTGCCGGGGGAGCGTGACTAAAAAAGAAAGAACGTATCCCAAAAGGGCTCTAGATGTTGAAAACAGTATGAAGAAAGCTTCTGGGGGCTGTAGATGCTGTGAGAAGCAGGTAGAGTAAAACTTTTAAAAAAGCTGAATAAATTTTTTGTGTTTTTGTCCAGACACGCCTTTGCTGTGTGTCATTTTCGTCTTGGAGTTGAAGAGCCTGTAGCAGTTTGAATTTAGTTTTGTATGGCTTGTGCATATACTGGGCATGCAGTGCCTGCTAACTGTACCTACGAGGTGTAAACTGAAAGAGCATCTTGAATTGTCAATAAAGGCATTTTAAGTGGAGTGCCAGTTTGTCTCCAAAAACTGGAAAAAAACTCGATATACCTATAAAACTGGCAAAAGGAAAGTTAAAGAGCTGARCATGAAAATTGCAGATATATAGAAAACCTCAGAAACTTTCATTATGGAAATGTAACTGCTTCGAGCTGCCATAAAATTGAATTTAAAACCAAAAATATCTGAGTTGATTACTTGCAGTACCCGCATGATCAATCATATGTAATTTCCTCCTTGGCCATCAGTCTTTTTATATTCCCTTCATTTCCTTTCTAAAGGGGTCATTATTTTTGGAACACTGGGTGAAATCTTGACCCCCACTGAAACCAGGAGTAATGTCTTTTTTGATATAAACAGATGCAGGATTTCAGCCATACTTTCTAGTTATAACAAAATGCATGAAATCCAGGTAGTCTATGTTGGTTTCATTTCACTTGGGACTTCTGCCAGTGTGAAGATCAGCACTAATGGAATCCTCAACTGCTTGCTTTGTTCCACGTGACTCATCAGGATGAAAAGTGGGGAGAAAGAAACTGATAGCAAGTTAGTAAACTGGAAGGAAGAACCAAACAGAATAGCTTGAATGGAATTTAGGCAGGGCATGTGAGATACAATCTTGTTCAGCATCTAGRCTGTGAACACCTTCTGACAGTGCTGTTGGACCTGAAATTCAGATTTAGGGCATGTCCAACACAGTTGTCTTCTGATGAATGTAAGGAACTCATTCTCTTAATTTGAATTAAAGATGAGTAGGCAGCCCTAAATTGGTGTTCACCTTTTTTTCTCCTTCCCCTGTCAAAAAGAAAATGTTCATTTGCATGAGGTAACAGCAGGCCAGAGCAGACTGAATGAGCAGTGATGCTTATCCCATCCTCACAGCCCTTGTCTGTTATAGCTCATCAGCTGTCGATCTTGGGTATGGGAGGYGTAGTTTCAGTTGGATGGTGTTCACTAGAATCTTTCATCCCTGGGAGAGCTCTCAGATATCCAGCAGCTTGAGAGGCAATGATCTCCAGTCTCACAGAGTGACACTGGCTCTGAGGAGAGAGGAACTGGAGATGTCCTGTTAATGAAGAAAATGTTCAAGCTCCAAAGGGAGACACAAGTTTTGGTTTTTGCTGCATATGATGTCTTTATAATTCCTGCATGCATTGCTTTCTGTTGGCAGAATTATCTCTTCCTTGTGTCCCTGGATTGTTTACTATGATTTCAGTAATTTGGCATTTTATTTTCAGGTTAGATTTTCATGGATGAGACAGCATTATAAAACGTGTAAGAAGTATCAGGATGAATATGGTGTTTCTTCAATTATTCCAAACTTACAGATTTCCCAAGATGCAACAGGGAACAGGTAATCAAGGTGTTCTGTGTGTAACAGTGCATCTTCTTTCCCCATGCCCTCACCCCATGGCAAGTATTTTTTTCCAGGGCAATCCTTCTTTTTGCAGTAATTATTGTCCATATTTTTGTGCTTCAAAATAGGAGTTTTTTCAGGTCTTATTCTTTACTCTTAGCAGGCAGAAGAACACCTTTCTGCATGATGGCTTTGAAATGTCTTCTTAGGAGACTCTCCTAAAAAGTATTTAATATTTGTAGCTTGCTTTCCKTGCCTTGGCAGCATTTGAGCAGCTTACCTTTGTAATGTGTTTCATAATATTTACCTCTGGAGAAGTTCCTGTCGATTTTTATTCCCCCTCCCCTTTCCTAAGTTTGTTTTAGTGGGTATCCTGTTTCCAGACATTACTATGTAAGCTTGTGCTTTCTGATTGAATTTCTTTTAAACAGATCTCTTATGAAATATATAAGGAMCTCCAGTATGTTACACACCATAAAATCGAATGACACTTGCCATTTGTTTTCAGGCAGTAAAGCTAACCTTTTCTTCATATATTCTCACTGATGGTAGAGGTTGGGAATTTTTGGTCATTTTTGAAAAGCCTCTTTATGTGTTCATTTCACAGAACTTTATTATATATACCCTATCCTTTATTTACTTTGTTTTGCCATTGATTTTCGATTTTTAGCAGTCTAAACTTCTCTATGTTTGATTTTCAACACATCTGTATATTGAAAGTTGAAGCTGTTATGGAATTAGCTGCAGCAATGTTTCACCAAATTTACTTTCTAAAATGTTCTGCTTTATTCTTACTTTAGGAAAAAGGTTTATTTTGTGCTCAGCATAAGAAAACTTACCTTGCTGTAGTTGAAARTTCCAATTTATTTGTGTGTATACATTAAAGTTAAAGTTGAATATTTACACCTTCCCAAGTAAAAAAACCTTAAAAAATTCTACCTGTCTTACATTCATCTAGTTCACAATGCTTCTTGAGTTACTTGGCTGTCACCTGCATTGCTGTTCTTGTTGACTAAATGTTTGTTGTATTACACACCATTTTCCTATAAAGTTGTGTACTATGCCACCAAGCATCAGCCATGGTAATTAAATTATCCAGAGAGATTCCAGTTGACTGGAAAGTAGCAAATGTAATGATCCTTCTACCAGAAGGATCAGAAGGGTGATCCAGGGAACTACAGGCCTGTCAGACTGACTTGGTGTATCAGGGTGGGTCATGGAGCAGATCATCCTGAGTGCCATCATGTGGCATGTGCAAAGCTACCAGGGGATCAGGCCCAGCCAGCGTGGATTTACAAAAGTTAGGTCCTGGTTGACCAACCTGATCTACTATGACAAAGTGATCCTCTTAGTAGATGAGGGAAAGACTGTGGATGTTGTCTGTGTAGGCTTCAGAAAAGYATTTGACCTGGTCTTCCACAGTATTCTCCTGGAGAAGCTGGCAGCCTGTGGCTTGGATGGGTGTGTTCTTCACTGGGTGAAAAAACTGTCTGGATGGCCAGGCCCAGAGACTGGTGTGGAATGGAGTTACATCYAGTTGGCACCTGGTCACCAGTGGTGTTCCCCAGCGTTCAGTTTGGGGCCACTCCTGTTTAATGCCTTCATTGATGATTTGGATGAGGACATTGAGTGCTCCCTCAGTGAGTTTGCAAATGACAGCAAACTGAGTGGGAGTGTTGATTTGCTGGAGGGCAGGAAGGCTCTGCAGAAGGATCTGGACAGGCTGGATCCGTGGGCTGAGGTCAGTTGGATGAGGTTCAACAAGGCCAAGTGCTGCCTCCTGGACTGGGATCACAACAACACCAGGCAGTGCCACGGGCTGGGGGAAGAGTGGCTGGAAAGCTGCCCAGTGATAAAGGAGCTGGGGGTGTTGGTTGGCAGCAGCTGAGCCATGATCCTGCAGTGTGCCCRGAAGCCAATGGCTTCTTGGCCAGYATCAGAAATAGTGTGGGTAGCAGAACCAGGGTGGCGATGGTCCCCCTGTACTCAGCACGAGGGAGGCCACAGCTGGAATCCTGTGTTCAGTTCTGGGCCCCTCAGTCCAGCAAGGACATTGAGGGGCTGGAGCAAGTCCAGAGAAGGGCAGTGGAACTGGGGAAGGGTCTGGAGCACAAGTCGTGTTGAAGAATAGCTGAGGGAGTTGACGTTGTTTGTCATGGAGAAAATGAGAGTCCCTTGTTGCTCTCTACAGCCACCTGAGATGAGATTGTAGTGAGTTGAGGGCTAGTCTCTTCTGCTGTGTCTCGAAGTGAAAGAATGAGATGAATTTATCTTAAACTTCACCAGGTGAGGTTCAGATTAGATAGTAGATTTTTTTTTTTTTTTTTTTTTTTTTTTTTTTTTTTTTTTTTTTTTTTTTTTTTTTTTTTTACTGAGACAGTGGTTAGACATTGGAATAAATTGGCCAGGGCAGTGGTGAAGTCACCATCTCTGAAAGTTCCAAGAGGTGTCTTGATGTGGCACTTGGGGATATGGTTAAGGGTGATTACRGTGRTGCTGATTTGGCAGTTGGACAGATGATCTTGAAGGTTTCTTTTAACCTTAGTGATTCTGTAAATMCTGAGACATACCTTGATCCAAAAGAAAAACTGTGCAGGTTAGAGTATGTACCATTGTATGTTGCTTTGAAATTCATGGGTCTTAATGCATTTCCCTCCATGTCCAATATTGTTAAACTTTTAAAAATAGTTGATTGTGGAGTAGAATACTCTAAATTTTCATTGGATTTTTTTTTCTTCTTTTAAAGTAGCAGGAGTGATGCAATATCTGATCCTGGTGAGATGGCTAATAATCAAATACTGCAAGGAGAACCAAGGTAGGCTGCTTACTTGTCTACAGTTGTTAYTAAAATAGATTGAGATAGACACAGTGCAAACTTCTACTAACTCAAAAAACAAAACACAAAAAACTGACCCGAAACCACCAGGAGCTGTATTATAGAATCCTGTAGTTGGTTGTACATTTGTATCCGTATGTTAGAATTTGGTTTTTTTAGTACTTTCCTGAAGGATTTGCACTAAAAGGTGTTATAAAAAAGCAAAACCAGGATGTAGCTGCARTGGGAACAAAAGAAGCCCAAGTCTCAGAAGAGTGCATTTAAGCATACCAGTTGCAAATGTACTTCAGATTTGCAATTTGGTAGTAGCACTGGGGCTCCTTTAKGTCTGCTGCTATGTCAGTGGGGCTGTGGAGGTTTTTTTGTTGTTATCAAAGCAAGGGAAAATAATGAGATCGCTCCATTCATATGCTTTCTGAACACCACTTCTGAAACTCTTTTCTGTTTAATACTGTTGTATTTCTGTTTACAGTGGACATCCAACCTTCAAATGCCCCCTGTGTCAGGAAGCCAATTTTACCAGACAGCGCTTGCTGGATCACTGTAATAATAGACATCTTTATCAGATCGTTCCTGTGGTAAGTAGAGTTGCTTATGTATATTCCTTAAGCTACTTTCAYTGTAATTATGTGGACAGTTTTAAATGTGCACTCTCTTTTCTATATCTCTAACAATCACTGTGGTTTGAGAAAGACTGACAATGTACTTCATGCAGTGCATTTAAATTGGGGAGTGACTTTGATGTGAAAATGTTTCATGTCCATCCTGCTGGTTCTAAGGCATTTTGACTTGGCTCTCTCATTTATCTTGATGTGAAACAGGCTCAGTTTTTGAGCCTGACGCTTAAATCTTCTGTGGTAGTTCAGGTCTGTTCAGTACCAATCTTATTTGGTAGTTCAGGTCTGTTTCTATAGAATCCCATTTGTAACGTAACTATTGTTTCATGTGAAACCCACAGTTATTTGAAAAGTAATCTAAGGTAACAAATGTGTCTGAAGGAGAAAAACCTGTTTGTTTTCTGTTATTTTCATCTATATAGGGTGTGTTATTTTTTCTTATGGCTTGCTTGGTCATCTCAATTGTGTGTAAATTCTCCCAAACAATAAGTAGGGTGCAGTAATCACTTTCTTTTCTAAGTTGACTCAGACAGATATGATAATCTTCCACTTCTAAGAGAAACACTTTAGAAATCAATGAAGTTGAAGCGTAGTTTTTGAATGTTACACAATTGAGGAAAAGTAAGCTTAGTATATTTGATGTTAATGTTTCCTATTGTATTTTGGTTGTGGATGAGTAATAGACTAGTTATTCCTGTATAACATGTCTTTAATTCATTCTGTGTTGCCAATAAACTTTTTTTTTTTTTGTYTCTTCCCCTCCCCTTCCAAATTCAGATCTGTCCTATTTGTGTATCTCTTCCTTGGGCAGATACTAACCAGGTTACTAGAAATCTTGTTAGCCATCTAAATCTAAGACACCAGTTTGACTACGGCGAGTTTGTGGTAAGCTTTTTCTTCTTTGATGTGTCAAGGAATAAATGGTAACATTTTTTTCTAAAAATCAAAATGCCAAATAAAAATTTTTTACCAAACTTCTGCTCTGGACATGCTATGTTCCTGTCCTATATGGAACTTGGAAGCAGACCTGTCTGTTCTTAAACTTTGTTATCTGTACATAAAGKGCTACTGGGAGTAGGTCTTAACTCCGTCAGTAGTTAAACTGCTCCAAGCTGATGTGTTAAGTCTTTGGCTTAGTGTTCTCAATCTGAACTATTTATTACTTTTACTCTGTTTATTAGAACAGTTTATTACTACTGCTTGTGGGGGAAATAAAATAAATGCTACTCTGTTTTATTGAAATTATCGACCTTTTAATGCAGGAATTGCTAAATTATATTCTTGGGACTCAAATTGCAGCTTGTTTATCTGGTATTGCTCCTACAGCCTCTCTTCCAATATGTTGTAAGAGAGACTGAAAAAGAGATGTGTCATTTAAKCAATGTTTAGATTTTTGGTTTTCAGGCTCTCTTTGAGTAAATGACCTTGAAGTAGATCTAGAACTACATACACAGATGTAGTCAGTTGGGGATTCATAAGTCAAGCCAACCATTTGGGTTCTATATGTGGGATCAGAGAGCTGGAGAGTTTGTGGTAGTTTCTACAGAGTTTGACAGGCTTTGGGGTGTGCTGCATGAGCTTTGTGTGGGGCAGACACTGTATTTGAGTCACAGGCAGTCTCACTGGGTCAGGATGGCAAAGATGAAGTATATTGTCCTTCAAGTTGAGTGAGCTGTGATAAAGGCCTGAAGAGCTAGGRTTTGATACCCTAGCTAGGGGATYGGGCTCTTTGATACCCTAGCTAGGGGATTGGGCTCTTCACCATGAGTGCACGTTTGATGACATAAAACTGGTGACAGGAATTCTATTTTGGGGAAACTGTTATAATTGCACTTAAAAGATGCATTATTCTGGCATATTAAAAACCTGAAAGATACTTCCGCAACAGTAGCAAACTTTTTGTGTTCCATGTTTGCTTTCTGATTTTAAGCAGATATTCTCAACAATCTATGGTTACTGTTGTCTGGGGATCTCGTTTTGGTTTTATTAATGGAGGAKATTGTGGCTGGTTAGAAGCCCTGTTAAAAGAATTGCATGATACAGTCAGCTTTTCTGAGCTGGCAGTTCCATAATGTAATTGAGCCAGGGAGAGAAGACGGACCCTTCTGCTTAATGAGCCTTGTCCCACTCAACTGATTCCTCTCCTGTCTCATGTGTCTCTTGGTACTTGGTTCAATAAAAGGTACTGTGCAATATAAACAATCATTTAGTAGCATAAAGATGAAGAGTCTTCATCCAGGTGCCATTTCCTATGTGAAAACATAGCAGATGAATAATTAAACTAATGACTGTGCTATATCTAGAGTGTTTGTCCATTTTGATGATGTTTTCATTTTGTTTAGAATCTTCAGCTTGATGAAGAAGCCCAATACCAAAATGCAGTTCAAGAATCCTGTCATGTGAACTTTTAAAGTAGAGCCCCCTACATCTTCATACTTGATTATCAGAGAGAAAAATTTGTTCTGTTTTCGATCTGACATGTATATTAATAAAAACATTCAGTAACYGGTTTTTGGGCTAAGCTTCTTTACATACTCATAAGGACTTCTGTAAATGATTTTGCTGAAACTCAAGCTTGACAGCTTTACTGAGATGTGCCCCTATGGAATTAGGGACATTTTTGGAACTTCTGTTGTCTTGATTTTCTGTAACTTTTACTACTCCGTTAATTACATGTTCATATGATTAATGTAAGATGTTGTAATTCACCAAAACCAACTTTAAAAGTATGTTTAGAAAGACATGCAAGGATGTTCTGTTGCACTGTTGGGTTTCTTCAAGTTCAGCTGTCAGAAGGTATCTTAYGTGTTAACTTATTTTTTTTTCTCTTTCTGCCAAGGGCAGGCATTTGTCCTGCCAAGAACTAATTTTATTTTGATGTTGGGATTTGTTTTTTACCATTGCTATGTGACTGAAAATAACGACAGCTCAAAATACTAAAATATTTCTTTTCTGTAGATGAACAATGCAGAGCAGGGCTTTTTTCACCTTTCATTGAGAAAGAATGATGCCATTGCCTAGAAGTAATTACATCTATTTTTTCCYCTTTGAGAGCATAACTAAAATAGGATGCTTGCTTACTAATGTGATGAGTGAGGAGTATTTATTCTCTGTACTACCAACTCCTAAGGAAGATTACATATTTTCTGAGAAATTCAAGATCACATGTAAAAGCTAGACTTTTTTGTCTTATGACTGTGACCAGATTTTGTTGGAGTTTTTAAAGAACTTTGGGTTTTACATTTGGAATTGAAGKTTTTTTGTGTCTTGTCGTACATGAAAGTCTGTGTAGCTAAATAACTAACTGGCTTCACACCTACCAAAACTTTTATTTGGTAAATTAAAACTTGTACATCTCTTGCATCCAAAGCCTCAAAAAACAGTTGAGAAGAAAAAAAATCTTACTTTAAAATAGTTACCAGCCTATTTTGAGAGTTCCTGTTTTAGATTTCCACCTTGCTAGCAAGAGCATCATTAAAATTTGAGAAAGTAGTAATAATGCAATTTTGATTTTAAAGAAGATCCATTTGAAAAACTTCAGGATCTTTTATTTAATATTAAAATGGAGAAGGGGAAAGAAGGCTGCACAGCATATGTTTTGGAGCTTTAAATGGTGTTTTCAGCATACACCTGTTAGGACAGRCTGCATCCTGCATTGCCATCACCCATTGTCATGTGGTGGAAAATATCCCCAGTAATTTTCTTAGTCTAGTTGGTGATTTATGCGTAGTAATATCAGTTGTGCAACCAAAGTACAATCTGCTTCTTGTGCCCTGCCTCCCTGTTCCTCTCCAAGCAGGTTTTGATTATTCTTTAAATTCTGGGGTATTTCATATTCCAAAACTGTTAAGGTTGAAATGCCTCATTTTACAATGTAACATGTTTCCGAACTGAAAGTTCTAATTTATTGAGTGTTGGAACCACTATACATTGTAACTTGACTTTTCTATCAGAATTTTTTTGTAAGTGCAAAACGTGACAGAAGGCATTGCTGGCTAAAATACAGAGAAAGTTGTCTATTTCAGAAATAGTTGTATATTTCCAAAGCCTTGTCTGAAGGTTATATCCTTTTTATAACAACATTTCTTGCATTTTGTTACCATCTCACTACAGTATTTTGACAGCAGACCACACACGGAACTTATATTCCAACTTCCCTACTTGCCCCCATACTCTTGTCTGTGTGTTCTCACTTGTGTGTCAGCTCTACTGCTTGTGTGACCTCATACTGATTTGGAGTGGTTTACTGAGCCAAAAGAAAAAAATTTAGATTTTTACTTTGCTCTGTAAAGCCAGCTGTGAAGCAGTGCCCTTACACAGAAAGGAACTTCAAGGTATCTGACGCTGAAGTTTTACCTTTTTAAAAAAAACCACATACTATGGTGATTTACTACTGCATACATTTCCTAAGGAGTTTAACAGTTACATGTAAGTTTAGTTAACTTTTTTAGATTCAATAAAATGTTTCTATGATCTGGCAATAAAATGCCTATAGCCAATACAGATTCTGAATGCCTCATGGACACTGGAACTAGTTCTTTCTATTACTTGAATATATCTTGAGAATTTAAAATGAAATTACATCTATTTTAAAACTCTGGGAAACAATTTTTTCTATAGCAATAATTAGTTGTCACAATGCATAGTTGCTGAGCATTTTAGTCATGTTTAAGTGTTAAGAGAATACACATTTTAAAGCTAAAAATGTGTATTAATGCAATACAAAAAAACCCTTTCAAAATGTTTATCCTCCTTATTTAAAATCTGTATTGGCAGGTGCTGCCTTGCTTAAGATTTTGTACTTTTAATATGAAGAGATTGCATCCAATACATTCACTAGGTAAGCGTTTAATGAAAGTGAAACTATTTAAATATGTTGCTGCTGGTCATGATCTTTCTCACTGAAACTCAGACATGCACAAAAAGCTGTGTATTTGATTGGTAATGCTCAAAACATGGAATCTTTACTAGAAGATTGCTTCTTAACAATGTTTTCATGTTCATGTTGCATTATGTATGGTTTCAATATGTTATGTTTTAATTGTACCTTCTGGTTTTTCTCTTATTAAAGTATTTTATTTTCTWTTTGTCTTTTCATTGCATAATAAAGATGATCAATTTCCTTGGTGCTACTTCTTCCTTTTTAGATGCTTTCTAAAACTTAAATATGTGGTCAGTTGTGTGTCTACTCACTTTGAATTTTTTGAATTCAAATGAATTTTTAGAATTGAGCTGCTGGAATGATGAGATGTCACTGATGATGCATCTATGAGCTGACAATTTACCTTATATCTTATTTTGGATGTTTCCAGCAAGCAGAAAGAATGATAGGTTGGCCAAAGTCTACTTCATGCATCTTTTCTTGCGTTCATRTTTGTATGCTGCTGTCTCATGCAATGTTAATAGAGAAATAACATCCTAAAAGGAGAGGGAAAGGGGTTTGTAACACTTGGCATCATTTGCAAACCTTGTTATTTAAAGGTAGTTTTTCTTAGAAGATTTAATGCTTTTCTGAGGAAAGAATTGCCAGTAAGTTGGGGCTGGTTGCAAGTTTTAACCAGCAAGGTGGCAGCTAGATGGTTTATCCTTCTGCCCTTTGTTCTTGCGCTGAGAAAACCTTTGGTTATTTCTTGTGCTTTTGCATTCTAAGAACACACAGATGATAATACAGTAATAAAATTGTTATTCTGAATGGCAGAAATGTAACAAAGTTACGTAAATTCCCTTTTTGTTAATTTATTCTTTCCCCATATAATCTAATTTTCTGATCTCTAAGTAAACCACTATATCTTCTGAATCTGTTTATAAGCCCTTTGTTAGAGATTTCATTTGATTTGATTTGATTACAGCAATTCATATTTCAGTACTTAGAGAGAATGCATGTGATGTGTTTAATTCTCATTGGCAGTATCTTGGTTATAGGATACTTGAGCTCTGTAAAACTTCCCTTTGTTCTCTAGTCTGGGAGAGGAGGATTTTTGTGCACTCAGCTCATCTTCTGACAGGTAGTTGGGGCTAAAAGGCTTTCTGTGTTTGGGAAGCATTCCTGGATCTCTCTTTTTTAGATTTGACTTTTGGATCTGGTGAGGTTTGAACAAGTGTCTGTGAGGACACCACTATAAAAGAGTGAATAGTTTATTTTTTAACATCCTTTGTTTTATGCAGAAACAGACACACCATAAACACTGTTAGGGGATGGGACAGTGTTTGCTGGACATGGGAAAATGCGCATTTGTGAAATGACTGCAGAACTTGGCATCCAAGGCTGCCTTACTGCAAGACAGAAGAGCTACAAGAGTATCTGACAAAGGCATCTTCAGATTTCTTTCAGAATTGGAGAAATAAGCAATGAAAGGGCACAAAACCTGCACAGTCTGTTCTCTATACACTGTCCATTTGCTCCAGAATTTAGGTTTCTTTCCTGTTGTGGCTGTATTTGAAAAATTCTGGAGGAGACAAAAAACATGTAGGATACAAAATTCAGGGTGCCTGCAATGAGAAGGTATTTCAATAATGTTAAAACTTCCACTTCTAGTGAATTGCCAGACTCTTAYTACAGTCAAAGCATGGGGATTTTTTTGTCTCATGAGCAGAGTAAATCTGTACTGTTTCTTACATTTTTCAAACTCCTGGTCTGCTTTGGGAAGGACCAATTTTCACCTCTTCATTTTCTAGCTCTAACCAGCCTCATTCTATCTGTAACATCTTTGTGGACATGATCATGAAAGAGCTAACAAAGTGAATTTTATCTTTATTCCCTCACCACACCTCACACTGTTAGGAAATTGAGGGAGAGGAGGGAGGAAGGGAGGAAGGGAGGGAGGAGTCATCACTCCCAAAAACATTTCATTCTATTTCAAATCTGTACTTCAAGTACTCTATGCATTTAGAGGCATTCTCCAGTTCTGTGAAGCTGTAGGTTATTTCCTAGGGCTTAGAGASAGAATACTGTTTTTATGAACTTGCTCAATCTCATGAGAATGTGTAGTCACTGAGAAAAGGGCTTCTCACTTTTACATTCTTTCTTTGCTGTTGTGTTTCTGTGTCTCATTTTTTCATAGAATGGCTTGGGTTGGAATSAACCATAAAGATGATTTCATTCCAACCCCATGCTGTGGGCAGGGACACCTTCCAYTGGACCAGGTTGCTCAGAGCCCCATCCAGCCTGGCCTTGAACACTTCCAGAGATGGGGCATCCACAGCTTTTTTTGGGTACAGCTGTTCCAGTGTCTCACCACCTGTTTCCCTCTATGTGCATTTCCCTACAGCAGTTCCCATAAATGTACACCATGTGTTTCCCTCCCACTMCCTTTTCTGTCTTTTAAAGTAGTCAGCAATTAAATTGCCACGATTATATTACTTGGCTACTAATTATTGTTTCATATTCTGTATGTTATATAAGCTCCTCTGGCTGTGCCCTTAATATGGGGCTGGTGTGGGCCTCAGGGGTAAATACAGTAACTAAGAAGCTTAGCACCAATAATTTCCAGATTYCTCCAGACATGTTTACTTCTCTGGCTAGAGGAGTTTATGTTTCTCAGAAGTGTTTGCGCTTGGAAAGAGTCTGAAAGTCTTACCAGATAGATTTTATTGCTTTAAAATACATTTTAAAGTGTTTASTTTGTTGTTTTCTGTAGGGGAAGGATCTGGTTTTGGCTTGGAGAGATTAGGATGAGGCTGAAAATTAAAAGCTTTTCACAAAGACCAGTTCTTTGATGGTAATAGCACTCGTTTTTCCCCCMAAAAAACCTTGCATTAGGTTCTCTGGTTTTGCAGGTATGGACAGAAGAGCGTGGGATGTTTTTTCTCCAGGTTAACTGCTGGCTCTAGTGCCATAGAAGGTAGGATTCATGAGCCGCCTTAGTTGTGAGACTGATCAAACTTGAGCAGTTTCTTTTAAGAGTTTTTCTTTCATAATTCAAACCACCAGAGGGCACTGAATATTTTTGGGTATTCTCTAAATAAGAATTTAAGGGTGTTAATTCAATAAGTAGTCGTATTCCAAAATGCTATCAGATATGGAATTTTTCTCCAGATGTCGAGAAAATTTAATTAATCTTTTACAGATTTTTTGGGGGTGAAGAGACTGGCTGGGGTCATTCCATTCCAAGAATATTTGCACTTACTTTAACATCTTGAAATTACAGATTTCCTTACATTGCTTTATGATCTCTGGCAAGTAAGCAGTGTTTCCCCCGGACTCGTCTCTGGGAAGAATGGAGTGCTCCCCTGTTCACGAGTGAGCATAAAATGTGACAAATGGCAAACGCCATTTACTTGCGAGACYTTTCCCTGCCCAAGGGCGTTCTCCGGAGGGTTCTCGGGCTCTTGCTGTAGTGCAGGCAGGAGGCACACGGGGGCAGCTGAGGACTGATGCATTCTGTGACAGTGACAGTGACAGGGGGTTAGCGCTGGCTCCTGGCTCCTTGCTTTGTGAGACTGCTCGCATGTCACCGCCCTCGCTAATTCCGTCTGCCGCGGTGCTCAGGTCCGCTAGTGCCCCGTCCCGGTGTGCTGCATTGTCCCTCCGAAGCATTCCCCATAGTTTGGGGGTGACACAGTCCTCCGGTGCGAAGAGAGGAATTCTCCCAGCGATGGCTTATACTCCCTCGCCTGAGAAGGAACTGAGTGTCCTTGCAGTGTGCTCTTGCTGTGGCATGACAGTGCCCAGCCACAGCCACTTTAGTTGCTGCCTATCAGGGACAGTTTGTTTCACACCGAAATCTGATTCATATTTGCCGTGAAATGTGTTTGTGTAAAAACATGTCAGACATGATTCAGATCCCTGGGAAAGTGAGACAGATGTGATCCCGTATGAGTAGTTACTTATGAAATACTGTTTTCTTACACGTACAAAAAATAATGGTTAAAGTATGACTGAAGTGGCAGTGGGCAGGGAGGTGTGTAATGTTATACCCAAGCTTCTGCCATTTGCTTTTTAACCTTGCTTTTTAATTTACCTGTRGCTAAGCAGTGTGAGGAAGCTGAAGGTCTGCTTCACTTTTGTGATAAACTCTTAAGGAAAGCAAACACATTGTTTGCTCCTCTGCAAGCGGTTGGAACACTTGTATTTATATATGGTGTAATTTCCACTTTTTTACATTACATCCCACGTGACACTTGCTAGGTTTGTAAACACTGGAGCTTTCTAACTTTAAATATTTAGGTATTCAACTTGTAACATTCTGGGTTTGATCCAGCGTCTGTTATATTGCAGGTTTATCTGACAACTCTTATCTTGATTGGTGCTTTTGCCTCATCGGTCAAGGAGATAACACTGCAATAGTAGTGAGAGATTAACGGGAAAAGTGAACCTAATTTGTGCAAGATAATGCAGGAAGCTTGAGACAGAGCAAGGGACGATGCACTATCTGAGAGTATAGACCATCTGAGTATCTTCCTGCTCTTGCATTTGACCTATAAGCACTGCTCTAAGTGGGGTACATAATGTTCCTCAAACCAGCACTTTTCTYGTAATGAATTCTTATCACTTGAAGCTGACGCTGAAACTTGTGATCAGACAGGTTCCATCCAAATGTCAACGAGCAATTGTGAATCACCATTGTTTTCCGAGCGATATACAGATGGCAAAATTATCAAAGCATTTCTGTTGCTTTACAGAAGATTAACAAAACTWTTCAAATATGGAACCACCTACCAAAATTTCTAGAAAATCACTGTATGTATGGAGCTAATCATACTTGGRTTTATGGTTCTCAGTAGTTAGCTGATACTGCGTTTTGAAATTAAGTTCCTTTCATTCTTGCCCTTCTCCACTCATTTWTCCTAATCTCTCTACCCCTATTATGGTCTCTTCCCAGATTATTACCCACAGATGTAGCTTTACAAAAAGAATAAACCAGGTGTTGCTTCCCATCTGCATTGGACGATGCCTGATGAATGTTCCTTCTTCTGCAGCCAGGCAGGGGAAAAGCACTGCAGTATCTTTATTACTGTGCTGTGATAGAGCCCACAGGCAACCGTGACACGAGGGGAAGGAATGATGACACAGTGCCTGTCCCGGGGAATGTGCAGTCTCCGCTGGCATGTTCTCCATCTGTCTGGAGCTTGCAAAGTGAGCTCAGCAGGAGATCCAGGCACTCACTTGCAATAGATCTGCAGCAAGCTCCACAGCAAGTTCTGATATCTTTCATTTTCCTTATTTCTACGAGCAGTCATGAGCGCATGAGAGTCTGTGGGGAAAGAAATGTAATTGACTGGCAAAAGCTCAGATTTTGCAGGTGTCTCTTATAGTTACTCAGGGCTCATTAGATATCTTAGCACTTGTAAAAGTTGTGAAACATGTTCAAGGCAAAGAATTGCAAGGAAGGAAAAAGCAATCGACCAGTTAAAGACCTGCTCCCTCTCCTTTGCATTTAATGTTTTTATTTTTCTTCAAACTTAGAGCTTGCAATCAGGATACTGGTGGAGTCTACCTGCAGATCAAAATGTTAATAGAAATAACATCCTTGAATACCACAGGTTGCCTGTGTCAAGAAAGGACATGAATAATTTTGGCTGTTGTATGTTAAGGAAACTTCTCAGTCTGACCCTGCACAAGACTCTCACGTGTCTCAATCTGCAGCTTGCAAAGCTGAGCTACCTGTACCAGGTGCATTCCTCAACATTTATGCCCTGGAAACTGTGGAATAGACAGAATCTAAGACTACTGTTCTTTTTGTTCATCTGAAAATGCACACTGTCTATTCAAATGAGTTGCACTACTCTTAATGAATTCATCTCCATTAATACTCAGTTATTTCTTACTGTGGGCCTCAGTCTTGGAGGTATGATATGGCTGTATTCATCTGATAAGGAAAATGCAGGGAGTCCTGTAGGAAAATCCTCAAGGAAAAGAAGGGGTAGGTATATTGCCTGAGCACAGAGAGTAAGTCAGCGATAAAGCAAGATGTTTGTCATTGTGGAGAATGTGGTCACAAAAGCAGATAAGGTCTGTTGAAAGGATCTTCCATGATTAGACAGAAAAGAAACTTCCTGAGGACTGCCCCATATGAATTACTTTCTTCTGAACATGTATTAAAAAAGYCCTTTTAGCTTCTTACTGGGCGACACTGAATTTTCTGCCAAGAGCTTCTATCTTAAAAGTCTTGATGTTCTGTTATTAACATATTACTTATTTWTGCATTGCATGTTGTTTTATTTTACCAGATGATTGGTTCAGRTGTAAAAAATCTGAGTTTATTTAATGAAAAAGTGGTGTGAGTTGTCATATAACTTTTGTGCCTTCTGTGTTTGGTGTCACTATCTGCCAATTCCCACACCTTCTAATGTTTTCTTCTGGTAACTCACTTTTTAGCCGGTCCTGAAGAGCAGCAGTGGTCAAGACACAGAGGTTGAAACAACTCTTCATCCCTCTATTTAATATTGACAAGAATTTGGTGCGAGCTCCCAGTAAGGGTGGATAAATCTTAGAGGTGGGGATGGGGAACAAAGAGCAATTGTAGCAATTATTTCCATCTAAAGGGGAGCAGAAAAAAAACAGAAAAGCCCAGTTTTAGGCTTTCTTCCAACACCAAGTAGTAAAACTAAAACTGTGCTATTTCTGTTGAGTTCACCATCTATGGAAAGCCCTTGTAAGGTGCTATAATCAAGAAATAATGGCTAGAGCTGCACTAGTCTTTTAGTTTTGATCAGGAGTGTATTTTTTAAGCAAGCGTTATCATCGTTACCGTTCCTATTTACCATGCTTTCGCTCACATCACAGAACAGTGAATATRTGTCACCACTGATGTCCACTCCTTGGGATGAAATCAGAGCCAGACTAAAGCAGAGCTCTTTAGGATTTGTACAGCATAGGTGCCAGATTCTTACCACCAGATGTCTCAATGTATGGATCTGTTCCAGTTGGTTTGAAGTGATGGTTGCTGTGGACATGGCCAGTCTAACCCAGGGAGCCTTCAAAAGCGCTGCCATCATTGTGTCAGGGACCAAAGTTGTGTCTMAGGCCCTGCCATATTTGGTCYGYTGTTGTGCACATCAACAAGAGAATGAAGAAAAGTCARTGMAGAAAACCTTATTGTTTAACTGGTGGGAATTTGACCCTTAAGRAAAACAATGKATTTGGTCAATCGATRGGAACTTGACCTGTGAAAGAASAAYRATATACARTGGAGYTRTTGATAGCAYAGAGGTGGTATCGTGAGATGTTAYGGCCTCATMTCCCRCTCTGGCCAAGCATGAGTTGTCATCATAATGGGAAAATTTCCACTGCAAGAGGAGGAGTTGGTGGTTGTGGGGTGAGGGGGTGAAAAGGACAAGACACATGCCATTTTGATCCAGGGGACACCCTGAAGGTGCAGTGCCTGCCTGCCCCTCCTGCCTGAGCACCATGGTCCATCTCCTTCTCCTGCTCAGCAGCTTTTCAAGGAACATATTCCTTGGTACATGSTCAGTATGTATTATTTGCTACTACGATGAATAAAAATACATCTGCTTTGCAGATCACAGTTTGCAATCACAGTTGCACTTCAAGTTTTTTGTTTTTTTTTTTGTGCATGGGCATCCTCCAGAACCCTAACATTAATGGTGATGAGGATGGGATGCCCAGAGCACAAAAACTGACTCAAAAAACTGGCAAGGCTTGGGCACTGGAGAGCAYGGTCGCACCAAGAGAGGCTGTTCCATGGGTGTGTGAAACAAGAACAGGGCTTGGTCAGTGAAGCACGGGGCTGCACCAGAGGAGTGAAGCATGTAGCTGTACTGAGAGACACTGTTCCATGTGTGTGTGCAGCACAYGGGAGGTCAAGATTTAAGTCCAGGTATCCAGCTATGTGTGGGAACTTAGTAATGTTTTTCTGTGTTCAAAGTGTAATCAGTGCCATGCCCTTGTTGTTGCATGGTGTAGATACTGTAATCATAGGTCAAGATTCCAGACTCCATTAGGAAGRACTCTTAGTCCTTTGTGTTTTTGGTGCTGCTGGATGATACCAGTAGAGGAGTTACCACCCTCAGTATTTTGGTTTTCATTATCACCTTCCTGTGTGAGTGCATCAGTAAAGATATTTCATGAAAAGGAGCCTCAGGCCATGGCTCCGCAGGTGGAGCAACTGGGTGGACACAGGGTATTGTGGGACAAGATAGAAACTTGTACAAGTATTGGCCCCAAACCATGGGAGGCTAAAGAGCCAATGGGAGTGTTAAAATATTGGGGAGAGTTTGTGCAAATTCCTCAAGTACACTCTAAAGAGTGGCTTAGTCGTGCATAGCTGAATGGCTGAATGTCTATTATATTCATACAAAGTTGCAGTTGATAAGAACACAGAACTTGAAAAACAAACAAGACAAGCACATGGAATGGCTGAGGACTGTGACACTGCAATCTGAGATCTCAGTGAGTTAGGCGTGGAAGTAAGGTTAAGTCATAAAATAGTTTTAGTGCTATTAAATATTGGTCCTCTGTCAAATGGTTATAGTTCAAGTACAACTCAAGCTTAAGTTATAAGTTAAGTTAGGTGTAAGTTAAGTGTTGTTCCTTTATTGCATTTTTAAGTTTGAAGTATAAATTAAAGTACTGTTGAGTGCTGTTAAGCTTTTAAGACATATTCCTTTTTATCCTTGTCTCACTGTCCTTTTGTCACACACACACACAGACAGTTCCTGGTTCATTTCTGGTCTKCTTGTCTGGATTTTATTTGGCTTTGTTGTTGATTGTTTTTCCTTGGTGTGCCTTAACTATTCTGTAAGTGCTAGAGTGAATGTTGTTAAGAAACTCTGTTATGCTKTCATAATATTAAATCTAGTTTTTGCTGATGATTTTTAAAGCAATCTCAGACTCTTATTCATAACCTTGGATGCAGGAGATTCAGAGAAATTCTTTGTGTCAAGCATTCATTTAAAGCAGAATGCATTTAAAACTATTGCACAGAATACTGATTTGCCAGCCTGGACTACTCAGGGACATATTATTAATGTTAGTATTAAATTAATATGGTATTAAATATCCCACAGAAAATGATTGGTCGGGGTCTGATCATCTGTGTAATACCTTGTGAGATTGTATATAGAGAATGAAGGAGGACGAGATGAAAGCAGTGATTTTTATTGGGGGTGCTGACACTCTGATACAAAATCCTCGTCTGTTACTATGAGAAACAGACTGATTAAGACTGCTCCCCCAGCATATGAAAGTGTAATAATGAACCTTTTGATTAATGAAAGAGGAAATCCTCTGGGTGAGATGATTGAAAAAATACAGCAGGTGACCTTGGGGAGTGGAACCCCTGGGGAAAGGCTGGGAACTGAAAAACCCTACCAACTGGGCTTATGACACCACATGATGGCTACATGCCAGAATTAAGATTCCAGGAAGAGATTCAGAAATCCAAGCAAATACTAATGATTTGTTAAGCAAGTATTTTTTGTATTTTGCTTTTACCCCTCCTTTAGTAGCAAGTGGATTTGTGGTGTTAAATTCTGTATACCCACAGCACAGGAGTGGCCATAAAAGTCACTAATTTTTATGGTTTTTTTCCAATCAAATTCTAACACATAATTTGCATTTCAGCCTTCTAGAGTGGAGATTTCATTTTATGAATCTTCAAGTATATGCTGCAAGTTCTGAAGTATGATGGAGAAAAATATGAGTTTATTTGCARTAGTGTTGGAGAACTAYRCTAAGCAGAACCTACAAAGTGTAGGCTCATCTGTGCCATCTTTTGGGAAGAGCTGCTGGTGAGCTCCCCACAGAGCTGCCCTCGTGCTTCAATGTGAACAGAGCTAGCTAATTTCCCTCAAAGGAAAACTGGAGAGCAAGGTAGTCACTACMTGGGAGATTTTCAAGGAGCTAAGCACAATGTGAACATATCCACTGAGGTCCTGATGGGATGTAGTTCATCTGCTGAAAGATATGATATCGTGCTGGGGTATTGCAGGGTACAAAGCAGAATACCCAGCTCTTGCTGCAGTCTTCTGGAGTTGTTAGTGCTTCTGATGTAAATGACCAAGTTTCATCAGGTCTGAAAATGCTGACCTGTGCTGTTTTCATAGCCTTAATCATAGGACTATCAACAAAGAAAATAACGCTTAGAACAGGACAAGAAACCTAAAAAACATTTTCCATAGCTTGATATAACTTTTTTATAAAATTACTTTACTTATAATCATCACTTTATGTCATTTTCATACTTTTTCTATTTTTGTGATTTGTAATATTACACTGAACTGCCTTCACTGTTGATTTAAAACAAAACTCAGTTCATATTTATCACCATTGTTGAATAAAACTATTGTTTCTGGAAATTATCTTCCCTCTTCTTCACAGTGGATGCCAATGTTGAAACAACACTCCCTATTGTCCCTACTGACTGTGCTTTGCTTATCATTGCGAGATGGTTTTGGCTCATATGGGCTGGATGCCTTTGGATAAAACGAAAATCCTCCTAAGTAAAAGCCTCTTTGTGTAGAGAAAGGGTGAGAAAAGCAGAGAAGTTTCCAGGTGTATATTAGTTTATTTTTTTAAATTGACTTTACCTTTGTTTCAGARGAGCTATTCTACAGTTGCACTGTTTTAAACTATAGGAAAATTGAAGTCCATTCACTTTAGGCATTAGGAGCACTGCTCCTACTCGTATACTCCCTTGTGCAATTGTTGGGTCAACTTTCTTTTGGATTATGCCCTCCCTATCCATTCKAGGTCCTGCGCAGTTTTACTTTTCAGGTGCCCAGTTATAGAATGGACCCTCCATGGAACCTGTTCCTGTTGCTGCTGGGATTACAGCAGCAGAAGCAAAGCAGGCAATCACCATCWCCATTCCTGGGGAGTGGCACTGGTACCAAGTACCAACTCAGCATTTCCATCGGCAGGACTAAGAGGTGGGAGTGGGAGAAGTGGGGGAGGTAACTGTTCTTCTGTGTATGTTTTAACAGGGTGCCTCAGCCTCACACCCCCAGAACAAAACATCTGGGTGACCCTGGCTAAGACAACCAGACAGGATACCTCATACCTTCGCACTGCTCTGCCCCAGAACCCATTCATGATCAGTGTGTGATCAGTGTCCCTCTCACTGCCCATGAGCTGAAACAGCTGTGTAACAGCACCCCTGTGGCCTGTCCGGCTCCTGGARTGGGGCAACAACTGCCTCACCTCGGGAAATCCCCTGCTTTACCCCTGCAGGAGCTGTGGATTTTAGGCACCTTGAATGCAGATAATTGTACCACCTTTAAATTTAGCARCAAAGAAATAACAAACTCCTATAACTTGGTGGGTCAGTGCCCCAATATCGTGGTATTAAAATGCTTTACACTGGTGTAATTCAACTACAGTGCAGCTAAMCCTGAGTTTTAGTACACGCATGCAACTTCCACAAGATACCTTGATCTACAGGGGCCGAGCATGGGCCAGAATGCCAATAGCAATTAAAGGTAGCCCTTGCACCTTAAGAAACTAAACCTCTTATCTGCAAATAAAACTACTGCAATAAAACTGAACTCACCACTGTCATACTCAGATCATATATACTTTTACTCTGACTACACAGATACAGCTAAATTCTAGAACGTTACCAAGACAATCACTGCCTCTGTTGTCTCCTGGGTTTGCAGGTGCATGAGCCCTCATGAGCCTGAATAGACTTAGTTGTTAGTAAAGTTTAGCAACACTRCCAGCACAGCTATATCTGATTTGTTAATTGATGTAGACAGCATTTAAACACGCTATGCTACAAAATGAAGCATCAATTGATTTTTTGCTTTTAATCACATGAGCATGAGTGTGAAGATTTTGTTATGCTATATAAATTTAAGTGACCATTCTAACTCTGTCCATGGACAACTACAGAAATTACAGACRTTTGCTCAACACCTCGTAAAAGACACCAGTTGGAATCTGTTTGCTGGATGGACATGGGGTTGGAAATGGTTAAAAAAAGGGATTAGTATTACTTTGTGCCTTAAATATTTGGTTTCTATGAATTATTTATTGTATTCCTTGTTTAGTATTGTTAATCCAATCTTTTATAGATGGCATGTTGCATYGTACTGTTGTTGGCATGGTGGAATATCAAGGTTTTCCAACCACGGACTGTGCGATGTGTCAGGGACCGAAATCGTGTCTAAGGCCCTGCTACATTTGGTCTGCTGTTGTACASATCAACAAGASAATGAAGAAAAGACAATGAAGAAAACCTTATTGTTTAAYTGGTGGGAATTTGACCCTTAGGAGAAGCAACGTRTTGGGAGCTTAACCTGTGRAAGAAGAACAATATACAATGGAGCTATTGTTAACATGGAGGTGGCATCATGAGCYSTTATGGCCTCATCTCCCACTCTRGCCAAGTGTGAGCTGATGTCGTAACTGGAAAAATTCCACTCCAAGAGGAGGAGATGTGAGGTGGGGTTGAGGGGTGAGGGGTGAGGGGCTGAAAAGGACAAGATGCATGCCATTTCAATCCAGGGGACTCCCTGAAGGTGCAGCGCCTGCCTGCCCCTCCCGCCTGAGCACCATGCTCCATCTCCTTYTYCTGCTCAGCAGCTTTTCAAAAAATCCAGTGGTCAGTATGTATTATTTACTACTTCAACTAATAAAAATACATCTGCTTTGCARTCACAATTGYGTTTCAGGTTTTTTTTTTTGTGCACGGGTATCCTCCAGAACCCATAACAATCATCTCCAAGCAGCTGGAGATGGCAGCGGGCAGAATTCAAGGGCTGCTGAACTTCCAGAAGAAATTTTGACGAAAGAGCTTTTTGACCTACCATACTTCACTGATTTGAGAACAGTTGACACCATCAATATTGGTGAGTAGGGGATTATAATATTTTCTTGCTTTCWTAGAAGTAGACCCTACCATTATAAGAACAATAATATCTATAACTGCTACTTCTCAATGTATCAGCAATGAAACAAGTATGGATCTGAGCAGTTGTAAATGGCTTAGGTGTCCTCATTACCTAGGATCTTTCTTTCTTATCATCTCTGATACTTAGACTATAACATGTTATTAATTTTGATATAATAATTTTTGAGTCTGAATTTACAATACAAATTCTAAATGCCATCCTTAGTTTTTGTGTTGGTCGATATATGTAGTTGGTCTGGGAAAGTAAAAGGTTAGTAAAGCCTGATCATTCAATTACCACAAGTACCTGCAGTTTAAGCATAAGAAGAAGTGATGGCAATTCCAGTGCTCACTGACAGCTAGGAAGTAGAAGAGATGGTTAAAGTTGAAAGAAATACTCAAGAGTCACAGACACCGTGATAGTACAGTGGTRCTGACATTTGAAAAATTAATTTGTGTGGAATCTCTAAGTAATCCTGAAGGATGCCATTATTTAAGCTGGTGATAAATGCAGTGTCTCACATATAACAACAATAGAAATAGCTTTGCATTTTCCAAAAGACAGATATCGAAATTATGTTGCAGGCAGATTTTTTTTTAATGCACACACATTTCTCATTTTCACTTCCTGTCAAAAAATGCACAGTTRCTAATATATTTATGTCTTGCCAAGAGTCTTGCTGGTTTTCCGTTGTTCAGAATGTTTCAGTGCCTGTTTTATTCTCTGAATCATAGAATGATTGAGGTGGGAAGGCACCTCTGGAGATCTCCTAATTCAATTACACCTGCAGGGTTACCTGCAGCAGGTCGCTCAGATCTGTGTCTGGTTGTTGTTTTGATTGTCATCAAGGAGAGAGACTACACAACTTTACTGGGAACTTGTCCCAATGCTTAAAAGCATTTACCATGAAAGAAAAATAAATTCTTAAATGTAGATGARATTTCCTATGTTTCAGTCAGTCTATTTCTCCTGTATTTCCTTTTTCTTGTTTCCATTTCATCCTGCATTTCAATTTCTCTCCACTGCTTTTTCTCACAGTGGTTCTTAAAAATAGTTGAAGTATTTCTGTTAGTCATTTTAATACAGTAATGATGTGCTTACTTGACAAGAAAAGGSTAGGTAAGGTGAGTTAATCGTTGTTGAGAGGACAAAGGTTTTGATTTATGATACTTTCTGCCTTAAATACCAAGTTGGTGTAAAAYTCTGTCCATGCAACCATTGACTGGAGAACAACATGGTCCTGTTTTCTGTGCCTGGGCTTCTGACCTTTCTTCTTCTTCAGGTGGTCTGGAGTCTGGTAAGAAAACAAAGAATATATAATCTTTATATGACTGAGTAAGTAATGCAGCTTAAGATGACCTTGAGAGGAAAAGAGTTAATTAWATTGATTCTGCAAAATAAGAATTCTATTGTTGTCTTTGTGGGAGAGATAAATTATTTCTGTTTCCTTGGGGGTCTTAGTGTTGCTGTTYTTCATAGGCCTGGCTATACATGGAAAGAGATTATCTTCTGTTCCCTATGTAAGCAAAATGTCCACTAGTGTTCAAAGTTMCCAGAAGAGCAAGTCTGGGGTTAGAATCGAGTATGGAAATTTATTTCAGTTCTCCATACCTCAATGGATTTTTTTTTCTATAATACGTTATAATTGATATTGAAAATTATGCTTTTTTAGCCACTGGATGTACTTGGAMATGACTGCTCCCTGTTCCTCCAATCCAGCTGAAATATTTCAAGTCAAAAATAACAGTTGAGATTTCGGTATTATTACCTGTCTTTTGTAGTGAAATAGAGCATTTTGCTCGTTTTAGGAGGCTTTGTTGTAGAGGTCAGGAACTTTTGGTGCTATACAATATAATAGTTCAGAAAACAGAAACCAAAAAGYTCTTGAATGCTTGTTTCAGCTGTTCATAGCCTCAGGGTAATTTACAGAGTAAGGTATTATTTTTATGACACTTCCTAAGTACAATAACATTATCTAAGTTATGCAATTTAACAATCGTGGCAGCCTTATCTTCTTCCTTTCCACCAACGCATGCTCATACATCTCCCGAAGTAAAGTGCTCAGCCTCACATTCCCAGCTTTCCCTTTGTCCTCCTGTACCCCAATTCCATACTTTCCCACTATTTCCACTTCCTGTGCCTTTTGGAAACTCAAATCTCGTCCTTGTTTATATTCCACTGCAGGCTTTGTTACAGCCCATAGCAGGTGATGCAGGGTGCCACAGCCCATATCTTGAAGTTATCTCACATTAAGCTGGTTCCTAATAACTGGGTCTTGTGTGAAAGAGGGCTTCTGACCACCAGGGTTAATTATTTCATTTCCTTGTGTTCTGTAGCCAGAAAGAGCTAATTTCAAATYTCTGGATGCCAATACTAAAATAAYATAGTCTGGAGAAAACGCTGATAAGTTAGGGTGTGTCATCCAAACTAGATGATTATATTCCATCTGAACAGATATCCAAGCTAAGTGAGGTGGGTTGTCTTATGGAGATGCCAAGGCATCATGGTGGTGCCATAGATATTCTAGGCACATAGGAATTATCCATTTGTTTATTCACATTTACCTAATGTTTACATGATTACAATAGGTGAGATGTTTCCCACCTGTCCATGATGCACTTGAATTTTTTGTCAGTTCAGTGTGCTCACAAGCCGTGGTTTAACCAACCATTTCTATGTCTTAATTTACATGTTGTCCATGTCCAAAATTAGGGACTGATATTAAACGTGATCAAAAATRTGAGTATGTGTAGATTTAAAAATAGCATTGATTAGACTAAAWTAGATTTCTACTTGGTACACCTCAGCTAACACAACCCTACTCTGCATGCACAGTTCACTATGAACTGTGAATTTGCTTTGTATTTACAAKATTTTCACAGACTAGAAATGTATCATATAGTGTGTCGGGTTGGTGTTGAGACCAAAGTCACTGCCATGTGAACGAGTAATMCTTGTATGCAGAGATGCTCCTTTCRAAACAGAGTATTTTWCTCTTGAGAGTCACAGGAATAAAGAYGTAGTTTTGTTGGGAACACAGTGGAAAGAGGTGTTGGAAGGGATTCCTTCAGTATAAAACATTCAGTGGYYGTTTTCAGACTCTGAGGRCCRGCCTGGATTTCACTGAGTTGTTGAWTTTGATRTKGTTCAGTCATGAGCTCATATTCTGATTTGTGCACCAAATTTTGATTTGTGCACTGTCCTTAGTTGCTGGTTTTAGTTTGTGAGCTTTTGCTGCAGGTAGAGGAACTTTTCAAGGAGTTAGCCAGTTTGTGCCTTTAGCAAGGTTATACTTTCTGGTTAGTAGGTATGGGTACATTGTAGTTTATAGTTATTGGAACTGCAGAAGCCTTTTACTCACCATTAATGGTTATGAGGGGATTCAGCGTATATGGGTATGATTCTTCTCCTCCATCAATAATCTTTAACATAAAATGCAGTAACGTGATTTTAATTTTTTAATATTGCAAGCTTTACTTGTAATTTCTTTCCTCATAGAAATCTGCGTGAGTGGGAGTTAAAAAGCAAGTGGTCTTCCAAACATGTGTTGCTCACTTGGCCCACTTTCATTTCAGAACTTGAATATGTAGATACTGCTTTATACACAGTGATAATGAATTGTCTTATGCAGTGATAACAAAGTGTAATAATACAATATGTGCACAATAAAACTTCAACATGAAGGAGGAGTCTATTGACATTTCAAATGTATGGATGGTTTGTTTGAACAAGACGTCTGCAGTTATTAAACTGTGTGTGTATGCAGTTGTGGGTTTTTTTCCTAAAGTCCCCATCCTTATTTCTCATATATCAATGTAAACCTGAATGATACCAGTTAATTTTGAAATGTGAGATCAATATAAATCCTTCAGCACTTGCATCTGCCCAGCTCTGGAACCAGTTTTGAAATGGAGTCAGTCACTTTTCCACAATGATACTGGGTTTTTTAGGGTCACCTATCTTAAAGTCTGACAAATTTTTAAAATATGCAATAKTGCAAAGTGCTGAAACATGGTTGTTTCAGGAGAAATTCAATGAGGAAACAGATTATACTCAGTTTTCTCTGTAACTGACCCTTCAAGGTCAAAACCCTGTGCAAGGACATGTGTGGGTGGTAGTTAGGGGAAAAAAAAGGAAGCAGAAGAAGTTGATTAAAAACTTTGCCTGTTATATAAGTTAGATATTAAGTGTTTGCATGTGTCAGCTGGTGCCACTTAGAGAATTATCTCTCTTAAACATATAAATTATGGCCTCCACTTGGTTTGGTGAAAATGGTTTTCCTCTTACACAATCAGATTAAATAATCAAAATCTGACAAAAACTGTGAAGCAACACTTTGAGTTATTTTTAGTTCAGGTGAATCAAAATCATAAAATGAGATTTCTGACCTTTGTATTCGCAGTATTTTTTTCTGCCCTTTGCTGAAGTTTTTTTTTGATTTTCAGATCAAAAATTAATCTGTCATTATGAACCTAAATAGGGCATTCTGACAATTTCAAAGTTTTCTTTCTGAACCTTGATATTTCATGGGCAGTAGGATTTCTTTTTCTTTGTTTGCTTAAAATTTTTACATTAAGTCAGTTCAAGGGTTCACAGTTGTTTCCCTTGAAATCGTTCCCCTCGTTACCTGTTGAAACTCAAGTCTAGAAGACCACACCATACTGCCATCTTACACATTGTACAGATGTTAGAAATTACCACAATTAATATTCCTAGGGACTGCATGGACTTGATTTTTGCTGGTTTTCAGGATTCTGATCTTGTGTTGTTCATTGCTTCTAGCGGAAATTGCAGATGCTTATCACACTGGTAAAAGAAGTCCTACATATAAAGCTGCATGAAATTATTTATATAGAGAAAGAAAAACTGGAGGCAAACTGTAGTAAAAATAAAAGTAAAAATCCCACACTTTTTCCCAGAATTGCTGTTATATTTTTCCATTTGCTATATCTGCGACTTATATTAAGATCTTAGAATATAAAAATGTTTTTTATCTTCAGTTTGTGAATTTCTATTAAAACATACAAATAAAAGACACTCAGTAGTGATGGCTTAGAAAGGCTGTTTATGATTTTACTCACTCTGTGAGAAATGGTTGCATAGTGTTATGCCAAATATATCTGAGCCAGCCCAAAAATGAATTATCTAGTCAAATAAAAGAATTAAGATTGTATTTTACAGGCATGCTATGGCAAAGAGAATTGTTCTATGTATATCTCATCATTTGTCACTATATCTCTATGTATATCTCATCATTTCTATACATATTCTATGTTTATCTCATCATTTGTCACTATACCTCATTGTGATCTATATGCCACTATATCTCATTATGATCTGTGGATTCTCCATGTTGCAAAGGGAGTGTTTGAATTGTTACTGTTTAGGTAAATAGAGTCCAGACAGAGCACTGAGCTGGAGCTGAGGTGACCTGGACTATGCACCCAGGCATTCAAAGCCTTGCTGTGTGATGCCAGACCCCTCATTCTCTCCCCCAATCTTCAGATTTGCAATGGGAAGTTAAGCATTACTTCCACAGGTTCTGTACAGCTGCTGTCTAGTAGCAATACTTGATTCCCTAGAAATAATAGGCTCCTTTTCTTCCCATTTGTGAAGGACAATCCAGCACTACCTGAGTTGTGAGAGAAAAGAAGTTATGAAACCTTCACAGAAGCAGTTCTGGGCGAATTATTTATTGGGCAGCCTGAGGAGGGGAGGGTGCAAAGCTGCCACATGAGCAAATAAATATTTCCAGTCAAATGGGGAGGCAGTGGGTGCACTCAATCCAATACAAAGCCATGTGCTAAGTGCTGTCAGTGGAGCTTGAATCACATCTCTAATACTGTTGAGAAAGTAATGCGAGCTGCATTTCATTATATGCCTTTCTAATAATATCTTTTTTTTTTCTTCCCCCTCCCCAGCCTGCTCCAGAGACAACTGGTGAGTTCTGTTTAGAGATCTATTTGTATGCAYGGGAGGCAGTCAACAAAACCAGCTGCTCATAAACATCGCTGGGACAGACACAGATTTATAATTACTGTTATTGTTATTGCATTAATTTTCACACTTCATAAAGATAACARCAAGGGCTAATGTCCTACCTCACTTGTCTTTTTATTTTTCAGAAATAGACGTAGATGGAGGAGTTGATCAGGACATCTTYGACATAAATGAAGGTTTTTCAAAATTCAATCTCTCTTCTATTTTTTTTTAAATAATTTTCATTAAAGATCAATTAAATAACCGAATGTTTAACTCCTCTTCTCTTTAGCTTTAGGACTAGACCTTTTTGAGGGAGACATCAAACTTCATGGGGTGAGTTCAAATATAAAATGCAAAGCCAAAAATGTGCCATTGACTCAAATGTGAAGTATCACTGGCATGGAAATAATAGATTCATCCTGCTCCTACTAACAATAAATCCTGTTTATGTAACAATAAACTGAAGATGATTGGGGATGGAATTCTACAAAATGTCATAGRCAATGAAGGAGTCAGCAGCATTTGCAGAAACATTATCCAGCATGARATCTCTCCAGTGATTAGATCAATATTATTAGCTTCTTGTTTCTTTTTTTTATATTTGCACTTTTAAGAGATTAAACAGCAATGATCATCATCCAGGCATGTTTGTATAAAAAAAAAATCTTCATTTATCTGTATAATATTTATTCAGAGCTGATTAAATTTACTTAGCAGCACTACAAAACCTTCATCCTATAAGTAGATTGATAAAACCAGTGAAAAATTTAGAACTGTAATACCACATTTGAAGGTATCTGGTCAGCATACTTATCTGATCAACTAAGAAAAAAACTTCATTTACATCTCAAAAATATCTAGTAGAAAACCCCCAATGTGTCTTGCACTCAAAGTACTCTGAAAATAGTGTTTTACTCTCCCTTATGGGAAATATGCTGAATGTGTCACTGGATGCAAGGACAGCACTTGCTAAAGGCACAGAAACAAACCCTTACATTAGGAAAAATTACAAAATTATTAGTCTCTCTACAGTATTGAGGACTTTAGATCTTACTGCTTCCCACAGGAGATGAAGCTTCCATGCACATGCATCAAAAGCTCAGATTRTTTCTGTGGAGAAAATACTACAGAATCTGCAGACACCGGAAGAAGGGAGAAAAGGCATTTCAAACCCAAGCCTTAGACCTATGTGTAAACTTTCAAGGTTTCTGAGCTCATTATTTTTGTTTATGTCTTACTTGGAATTGTAGGTTTGCTWTAGCACTACTGTTGTCCTTGAAGCTGAATGACTTCTTACTGAGGACTGCATATTTGTTTTCTTTCTTAGATGCAGGATAGAAACTCCATCATTGGTGACAACTATCGGTGGCCCCATGTTATCCCTTATGTCCTTGAAGACAGCCTGGGTACAGTATTTGCCCTTCACAATGTCTGTATGTTGTGTTGATTGAACATTGAAATGTTAAACACAGGTTGATAAAGTTGCTGTGGCATCTTTTCCTCTTTTTGTCTAGAGCAGGCAATTCCCAGCAGGAATGGGGCTGAGTGTGCACAAACAGGATCTATAATCTTGATTTCAGTACTGTTCTTACCTCCTTTCTTGAATTATTATCCTGCTACACCCCTGCAGATTGTTTTGGTTTTGAAATCTTGTGTCTGAGACATGAAACTCTACTAAGCAGAAGTGAAAAGAGGGCRCTGAAGATATTTTTAAGGGCAGAAACCTTACCTGGCCATTTACATAATTTACAGCAGGGGAGGCAAAATGGCATTCTGACAGACAGTTTGCAATGGCACATTGCCAAGGCCCCTAATGTGAGCCAGGGACACATCATAGTTTGACTCCRTCCTTTAAACCTTTGGGTTGAAACTATGCAAGTTGCTTAGRGGTGATAACACAGATATAATGTGARTAATTCAAGTCCTGGAGAAATTCAGTGAGAGATCTGTAGCCTGCATTCTGCACWARGTAAAAAATGAAGTCTTCATTTCCTATCTATTTAATACTTGTTTACATAAATCTCAAAAAATTTAATGAAAGAATCTACAAAATTAAGACTCCTCCACACACACACTATCCTTTTATAAACTGTTCATGTCATATTTTATACATAAATTCCAAAGAAATATTACACAGGAGCAAAACAAGAGCAAGATACAGTGATGCAAGACCCTAATTTATGTTTTTTAGGACCCTACTTGGGTCTGACAGAAAGCCTTTTCATTTTCATCAAAGATTGCTGGAGCAAGACCCACCCTTGGGACTTGCTCCATGTGGATAACAGTAGAAATTTAGCAGTTCAGTATTGACAAGAACTGTTTGCTTTGCAGAAATGAATGCTAAGGGACTTATCCTCAAGGCATTTGAACAGTATCGATTGAAAACCTGTATTGACTTCAAACCTTGGGAAGGGGAGAAGAATTACATATYTGTGTTCAAAGGAAGCGGGTAAGAGAAGCAATTCAAAATAACTTTCATTCTGTTTGCTTTCAGATTATTTTCATGGCCAGTATTCACTCTAAAATTTATGTATCTGATTATAATTTTGCATTTTTGTTGTCTCCATTTTACCAGTCCTTTTTAAACTGTCATGGTTTCCAAAACAGGTATTACCTTAGTAGCAAAGAAAAAATTCTATTGATATTTAATCTTAAATACAAGAAGAAATCAAGKCCTTTAAGAGCTAATTTTCTGCATACAGTAAAAGATACCAGAAACAAGGCAATAATGTTCTTGACTGATCTTTGGATATATTTGGATATATGGAGTATCACTTTCAGATGGTCATTCTTTGTGTACCTTGGCTTTTAAGGGGGGGGGGAAAACAAGGCAAAATATGGTACTTGTCACTGTASGGCAATGAATTTGTTTGAATATTAAAATGGAGTTGCATTTGAGCAATGTCACATGAACATTCAGATAAAAAAACAATAGTTTTAAATGCTGTACAAGATATTTTACCAATATTTCACTTTATTTACCTCTTTTGATGAATAGTCATACTATTTAATCTTAAATTTTGCAAAATWGACTCCAGTAAAGAAGTCAAAATTGCCTCAACTTCTTCCCTTCTGAGACATTCTCTGTCAAAACAGTGAAACAAGGAAACAAATACATTCTCCACTCTATGCTGCTGAACCATTTCTCTTTCAGAAAATGAGAACAGGGAGAGCCTGATAACCTGGTGAGGAAATTTGCTTTCAGMAAATAATTTCCTGATACGAGAATGCATTCATAAATGGGAAAAGATTTTCTGATAGTAAAAATGTTTCTCTYTCCCTTTGGCATGGTCTGAGATATTTGTAGCAGATAATTGTTTCAAAATCTYTTTGGTGTCTGGCTCTTTGTATTTTCTGATGTTCATGCTGTACACATGACACTGAAACTCAGCTCTAAAAGATGTATAATTGGAGACTCAGGGAACAATGCATTTTCCTGTGCCGATGACTCCATCTTTTTGAGCTAAATGGAAAATTCACGTAGCTGGATTTTGTAATCCTTCATCCCCTAAAGTATGCATTGAATTTGCTAATAATTGTACCTGAGAATGAACCACATTATTTAGCCTATGGCAAATAGGAGGCCTCTGTGCAATGTTTCATTTATGTGTCTGTTAAAAATAGATGAGTCATGGTGATGAAGAAGACCAATCGTTCTAGTTGGATAAAATATCTTGCCCTCCCTGCCTGGTGTGTGGCTTGCCCTGAGGTGTTTCTATCACCTCAGCTGACACATGCACAGCAGAACTTTTTAAAAGTTTGGAGCTAAATGGTGCAGTCTCCTGAAAATGGCCATCCAGTTTCAGTGAGTCAGCTTGGGCAGTACAAAGGAGTCAGGACTGACCCTGAWTGAACTGCTTCCATTTCATGCCATTCCTTACTTCTGGTGTAATGGAAGAAGGCCTAAACTGGGTAAACCAACCCAGTTTAGATTTTTACTCTGCTGTTCCTAATGTTTTGGAGTTTTTTTAATCAGCTTGGACTCTTCTATCTGCTGACTAAAGATCTGAGTCGAGAGGGTACAGTGCAGACAGGCACACAAAGTTCCTGGCAACATAAAATTTTACCACACCAAGTAAAGGTTGATAAATCATCTTTGCTTTTCTGATCTTGGCTTGCATCTATTAAACAGAGGAATGTGCGGGAACTTTGTGTCAGAAGGATTTGTAGTAGGCCATAAASTCCTCATCTGTGTTATCCTTTTAAATTCAAATGAAGTCAGCCACAAAAAAAAAGCCAKCTGTCTTTTGTTGTGTTGACTGCCCTGTGTAAAAATACGTTTGTAGTCTCTGGTGTATGTACAGAGTGTTTCAAGACCCTGCACAAAGAGCCCTCTCCCTGTACACATTCTTCATCTTCCATTTGCCTTGGCTGCTACCTGTACTACATTAACTCCAGCCTAYGTGCTGAGCAAACTACGTGAGGGGTGGTTGTGAGTTACAGAAATGCAGGATCATCAGATGTGGCAAGATGTGTCTGTGAAGTTCACAGGAGAGTCTGAAAACCTGTGGTGGATGTGCCATTTGTCCTTATTCTTCTCATGAAGAGCAGGATTCATTCAGCAGGAAAGCTAGCATGGTATGGTAGGATCAAATGATTAGCAGACTAGGGAGGATCAACATCAACTCTAGTATTTCCACGTGGAAAATCAGGTTTTAATGGAGCACTCCTGGAAGGCCACTTCAGCTCTTTGCCACTGTGGCTCACAGCAAAGGGAATCTGTGCAGAAGTGGATTGATACAGATCCCTGGCTAGCCAGCTCGGTGCTGGTAAGTCAACGTGTCTGTGAGCTGATATTGGTGATCTTTGATACTATGGAAAGAAAATCAGTTGCAGGACATTAGTATAAAAATGTGCCTGAATTTAGTGGCATGGTTGCTGCTGATGGGATGTGTCTGTTTACAGCCCAAAAAGAGGGATGGTGGGATTAGTCCCAGCAGGTCCTTCCCTGTTCCTCTAGCCTCTGACAGCAGTGCAGAAAACATTRAATCACAGGCAGCACAGCTGTCACACACCTGGGGAAAGCTGGAACTTCCCCCACTTTGTCCCCTCCTGAAAACAGTGCTGACACAGGGTTCTAGGTGCCCATTGCTCTGGAGTGCCATGTCCCACTCACCTGTGCTTTATTCTCAGTGCAGGGTGACACAGACCTGTATTTACTCCCTCTGTGGCAGCAGACTGATGGTGCTGTAGGCATTTGGCAGACCAAAGGCAAGGGGAATCTGCGTCTCCTGTCACTGGGACGTTCCTTTTGCTGAGTGTCCTGGATGTGCCTGCAGCCTGCTGTGCTCTGTGCAGCAGCTGTGAAGCCAGAGGTGGCTTTGGGACAAGGTGGACTCAGGCCATGATGGATTTCTTGGACTTCTGCACAGCACAAGAATCAATATGAGGCCTTGTTCAAGGAAAGACCTCGAAATTATGGATGCTGCATGTGCTCCTTATGAGGTCTCAYGTTGTSRTTCYAATGAGTGATCAACAGGCAAGGCCKWTGTTGYTCTGTTGAAAATGAAATACTGGGGAATGTGTTGCATTAATAAGTTACAGAATTTGAAAGGACATGGTGTGCTTACATTTTTAAATTTCTGGGGTTATAGGACTGCGAATCCTATGGCATATTTCGTGCCCGATTAATTTTATGTACTGTATTGGGTAAGTAATGATTTATTTGCCRCATAAAATATTAATTTAAATGTAGCTCTCCGTGCCTGCTAGTTTGTGGACATGGGGTGCCGTTTTATTGGCCTGTGCAGACAACTCACTAAATTCTTTCAACCTTTAATAAAAACTTCCAGCACAGCTGCAGCTTTGCTCTTACTTGGGAGTGTGTGAGAGCAGCAAGTGCTGTAGCACAGCAGCTGACAGAGAGCCAGAAAGAGTTTGTGAAAAGCACTGTCAGATCCACCAACCTGTCAGATCACCATGCAGAAACACATCTTGCCTGGCAGCCCCATGCAAGGTAAAAGGCCAAAACAGTAMAGAGAAAGGCAGGCAGAGGAGAGAATGTTCATGAACCCACTTCTCCTTATGACAGGGACAGGCTCAAGTGTGCTCATAGTCACACACTGTGGTCTAGCTGAATATTGTTAGTTTGTAGTAACTTAATTGCTCTAAGTTATGTGCCCATGGTCTTTGCTGTTCCAGAGCATTTTTTTAATTTTTTTTTTTCCACAAGTACCTCAACATTTTTCATCTAGTAGAGCCAGAGACTAGAAACTTCTTGTTCATCAAAACAGAGCTAAGGGTGAGAGGAAGGGATATGATAAGGAGCAGATCAATGGAAAAATCCTTCCTGTAACAAAAAGTGATTTCAATGATCAGGTTAAAAATATACCTGTGGAACAGACTTGTTCTGGGGTTCGCATGGCATGGGGATGTTGTGTATCTCACAGAGCCCTCTCTCATTTTATGTCAATGCCAGCTGCTGGTCCTCTGTGGGAAACATCCAGATGGGGTTGCAGCAGCTCTCCATTGGAACCAACTGTGACAGGATTGGGACAATCCAGCATGAATTCCTGCACGCYCTGGGATTCTGGCATGAGCAGTCACGGTCTGACCGGGATGACTATGTGACCATCGTCTGGGACAGGATTCAATCTGGTCAGTCACTCCTCTGCTTTTCCTTTCAGGCTCTGGTGTTAGGGGGTTTTGCTGTGGAACATCCCTTCCAGCCATCCTTTGGTGGTCATGCTGTTCTTTCACCTGGACTTACTTTTCRAAACCAATGTATCAATAAATTAAACATTAGGGGACATCTGTTTGAGACAGAAATCCTCATTTGTTGTTGTTGTGGTAATTCCCTGCGCCACAATAGTTTCTGAAGCTCTAATTAGAGATCTGAATCCTGTTACGCTAGATGTTGTACCGCAGAGCAGCAGAAGAGGATAATTTCATTTGTTTAAATGAATACTCTAAAAGCACACTTACTCTACACTTACTCTTCATTCTCCTGAATGAAATAAAAATCTCTAATACTCCCCTAGCCCTGAAAAACCCAGTGTGACCAAAACCAGTAGAAAGTCTCCAGTGAGAACACTGATCYTTCCCTTTCTGCCTGTCTGCTACACTGGTGCAGGCAGCAGAGCTGAGACAGCAGAGCTGAAACAGTAGAGCGTGCAGAGGGTGGACAAGCAGGAGAGACCTTTCAGGGTCTGTGTCACACCAGCAGTTACTTTAGCCTTGCAGCTTGTGAATTGTAAGGGTTGGCATATYTGGCACAAGCCTGAGAGCTGGCACAGAATTCCTCAGGACTTTGCTCTTTCTCTGCTTCTTTATCTTGGTGTCATCTTCTGTGACTTTCAGGCAGTTCAAAACAAAGTTATATACACAGACTTGATGTTTTCCTAACACAGGTGCACACAGAAGACTGAGAAAGTAGGTAATGATTAAATCTAATGCATTCTTATTTAGTCGTGATCAATAGTCAGGGGTATATGCAATTATATATTACGGAAAATGACTTAGACTCTGTTATTTGATTTCCATTATCTTTTGCTGACTCTTTAGTGACAAGCTGCACTATTGTTAGCCATTTGAAACTGCTGCAATTTTTTTACACTGACCAGAACACAGTTACTGTATTTTGACYGATTTAAATCTTTACTCCCCATTGGGTAGTGAGCAATTGGTTTTTTGCTCAGACTCCAGAAAACATCTGTAAAGTTAGATTCTGGAAGCTTATCTGATGACAACTCTGACTTKTTTATTGTTACCTAAAATGACTAGTAATTAACAGAGAATACCAATTAGAAACAGTTGCAAATTGCAGTAATTTGAGTACTGAAACACTCTCTCCATTTTTGGGTATCACAATCTTAGCAAAGTTTACAAGAAGTTTCACAGAAGAAAGTTTTCTGGTAGCAAAAGCTTTGTCTCTTTCAGCAGAAGTCATCAGTGGCTGAAAGAGGAAAGTAAATAGCCCTATACTTGAAATAAAACTGTTCTACAGAGAAAGTACAAGTAAAAGTCTAAAAAAAAAAAAAAAARAAAAAATTGGAGATCTGATATAATCTCTGTGTCTGTAAGTCTTTACATCAAAACATGATTCTCTTGGGCAACAATCTTTCCTTTTAATTTTGCCCTTTAGGTAAAGAACATAATTTCAATAAATATGATGACAAAAGATCAGACTTCCTGAATGTACCCTATGACTATAATTCTGTGATGCACTACAGCAAGACTGCATTCAGGAATGGAACTGAGCCCACCATCCTCACCAACATCCCAGACTTCATGGATGTCATAGGGCAGCGGATGGATTTCAGTGAGTACGACCTCGAGAAGCTGAACCGGCTCTACAACTGCAGTAAGTTTCTCCATTCACTTTACATCAAATGCGTGTGGCATTTGAAAGAAATGAGGGTGATACGTACATGCTGGGCCCATCCAGACACAAGTGAAAGAGATGCTAACATATTTGGAGAAGTGAATGGTGTTTAAAACACCAGAAATAATGGTACAGCTAGAAATAACAGCCCTCCCTCAGAAACACTGCTGATTTGCAGAGGTTTCTGTGCAAATTTATCTGACCTTTAGCTAAAAACCAGCTTCGCTCAGCAGCTGATTTCTGTTCATCTCTTGGGTGGCTTTTTAAAATGTGTGCTTCTGCACAAAGCCTTTTGTTTTTTGCCTGTGTTATTCCACAGCTGTTGCTCAGACACTGCACAGAAATGAGGAYTTTTGCTGTGGCTGTCATACCTACTCCACTTCCACAGAATCTGTGAGACAGATTGAATTACATACAAATAGGGTACAGATACTGTTACCAATAAAATGCAATATTTTAAAATTTTCATGTTTAGTTTCAAACCTGGTCTCCTACAAAAGTGGTYAAAAGAGTTATTTTGCTCAGGTGAGGTGTGTTTTACAAAGTCAAATTAAAGTAAGAGACAGAGAAATCTAGATAGTTCTATTATCAAATTGGAATATAATTCTGTARTGGTTGCTGCATTCAATATGCCCTGGCACTCAGATGGAACCTTTTACAGTATCCCAAGCAGTAAATACTGGCTTACAATTATARTTTAAGCCTCATTACACAGCCACCTTAAACAATTATCAACCTGATTTATTAAAACAGTGCAGGTTTTTTGAGTGTACAATTCTGATTAAAACATTTCTATTCCTGTAGGTCTAAACTGAAGTTTAGAGTTACATGCAGCCTTAGCTTCAGGCAGTCAATTAAGCATTGTAAAAGTGCTGACAGCTAAGGATGTCTTTAACAGGGGATGGGGYCCTTCTTTCTCTCCATTAATTTTACATATTTTCCATCATTCTTGTGCTTTACAGAAATACTYCATGACATTTAAATTTTATTCTTAACCTATAGACACATTCGTTAAACGAAAAAAGCTGCTGTCCTGTTGAAATCAGTGACAAAACTGCCACCACTTTCAGTGCAATCAGGACCCATCCTGCTCCCCAGTCCATCTGTTGGCGTCATGTTGTGTATGTAGATATTTACAGAGACATAAATATTGTCAGATCACCCACTTGTGCCAGGGAGGATGGTRCTTCAAAGGTCCCAGCCCTCACCCACGCAAAAGATAACTTCATTTGCTGAACACAATTTGAGGAAAGTTTAAGATGAATTWCTGCTGGAGGCCTGTGTGGACAGGAAATTGCATTTAAAATGTGAATCTCGGTTCTTAAATTGAAGAAAACAACCCACAGCATAAGAAATTCTGATTGATGGTTTAGTGCTGCTCCAATCTGTATTTCCTTGCTGACAATCAGGCCATWTGATAATAGCAGATTTTAGTCTGCTTTCCCCTTGGAGTGCGCTGCTTACCAGAACTGACCTTGAGGTTTCCCTCAGCTTCTGGAACTTGGCACTCATGCCCCATATATTTTCCTCTGAGTCCAGTCTTCCACTAYGTACCAAGAAAGTATTTGGCTTTTKGTGCAGATGGAACTCACAACCTGCCTCACTCATTGCCCTTCCCCTGTTTCAGGAATGAATCTCAGAAATACATTGTAAGCTCCTGRGTCTTGCTTTTCTCCCTTCCTGTCATTCAGGTCAACATCCATGCCAGCCARCACTTTCTAATTAAGGACATTAGGTTACTTCCTTCCTGTGTGGCCAAATCAATTTCATGTTTTGTCTTCTATTCTGATTTCAAAGAGTTCTTTCATCTAATAATTCTCCATTTTTGCTTACTTTCTTTCTCCAGCRGTCATTATAACATTTGCTGCTTTTTTTAGTTTTTACAGCATCCTGCTGATACTCTATCTTAAAAAATATCAATCATAAAACACTTGTGATTACCTTGCAGCCTCTAGAGAGTTGTTAGCTTTCYGTGAGGACAGCACAAAGTATCTCAGCAGCAGAACTGATTTGGCAACAGTTCATACTAAAGTGCTTCCCAGAGCTACAGCTTAARTGAAGCATTTGGTGTGTTATTGAGGCTGAGTTTTGTGATACTCAAAGTTTTTTTGTTATGCAATGAAACCTTTAAAGGCCTTTAGATCTTTAAGCTGTAGTATTTTATACATAGTTTTAAAAGCATTTAATTAATTTATTTGTTTTCAAATCGTGGCTGGTATTACACAGAGCTCAGACATGGTATCAAGAGAAAGAAAATTAAGAACATGTATAAACCTGGCCTGTGCTATCTCTCASCTATACAGAGTTGGCTTTAGACTAAGAAAACAATTCATATGGAGTTCTTCYTTTCATATTGAACTGCACAGTCTTTCTTCACTTTTTTTTTTTACTTGTATGAAAGACATAGTAAAATTTGTATGACATGAAATATCCACTGGTGCCAAGCATACTTTTGCCAAATGTTTTTTGATCTCTTTTTCAATTCAGCATTTGGAAAATAAAAGGTTTGTTTATTACAGTGAAATAGCYTCTGCTCTTCTGTATTTCAAAATAAGCACTCCAGTTGATACATTAGTGAGCTTTTATCAAAATCTGTGTCTGTGTGTGGACTGGCCCAAAGAAAGAAAGCAGAGGAATGAATGGGAAGTCTTGGGACCTTTTGACTATAATATGAATGTGTGTGGATTGGGTTGGTATCAGTGTTCCTTTTATAAATAGAAGATGTAATATGTTAATTARCAGTTGCCCTCCTGTGCTTGCTAAGGGCCCAGAGTGTTCCTGATGACATCTTATCAGTGTCAGGGTTAATCACTAAGTGTTTTGAGTTCCTGAACATTGTATTTATGAATGCTGATCATATTTGAAGTCATTGATTATTTGGTCTTTGCTTTTAGTCTTTTTCTCTGCTCACGGCTTTGGACCTTCAGAATTAAAATGTGTTATGTAATAGAGATTCACAATTCTTTTTCTTTTCTTTTTTTTTTTTTTTAATGTCACAGCCTCCTCCCTAAGTTTCCTGGACACGTGCAGTTTTGAACTGGAAAATGTATGTGGCATGGTTCAAAGCTCAGATGATAACAGTGACTGGCAGCGCTTGTCTCAGGTTCCTGCTGGGCCCGATACTGATCACACTAATATGGGAGAATGCAAAGGTATGAGTAAAAAACTCTTATCTTTCTGGGAAGGGTTTTCTGCAGAGGCATGTGAGTTTGCTTCAAGCTTGGCCTTCTTATCTGTTTATTTTTTGACAAATTACAGTTTATTTTTTAACTAAGCAACATAAATCTATATTTAGAGACATCATGTGATATGTTCCATCTTCTGCTTATTTGAGGACATTGAATGTCCTTATCTCTTTTGATCTGTTTTTTAGTCTTAGTGTCACATCCTGTCATGAGAGTTACATAAAGTGTTGAACCTGTGGTACAGGCACACCAGATAGACTGCTGCTTCCCTGAATAATTGCTCAATAAGTCCTTGGAAAGGAGTAGGATTTTGAAATTAYGTATATTACCAGRGCTGAGATGAAAAATTAATTGACAGYCTAAGTTAGATGTATCTGAACCTGTCAGAAAACYCCAAGAGTTTGGGGGCTTGACCCAGTCCTYCAGAGAGCCAACTGTGAGTTACTGRCACTSGGTRAAGAGTAAAAACCCATGGTYCTGAGCACAGTTTGCTRGAGATAATGAAATGAGGACAAAARATGCAARGGGTATGGTTTTGCCTTTGGAAAATGTGAACAGGGAGCAGCCCTCAGTCAGAGATTTGTACAGAATCTACCTAACCCTGACCTGACTGTATCTTCTAGAGTTATTGCAATACAGCGTTAAGAAAACCAGTACACCAGGAAAATTCTGTTTTCTCTCCCCTCCACCGCTCAATTCTCATTTAATTTTGGCAGATTCTGGCTACTTCATGCATTTCAACACCAGTGCTGGAAGAGAAGGAAGCACAGCTGTCCTGGAGAGCAGAATTATGTATCCCAAAAGGGGCTTTCAGTGCTTAGAATTCTATTTATACAACAGCGGTAACGAGAATGACCGGCTGAAYGTCTGGGTCAGGGAGTACACATCAGCTAATCCAAATGGTACTCTGAGACTCATCCAAGAGATAAAAGGTATGGGATCAAATTGCATTTTGTTTTTTAATCTATACTTAATGTTTTTCCAAGTACTGGGGGGCTTTATTGTTTCAAAGTCACTCATTTCCTTGTGTTATTCTTTGGCTTCTTCTCTATCTCTGYAATTGATTCGTTGCTGGTGAAATTATACCTGATGGATCCTCAGTCAGCTGTTTTCTTATAATATAATGAATTACCACAAATTTCAAATTCTCATRTTATCAWGATAGCTTTCTCACCAAAATAGCTRAAATTTCATAAGCAATCATTTTAACTGTTSTAGAATTGCTGGTATCAATAGCAACTGATGAAGTTTGAGTATTAGATTAAATTACAGTTAATTAGAAAGAAATAATAAAGAAATGGAAAGCATAAAGGCCCTGGAATACCTAATGTACAAGTTTTAAAAAGATAAATAACATTTAAATTCTTTTTTAAAGAAGGTTTGAAATTACTTAACTGAAATATATGGGCAGCAGATCATGTTTTGAGTTGTGGCTGAAGAAGATTAAATTCTTGTGGTTTTARGAGCCTATGGCCTACAGAATGAGCATTTGAGGTCAGTTAATGGACAAGAGCTCTTGAAGCTAGAATTTCCAAAGTCACCTTATATATTCMATTACTTATTCAAATATTTAACTATTATATGGTCTCCACTGCAGCTACACCAMGTTCAGTCTTGCAGAAGGGTCTGAGCAAGTTCTTTTACTAAATAGGTGTCATTTTTGTCTCTTTTTGTTTCTTTATGCTCAGCTGCTGCTGGTGCCTGATTTTCTTTTCTTTTTTCCACTCTTTTCTTCACCTCTATGGCTTCACTCTCTGTGCCCTCTGTGCTAACAGCATTTTTAATGTGTCAGGGTTGCTGAGGCACGTGAATACTTCACAACAGTATGAGCCCTACAAACTCTTACAAACTCTTTGGTTTCTCCAGACTTCAGCCTTCCTCACAAGCACTCTTTTGTGTCTATTAGGTTCCATCTCCCGTTCCTGCTTTCTCAAATCCATAATTTCCTTTGAAATCTCTGACCCCTTATGTATGTCCAAACAGGCACCGTATTTTGACAACCTCTGGCAAAACTTTTAGGAATGGTTTAAGATAATTTTTCCCCTCTCACGTGAGAAGTTTCCCTCACTGATGCAGTCAACGACCTGGAGGAAACAATGASACTACAGCCCCTTCCATCCACGGTCTGACTCCCTGGCTGAGCTGGTCATGGGTTTGCACTGAACCATGACATTCAAGAAGCTTAGGGACAATCCCTGAACTCTTCCCACTGCATTGTGACAGGTGCAGAATCTTGAACTGCACATATTACATGTAAAAGTCCTTTTGTTTACATAGAAGGCAATTCCAGGAAAAACAGTGGGGTGYTTTTCTTCTTGTTTCTGGGTTAATTTTTTGCCTCCTAATTATAACAGTAATGAAAAATGTCAAGAAATTAAGCCCCATATTTGAGATCCATTTTGCTGCGTTTAGGGTTGTTAAGAGAGTGTTACCTGTGTTCTGTACCGGGGACTGGCACTGCTTGTTCAATAAATGCAGCTGCTCTTCTGTGCAGATGAAGAAAAACCAGACAGCAAAAGAAACTGTTTTGCTGCACATACTTTTAAAAAAGTGTGTTCTRCTTTCATCGACCTTACAAGCCCCCCTGTGTAGAGATCTGTGCTTTTGTGTACACTGCTCTTGGAGTCAAGTGGAATTTGCTAGTGGAGGCACTTTTGGATGCAGCATCAAACTTGCAGTGAGGTTTTATTGCACGAAGTAGGTTTTGCAAATGGCTGGCTTTAATTTGACCTTAGTACCATTAATCATTTCAGGGGTGAGCAGTGCTTCTGCATAGGCAAGCTTCCAACAAGCCATTTAAAAATAAAGAAACAAATGAATGAAGAAATCTTGTAGTTCTAGGTTCCCAGAATCCTCTGGAGTTTATTTTTTTTTTTTTTTTTTTTTGTTGAGGCTTTTTGTTGTTCAGTTATTTGAATATAACTTGTTCTGATTTTTTTTCTTTTTAATAACACAGGTGAAAATATTTTTGTGCATTTAATTATCACAACATCTGGATTAATTTAATGAAATTTTATTTAAAAATGTAAAATAAAAAGCAGTTTTAAAACTCATCAACAAGCGCTATTATGCATATTAATTCTGTTAAAATATTGTATTGAGCAAATAAGATCTTGCAATGAAAAAGTAACATAGGAAGTAACAGGATCCACAGACCTGTGCAGTGTTTGACTGTACTGCTGATTCAGAAATCTYTACCCTTGTTTTTCAGGCTCACCTGAGACTTACTGGCAGCTCCATCACGTTTCTTTGAGCGTCACRAGTAAATTCCGGGTTGTGTTTGAAGGCGTGAGAGGAAATGGCTCATCAAACGGAGGCCTCTCTATTGATGACATCAACTTGTCAGAAACTCAGTGTCCCCACCACATCTGGCACATCAGAAGTTTCACTCATCTCCTCAACACAAGTCCAGCAGGGAGAGATGGGATAATATACAGTCCACCTTTTTACTCTAGTAAAGGATATGCTTTTCAGATCACCTTGTACATAAATGGCACCACTGATAACCCATTTAATTTAGCAATATACTTGTCCTTGATTTCTGGAGCCAATGATGATCATTTGCAATGGCCCTGTCCATGGCAACAAGGTACCATGGTTCTGCTGGACCAGCACCCTGATATTCGTCGACGGATGTCAAACCAAAGAAGTGTAACAACAGACCCTGAGAGATTATCAGGTTAGTTAAAACCAATCATGTAAAACACAACCAAAAGACATGGGGGTCACACCTTCTCTTTGTGTAAATGAGTGCATTGGCTTCTGGAATGTTTCATAGATTTGCAACAACAGTAGTATTGATCCACAGACAAGAAAAGAATTAAACCTACAAGCACATTAAGCTAGGACTCTGGGTTTCAAAGCTGCATTTGCATAACAGGTGAATGTTCTATTCCTAAATTTCCTTTCATATGTCCTGTGACGATGCATTTATTTCTGTTTCAATGAGAATGGAAGTTTTCCAAAAGGCATGAAAAGAAAAATACTGAATTAACAATACAGGAAGTTCATACCAGAYAAAAGTGTAGCTATCAAACAAATCCCTGCCCTCCTTGTCAAAGGTACAGTGGTGTCAGCACAAGCCTCTAGATGGACAAAGTACTGATTCATATGATGTAATTTCTACTTGTTCTAGGTGTGGGAAGATAAGGGCTGTTGTCCACAATAACTTGGAAGGGAGGCAGTTGAAGTAAAATGTAACTCTGAGAAATTGYAGGAATCTCTGTAGAGAAAAATATTAAAGAAAACACCCACATTCATCATCCCTGGATAAAGTTTGGGTTTAAGCTGCTATGAATTTCTGCATTTTGCCAAAAGAAAACATCTCTGTCACTGAATTGGTTTTCTGGGCTTTCAGACAGGAAGGAAGGAAGGAAGGAAGGAAGGAAGGAAGGAAGGAAGGAAGGAAGGAAGGAAGGAAGGAAGGAAGGAAGGAAGGAAGGAAGAAAAATGTGCAATACACATTATTCTTTTAAAAATAGTATGTTTTACATTCCTTTCTCTATGACATTGGCTCATTCATGGAAATGAAGTGGGTCATCTAGAAAGACTTAATGTCCTATCTGTAAACAAAAGACATACCACACCAGGTGCCCCATAGATGCTGGGCATTTTCCCTCTGCTCTCTGCTGTAAGATTCAGAGTACTTAGCCCTTTTCCTTCCCTGATCCTGTGGACATGCAATCTGTTTGCACTATGTTCCTTCTCTATTGTTTATTCATATATTGCAAATAGTCCCGAATTCCCAAGAGGAGCCTTGTAACACACACTCTTTCTCTAACCAGAGAGGTGTTGGGGAGCAGGCAGTTCTTTCTCCCTCTGTCAGATTCTTTTATGGACAATCAGGCTTTGAGATTTAGAGCAGGGTTTGATGGAGCAGGCATCAAGGATCAGTGATCATTCAGGTTGTTCAAATATCTTGTGCCCCACATCTACTGCAGGAGATGTTCTCTTTTGAGAAGCACTGCATTGACTCATGTTACAGATRGTTCACGTKCTACTTACCTTCTTCACCACTACCYTTTAAAGAACTAAAAAGGAAATAAAACCGCTTTTCAACCAGCTCTCCAATCACCTCACCTCCAGAAGGTTCTTTTCTCAGTACATCAGGTTAAAACAAATCATTGAAGATCTCCATTGCCTTGTACCTCTCATCAATGAATCTCAGGCAACTGAGGTTTCTGCTGAGAGACAAACCTGGAGCAGTCTCACATGCACATTCTTTTTTATCCTTTTTTTTTTTTTTTTCCCCAGGATCAGATTTTGCTTGGGATAGGCCAGATATCGTGGGAACTGAAGCAACTTTTCCTAATGGAACTAAATACATGAGGGGTCCAGGATTTGGAACAAGCGCGTTTTTAACTCATGAGAGACTCAGAAGCCGTGACTTTATTAAAGAAGACAGTGTTTACATTCTTTTAACATTGGAAGGTATGTAAACATAGCTGACATTCTTTACAATGCAGTAAACAGTGTCAGATGCTAAGTCACTGGTGTTATAGATATAAATACATATGATGTACTTTGAACATGAGCATTATTTGAATTATGCCTACATCCAAAGTCCAATCACATGTTTGAACAAATTTATGAACAGGTATATGCACAGTACAAGTCCTTTATCTCATGTGGAGCTGTAAAAAACAATGCTAATCTCATGCAAATTATTTTGAGTAATGTGAATTAAACTGTTTCTGAAAAAAATAATCTAGAGGATATTTCCAGAGTACATCATGCTCCTGAAAGGTAAAAAAGACTGTATATCCATGTGCCTGACCCATGGACAGGCACATTATTAGAAATTATCATTAAAATATTGTATTATTACTGTATTATTACTGAATACTGTATTATTAGAAATTGTCATTAGAATAAGAATAAAAATAACGTGAAGCAACACCTTATTTCTTGTGTGTTCACCATGCAGATATTTCACATCTCCTGTCAACTGAGCCGAGTACTCCACCCACTACAAGTGCCAGCACCACCAAACCTAGCCCTACTGCCACCAGCAAGCCCCCCACTGTCACTGGGACTGCCACCACAGACAGTGTCACCCAGCCTGAAGATCCAGAGGTTCCAGCTTTCTGYCCAGACAACCCCTGTCACAATGGTGGTGTCTGTGTTATGGTGGACAGGGCACCAGTGTGCAGGTAACTGCCTTTATTCACTCTCAAATGCAATTTTAGGATGAGTAATGGAAGTTTCTAGCAAAATAAATCTTTGCTCCTAATGAGAGGAAAGACAGACTGGAGCTGATTAAAGCAAGTATTTGCAACTGCTCTGTGAGACTGAACTTATGGCCAATTTGGGCAACAAAGCTCCTAACCTCAGCATTTGATCATTTTGAAGCACTCTGCTTGACTTCCCAGTAAATATTATATTTCAAATGTGTTTATTATTTTCAGTAATGTATTACTCCAAGCCCTTAGAATTCCCCATAGCAAAATGTAGAAGAGTTGAATAAATATAATTGAAAGAAAAGAGTATTTATATCAGCAGAGAAGATTTTTAATAGTTATCACGTAGGAAGCAGCACAGACATTATTTTAAAATTTGATTCAGAAATATTGTGCAGTGCAAATTATGACCATGAATTACCAAAGTGTAGTCGCTCGCCTTTGAAACCAGCAGTGAAAGCTGAGGACTAAAACATTGTTTGCCCTGCAAGAAGATTAATATCAACTTTGATTTAATTCTCTGTGGATACRTTTACGTAACCCACCTGCCTGATTAGCATTGTTCCAGCTCTCAAATAAGCTCTGAGGCTGGAGACAGTAACCTTATGATGCTGTGYCAGGACAGGTACACTGGGGTAGTGCTGTGAGGAAAATGTAAAGGCCAAGAGCCACAAGAATCAGGATGACTCATTAAGTGTTATATCTGCCCATTTAGAAAGATTTTGAAAAATAGTTCTTGTGCAACTCATCAGAAGCAGGTCACAAATAGGAGTAAATGTCAAGACGTGGTTCCAAGAAGACAAAAATAAAAGATRTGCCAAATGTTATGCCTCATTTCAGAATTATGGAGAGAGAACATTTATTTTTTGACATCTCTGGACTATGTGAAGTTTTAGTGCCTTTGTGACCTGCTTTCTGTCCTGCAGAAATGTGTGACCAGCAGTCAGTTTCTACCCCGATTTTCTGTTGGGAAATGGGTGGGAATGTGATACMTCTGTTCAAGCTGAATCACCTGGAGTGCCCCCAGCAGGCAGCATCTTTGCAGCACTCTGCAAACAGACTCATTTTCAGGGCTGAGGTAGTTCGGAATAAAGGGCTTAGACAAGAACCAGAAGATCAATACATAAGGAATAACAAAAGTTAGAAAGATGGGGCTGGGTGTGCACTCAGCAGTACTTCATGGATTTTATTTTTTTGCAGTCAGATCCTTTGGACCCTCCTGTGTTCACTATAAAATGTTTTGGAGCTGATTGTGGTGCTGGATATGCTGATGAAATCAAAGCCTGGAGGTTGTTTTCAGTCCTAAAATTGGATGACTGCTGGGCTGTTAATTTATTTTCTTATCTGCTTCTTGGGGGAGGGCAGAGGCAGCTCTTACAAGTTCTTTAAATTTGAAAATTAAAAAAACAAAGAAGCTCCACAGATCAGCTGYAACCAAGCATTAAGCAGTCAAGAGGACCAGGGACGCATTTAGGTTTTCTGGCAAAGTCTCTCTCTGAAGGCACAACCTGAGAAACAGCAGGAAGCTGAAAGAAGAGCATTAGGGTGTGTAAGGTCARTGGGCCACTCAAGATAACTTTAAAATAGAAGTCCATTTTAAGATAACTTCATTACACTTTASCATATAGAAATTGCATCAGAGATGCTATTTTTCTGCAGTAAACCTTTTCACACTTTACTGTTCAGGTGATAGCACATGTTTGGTTTTTTTTTTGCTTTGTAGGTGTCCAGCAGGTGACAACTGGTGGTACATGGGAGAAAAGTGTGAAAGGAAAGGCACAACTCGAGAAAATACTGTAATAGCTGTTTCTTCAACCATAACTGTATTTGTTGTAATGCTTATTGTCACCATCACAACTGCAGTGTGCCTTAAAAAGAAATACAGACAAGGAAAGGAGAATAAGGACGGCCTGACTCTGGAAGAGGTAAGTATTTTGCCTCTTCCAACAAATATATGCACACMCACACACCTGCCTATATTCACTAAAAAGTAAACAACCAAATTCAGTAAGAAGTAAATGGGAAGATGTCACATTTTTGAAGCCTAAAGACCCCTGGCTTAGGGATTAAAGAGCTCCTCTAAGTGCTACTAATTTTCRGATACCAAAAAAACACCTAATTCAAAATCTGTTCTCCTCCTCCAGTTCCCTCCACTCTGCCCCAATGACAGCCTACATTGAGTGGTATAGTGTGAACAAAGGGGTTCATTTTCMATTCAAAATTAAACCATGTTTTCTGCTCACAGACTTGTATTTCATCTATTACTGCCTATTCTACTAAAGATCTCCCCTTAAAATACCTGGATTGACGGGGCTCAAAAATGCATCCCAGAATGTCAAAAYGAAAAGCAAATTAAAAAATAATTTTCCTTATTCAAATGCCATTTTTTAATTCAAGGCATGAAGTAGTCATGGAAGTCGTGACTTAGGGAAAGGTAAAAGAAAGCAGCAGGTTAAAACTGTCAAAATGACAGAAAAAAAAATCAGAAATGCCATGAACTGGATAGAAGCAACATTTGGGCAGATTTTCACAGGAAATTTCACACAGTCTGAGACACATGGACAATTACTTTAAATAGAGGCTTGTCTTGGAAATAGTAAGAGTGACATAAYTTAGAAGGACCCACAGGGCACAGGAGAAATTTTGTAAACAAAATGAAGAAAAAAGTCCTTCCAGGCAGCAGAGATCCGTTTTTAGTTTTGTACTAATACTCTTGGTGTGATGCCCCATTGAGTTGCAGTACCTCTGTGCTGTGTCACGTACTTGACACTGTTACTTTATGACCTTCCAATAAACAGTTTTGGTTCCTTTGCAAGTAATGCTCTTACATTATACACATATTTCTCTTCCCTACACACTTCTAAGATGTGGGTTTGGTTTTTTTTTTTTCCTATTTAGACTAAAACATCCTTCTGAAGATAATGCAAACAAGCATCAAAGACACAAGATGAAAATCACAGCAAAACCACAACTACGTCATCATTCTTTCTGTTCCTTTCATCTCAACCATCACGATAAAAGTTTGTAAAGTCTGGAAAATAATTCATCATCTGGATAAAGTACTGTGCTAAAGTCAGTGAAGTGTCTGACAGTGCTATGTACCATCATGCAATGGAGGAAAATGGAAATATGTTGTTTAACATGTCTATCCTGYCCTTCAACATGGAGAAAATGTGAAAACTGCATCCTGACTTTCAGCCAACACAGCAAAGTCTAAGTTTTCCATGTTACTATTGTACAGTTGTCTGTAATAAAGGGGAGCTGGACCCTGTATTCACAGGGCACCCAGCAGTTCTCAGTTCTGCTGCAGCTTTCAGTCAGTAGTGTGAGAGTTTGTGGAGTGTGGSAGTGTCTGGGTCATTAAGTTATTTGGTTGTGATCTACTCACTATAAAACAAGTAACAAGTAATGAGGAAAATGACAAATGAGCCTCACAGACACACAAACATTAATGAGGAAGTCACAACAGAGACMATAATGAGGATCCAGAATTCTTCAGCCGCTGATTGATGGTCCATTAGAGGAACTACTCGGGCAGAACCCTCAAGAATGTCAACCTGAACAATTATTAACTGATAGGAAGGGGGAAATATGATTAACATGAGTGTTGTGGAAAAGTTGAGGCTGCTTGAGATATGAGCTATCAGAAAAGGCTTCTAGATTTATGTAAAAATTACTATGGGGTGTTTAGGGGAAGGATTGAAAGATCCAAAGAAAAGTGGGGGAAGATGGGGCCAGTAACTGGAGAGACCTGCCTGCAAAAGAAATCTGTGTGCCAATGACCAGGGGAGACCACAGCTCCTASGACTCATGGATCTAGGCAGGAGCACAAGGAGGGACTTTCAGGGAAGGGTGTGTGTGCCAGGAACTGGAGGGACTGTGAGCCATAGAGCTTGTAGGTGTAAAGATCAGCAACTGGAGGGACTGGTGGGTGAGTTYTGTGTGTGTCCAGGTGCCAGCAGCTGGAGGACTCAGGTTGCGTGCTGGCRATTGGAGAGATCTCTGTGTGTTACTATTTCTTCAGTGAATTTAATCCTCTATGTGTGTGTGCATAATTCACTAGAAAACTGCAAGCTGGACTASCTGGTGAGTTAGAGGAAACATTTCCACATCTGGAGGACTCAAACATCACATTGTCCTGTCTGAGAAGCAGAAGGTGACTTGTGTACCACTGCCAGGACCCCCAGGAATGGATATTAGACAGGTTTAGAGGACATTCAAGGGGACTGAGCATATTTGGTTGTGTTTATGGGTGTGGAGAATGAGGGCACACTGTTTTTCACCAGAGAGCTTCCATTCTGATTTCTGGAGGGRAGGAAGAGGACAGGGCTGTGTGCCYTTCTGTGAGYTGGRGTAGCATGACAGAGGGGYTGTGCTGCCCAYGCTGCTCTGTGTGTGTGCAGCRGTCTGTCCAGGCAGCCACTTCARGGACCSTCTGTGTGTGAGTGTCTCAGATATCACCTTCCTGCCAGCCAGACCTGYRAGCAGGARGAGRAGCAGCGGCCWTATCCTTAGGACTGGGATGCAGAGATCTCCTGSGACCATTCCTGGGCTGGATGTGTTGGCCCAGTCCTGGCTCTGGGAGATTTGGTGCCTCCTTTAACACCCCTGCAAATAGGGCTGTGGTTCAGTAGGGTTTAGAGAAAACAAGTAAGCATGGAAATAAAAGGGCCAGAGGAAGCTCCCTCCCTGAGGACACTTTGCAGAGGGAGATGGCAGCCACCATGGGCACAAATCATCACATTGGTGGTGTTTTGGAGTGGGGCTGTGAGAGATGGGAGTGCCGGCGATGGAAATGTCAGGTCACAGCAGATGGCTGGTAGACTGGTATGGGAATGTGTTCACATTTAAAGGTCAGCAGCTACTTTGATTCCCTGGGATGGGTGTTGATGATCTGAATATYTGTCATGCAATTTACCCTGACTCTGGGCAAGAGCAGTTCAAATGCATGGAAATCTGATGAGGGAGCAAGTCTTCCTCCGAATGCTACTGCACAGCACAAAGCCACAAATGTGTATTCTTCTGTTTCGACGCTATATATGTAGTCCTTCTCTGATTCATATTCTCTGAAATGTAGTTGTATTTAAAGCATTCATGGCTGGATTTATTAGCTTTTGTTGGAATCCAAAGATTCATGAAAACAGCCAGACAAAATTAACAAAGATTTGTCAGAGCTAACAAACATCCTGGATAGGAAAATACTCTACTATAGCTGTCTTAAAATAACTTTCCTATTTCCACACGTCTTCATCAGCAGTTTTCATGCAAATAATCCTCCAAATGCGCCTTCAATTAAGATATGCACATAGATTTACATGGAGTTAAGAAGACACAAATGAGAGTGTTCATAAATTCAACCCTGGCTACAATCCTCAACATTATAAACTGTGAGCATTTTATAATTTCAAATGCGAAGTACCAGATTTGTGACTGTARAGATTATTTGTACTTTTGAAATCCAGATTACATGAGATATTTACCTGTACTTTCATCAGAAGAAAGCTTAATACACAGAGCAATATTACAATACAATTTCAATACATTGTGGAAGACACAAATTCCACAGGGAATATCCTGATATATTAAACTTTCATGGAAAAAAAATCTTAAGCTTCTGCTTATTAATTTCAAACAGGAATCAGTGAAGAGCATGATTTAAAACTGAATCTCCCAGTCAGTGAGTGTGAACAACTCACTTCCACAGAGCCAAAAGAGAGGTTTTTTATGTCCTTCACTGACCTAAAATTTTTTTTTTTAATTTTACAGTGAAGAAAAATTATTCAGGAAATGCAGCATGAGGTTCAATATTACACTTTATTGTTCATCACAGAAGTTGTGCCATTAGCTCAAGTTCCTGAACAAATWCATTTTTTCTTAAAAAGCTGTAGCACAAATGACTTAATGCTCTTAATTTTGGAGATACACATTTGATACATTTACAGATAATATAGATATTTATTCCAGGTCAGAYACTGGGTTGATTGGTTGGAGAACCATACCTGGGCTTGAAGCCTGGGTGTTTGCTTTGCTTTCCTGGAGCAGATTTATTCAGAGAAAGTTTTACCAAAAATCTTTTCTATAAAGATCTCTCTGTGAGATCACTGAGATACTGATGTGATAGTGTTAAATCTGCACCAATCCATTTATCTTTCCCATCYTTCCCACACTGTAGTGACTCTGGCTATCTTGCAACAAGGATTTACTCCACCCACATGCCTGCTCAGGCACATTCCGCTCTCCACGCACCAGGACAAGCATGTCCAGCCTGTCACTGGCCTCCCACGATGTGCAGGACACGGGCTTGGGCTGTGGCCATCGACCCCTTGGGTCACCTGCTCTGCTCCTGTTCCTCATTCAAGTGCAGATCTCTGCGTCTCTCCCAAGGACCCAGTCCTCAGTCAATGTTTTCTTCTCTGCTGTTCCTTTTCTGGGCTCCAGGCTTGCAGAGTTGTATCCAGAACTGTGAGCATGGCTCATTCCCCACTGCTGAGTCTATCAGGAGCCACAGCATGTGCTCAAAAATAAAGTAACTCCAATATTCAAGTCAGTGGCTCAGGTATGGAATAAGAAAGAAATAAAAAAGGTGGGTCACCAGTCTAGATACATCTTGGCCTTTCAAGAATCTCAGCACTGCAGAAAATCTTTTAGCCAAGCCACCTACTGTCTCTGTTAAACAGGRTATATACACAGCCTCCTGTTCCTGACACAGGCAAACCAACTCACTGCCATTTCCATCACACAAACACCAGCCCTGCTCAGTTTAGCTYCTGCACAAGTAGCAAATTACTGAGTCATAAAGTCTCAGCCTGGCTGGCACTGTGCTGTCTAAATGCAAAAAGGGACTGATCCCAGACACSTCCTATTTCAGCTGAGTGTGCCAGGTGTCCCGTGCCACCCACGCCAGGCACAGTCCCAGGGTGCAGGGCAGGAGTCATGACTTGTCATTTTCTTTAGGTGCAATTCAGAACAGAGACATWGCATTTTTCCTTTTTGGTTTCCCCACAGGTCTCCTTATCCACTGCTRTTAGAGCTCGGGGTCTTGTGCTAAGACACAGATGCCACCAGCTGAGCTACCTTTGGTTCTGATAAATAGGATYTTAATTCTCCTCTCTTCTGGCACTGCATTTTCTAGCTATCTTGGGAGTTGTAGTACAGAAAGTTATGTCTCAAAAAGAGAAAATAACCACCAATTAAAGTGCCTTTTCTRTAAAAATCAAATGCTGTTTCTCAACTCTRGAGTTACTGYTTAGAGAATTTTGTAGTATTTGATGCAGTAATGTCAAAATATCGGTGTTTTGCTCTGTTCAGAAATGATGAAGGAATTAAATATATGGTGATCTCATTTCCCCACTTTTTCCAATGACATATATTCTAGTTTATTACAAAATGCAGCTCTAAAATTGAGATTTAATAATTGGTTTCATGCAATTATTATGAAGAAGATTAAGAAGATTGTGATTTTTTTTTCCATGCGGCTGCTCTCCTTGTCTTCTCYCTTTTCTGAGCATCAGCAGAAATAACTGGGGAAAAAACAATGACCACAAGAACTCGGACTGATCACTGCATACACCAGGTACACTCTAACTAGTATCACAAAGGCTACAGACAGAATTACAGGTTTACACTGGAGTTCTCATTTMTTTTGTTCACAAACTCCTCAACTGCTTCTTCTTGAGATGAAAAGGGCTATGCTTGATCTGTGCCTTTGACGTCACCTACTGTGGCAACAAAATAGCATCAAAGAAGCTTAACTGCAATGTTCAGAACTTAAAAGAACAAAATGAAACCTCATGGTTTCCCAAGGTTGCAATGCTTAACCCTACAATACACAAACGTGGTCACTCTTCCAGTGCAACACTCATGAGAAAAAAGAACTCTGTGCTCTCTATCAGATCTCAATCTTATCTCTAAACTATTTGGTGGAACATTTTGATTAACTTCTTAATGACAGCCTTTCTGGTTTGCAGTTACTAATGTGTAACTAGAGCCATCCACTTTCTACTGCTACAGCTCTCTATGTACACTTGCCCTCGATTTTTTATTTTAACACCATATGTGTTAAAATCTATGAAGTCTATGCTACAAAAAAACAGATCAAAACTTGCCAGACACACATCACCCTCTTCATCTCTACTTTTCTTTTTCCCCATACTTCTCATCATGTTGTGAACACTTGCCTTTGGAGGCAGCTTTCACGCATGTAAATGTTATTTGCTCATTCAGAACAGAACATTACAAATAACATAAAAGTAACTCCAGTTTCATTTGTTAAGTAAGCTATTAGTTTATTCAGTTTGGTAGTTATTAAGTTGTTTAACAAAATTTGTTTATTAACTGTGGAAGGAGCCTCTGTTGCTCCTTAGAAGGATCAGGTTTCATTCTGGCTGCTACTATAATGCTTTCATCACCAGAAAAGATTTGTCAGGGTAAGCTGGAGGTAAGAAGAGGAAAAGAAAATTAGAGAGTTGCCTTGACCAAAAGAAAAATGACCACAGCTCAGTCTTAGCAGGTGTGATTAAGATGAATGAATAAAGAAAAGCTGCTGGGATAACAAAGTATGACTTTTCTTAGGGGAAAAAATCCCTAAGAAAAAAAACTTAAATTGAGATAGTGAATACCCACTATGGGTCACTACATGGCAGTCTGCAGGCCATGTCTCTGAAGCAGATYCCTCCTACTCAGCAGCCCAACCAGCTTTTCACAGATTGCCAGCTCACAGCAAGATCATTTGCCACTATGTGTCCTTTTCAAACCTATTTCCATCAGCTTACATCAATGCCCACATCTTTTACTTACAAGTGAGACCTGCAGCKGCCCCAATGGCTGCAAATCCTCTTTGGGCAGCTCTCTGCCTCGGGAAGGCCTGGGAAACTGAGAGCAGGGAGATGCAGAGCTGGCATAAGCATCACACGAAACAGACTCAGCCATTGGGAGCTGGGAGACAGGAAAAACTTGAAAACATAATCCCTTCCATGAATAAAGGTGGCGGCAGTACCTCGCTGTGCCAGCTCTGCTGGGTACCTGTGGAGGGCTCAGCCTGAGAGCAACAAATAAAAGTCATTCTTGCCTCAGAGAATTTGCTGGAGGAACTGGTGGAGACCAACTCTGTTTCACAGAGACTCTGAGGACTGGATTTTGTCCCACTCTCTTGGGATAGAAGTCAGCATCCCACACCCAGATACACTCCAGCAGGGCTGGCCCATCCCAGCATTCTGCCCCTTGCCAGCTTTCCTGGCCAGGTCCCCACCTTGTCACATGCTGGGAATGACTCCAAAGCAATTTGATTAACATCAAACCTCCCCACTGGCAACATCCTATCCATGGAAGATCTGCAGAGCACTGTCTGGCAAGCACCTTCCCCCCATGAATGAATCTTGAGCTATGGAGGAAATTTGAGTTTGTGAGAAACAGAATAGCCACAGATGCATCCATTTAGAGKGCAGTCCCAGCACTCTAAGACATTTCTGAAGTGAAATGTGGGGAAAGGAGAAATAGAGGTTTATTTACTTTCTTTTTTCCTCTTGGGATTCAAATGAGTGAGCCACTCCACCCTTTGTGCTAAGAAAGCAATAAAAATGGTTTTGTTTTTTTTTTACTCCATGATAATGCCTGAGCGGCTCGATCAGGTTGTGCCACTTGGTTCCCTAAAAGCAAGTTATCTTGGCTTCCACTTGCCTTGATTTATACCCATATTGCACAAAGCACTTTGCAGGCACGTCAGATTGAGCTCAGATTGGCTGTGGTCAGGCTCACTTGTGTATTTGCTTTCTCACTTATTTCCCACAGCATCTCAATAATCTGGAGGACCAGGACTGGCTGGGTTAAAATTGCCTTTTTTTTTTTTTCCTGTTCCACAAATATTCTTCAGTTACAAAACACTTCCCTACTTCTTATTAGTTGCATCAAAACCATTCTGAGGCTTTGTTATGGGCTGGGGTGCAGGAGCTCAGGTTTGTGGGTGCTGGCTGATGCTCACACGGGTGCACGGTGTGCAGCCCCTCGCACGACAGGAGGGTTTTAAAGCTCAAAAGATGCAAAGTTTGATATCTTTGGAAACGCAAGGCTGAGCATCACTTTCTTAATCAGCAGTTACAGCTGCTGCCAACTGCCTTCCTGGAAACCCCCTGCTGGTGGTGGAAGTGCTTTAAGGGGATGTTTAGCGACACAAAGATCACCTCTTAAAGGGGAAAGCAGAGCAMTTTGCCATCTTCCAGCCTTTTGCACACTGATTCCAGAATGATGGAAAAAACTAAATAGCCTAATAAGCAGTAGAGAAATCCTGACCTTTTTTTTCTACCATTTTATTCAGCATACATGTGAATGACTAAATTGAGCTGAATAACTGGTGCAGTATCTGTGAGTACACGGTTTCCCTTAGTTTATTCAACAAGAGTGCAGTAAACTCTCCTTCCCTACTACTTTGTCTTTTGTCAAAAGAGATGCTGAAAGTATTTGAAATTTCAGTAGCTACGGGTAAAATAAAAATATTTTTTGGATGTGTATCTCAAAGGTCACAGTGTAAGACATCACTGTGCACTCCTAAGGGTCTGGATCACTTCAGAGGGAGCTACTCATCAGCAGGATTACCCTTGCCAAAGATCTTTTCCCATCTGTAGAACAGCTTATTTGTCATTGAACCTCAGACTTCAGTGATATATAAGACCACAGCAACTCAATGCAAATACACAAAACCCCCCTTTTTTGGAAGGGGAAATGTGGATTCCAGMAGCCTGAGTCCTGACTCCTCTCCATGGATGTGCAAAGGAAAGGGCAGAAAGAGCACCGTGGTCACCTCCAGGGACTGCAGGATGCGGGTCCAGCCTCCTGAACTGCATAAGGGGATGGTCACTAAATGTTTACCTGTGATTTTGGGCTAATTCCCCCAGTACACTGGAATCTTGGTACTYCCAAGCTGTGACAGGAATGAACTTGAATGAGATGAATGTTCAAGCACTCACAAAGTAGTTTGATAATTAATTGCCCAAAYACTCCTGGGAAATGGGAAATGGTTGTTTTCATTTATTGGAAAGAGTTAAATCAGTACCATTAGGAGGTTTAAGTAAGGGCACAGAGTAAATTGCTGTCAAATCAGAYTGAGAAAAGGCAACCCACCAGCACCTGTTTGCTGATCTGACATTTTGCTGTCCCAGTGGTGTAGCTCAGTCCTGCAGTCACAACCAGGGACATGAAACCTGCTGGGAGCAAACCCAGGACCTCTGTCAGTGCTGCTYTGTCATGGCCACAATCAATCACAAGACTCTTTGTCCCAAAATCTGCCAGCTGTTGGCAGACAGACATCAATGGCTTGATGAAGATGATGACACCAGGAGTACCAGGAGTCCCTGATGATGGGTCAGGGGATGATAACTCTGATCTTGATAAATCCAAAGAAGTTTGAGGCTGTGTTGTCAAAAAGTGCAGCTTTCCAGGCAGCTGAATGCCATTTACAGCCAGCTYTTATGTGCCACCACTTGATCCTCACAGTAAGTATTTTTTATTCAGCGTTTTCTAAGCTCCTTCACTGTGAAAAGGGGAAGATGCCTTTGACGGTGTTCCAGGTATGTTGAAAAGTGTCAAAGCTTTTCCTATTTTCAAGTCATGAAGATCAAAACTCACAAAGTTTAAAACATTCAATTAAACCTTGTAAATACCTTGAAACATCTTTACTATGTATTTTTCCTCCTTTTATTTCACATGTTATTCAAAAMCACAGCTTTCATACAAATGTCATGRGATGCRGAGTTCTGCTTCAGCTTAACAGGAGAAAATTGTAAGCAAATCAATCAACACTTTTTGTTATTTCAGGTACAGGAGCCTGCCATGCTTCACCAGGATCTCCAAAAGCACAGGTCCAGGCAATGGAAAGAAGACAAAGTGTTAAAGAAACATGCTTGAGCCTCAAAGTTCCGAGAGTTGAAGGGTTCTGGTTATAGAATTTTAGTTTGCTTTTTTTTTTCTTTTYCCCCCAGCAATTCCCCTCCAGAATGCTCCTGAGTCCTTGCAAACTTGGAAATCCTGCAACACTAATTAGCTTCCAAACTGCTTAATTACTTGTAAGGTTACACCAGCAGTATTGGTGTACATTGTGATTGCAATTTCCATTTCAGTCTCAAACTGGAAGAAAAAGAAACAGAAGTTGGCATTTCTAAGGTCAAGAGTGTTAATATATATATATATATATATATATATATATATATGTATAAGAACCAAATCTGTTTTCTTAAGGAAAAAATTGTATTACAACAGTATTATGGCATACCTAAACTCCTCTGGACAATACTGCGACACAGGTGGGTAATAAAGACATCCTCAGAAATTCTACTGTTCCAGTAAATCAGATAGAAATGCTCCAAAGATACTTTCCTTTAATTAAAGTTCTTTCTAAAGAATTCTCCCAGAATAAATATTTWWWTTTTTTTTAAACATAAGACCTCATTCCAGATTTCAAAGAAGTTTGCCTATGTCCCACCTAGCTCTGCATTTCATTGAGGGACCAATTTCTGGCTTTATTAAAGCTTTAATAGACAGTTCTTTGGATTGCAAAGCRCAGCAGATCCATTAGCATGTCATTRAGTGACATTAGACAACTTCTTTGAACTTTTGTGGCTCCACGTGTGCCACATTTGGGTCCCCAGCAGGGCACTGCGGGTGCTGAGCAAGTTTTTGACCAGGGGTTGTTGGACAACAGATCCCACCTGTACCAATGTGGTTGAAGTGCCATGGCAAGACCCTGTGGGGGAGGCATTTCARATTGCCCTCTTGAGAAGAGAAAAGACATTCTCAAAAGATTTAGCAAGGATTATTGTTATAGGCTAATCTGGTTTTTAAAGCAAGTTGTCAAATATTTGATTGAAACTCTGCAGAGAAACAAAGAGCTTGATTCATGTAAAGAAGTTGATGTCTCTGCCTGTTCTGGAGCAGGTTAGCAATTGCAGCTAATGTAACTTAATTAATTATGGGTATGGAAAACAAAGCTTTTAGGAATGGAGTCACAACTGAACAGCTACCGTGACTGCAAGTGACAGAAGTAGAATAGTTCCATCAACTTCAGCCATAAACTGAAGCCCATTCGTGAAATCAGTGGGTGTCTCGCCCCAATGAGCAGCGCAGGATTAGACTCGATTGCGCATCGTGCCAGCACTAGTTGGAAACATAGAACAGCTGTCAAGTAAATAGGGAAGTGTGGGACAAAACAGAAATAATTGTAAAAATGTGCCCAAGGATAAAATAAATTGATCCTAAGACACTAACAAACATTCTTGTATAAGGCAAAATGAGTCTTTGTACTGGGTTGGCTTTTATTTTCTCCCTAATATTGCATAACAGAAYTACGCTGGCATGATGAGGAGGGGGGATAATAAAATAACTTATCAATGCACTATTAACTCTACACGCTCTTACCTAATAATAAGATATTGATGTCTCCTTTAATGCATGCCCCATTGTTGAGAACTTTCTCATTACCCTGCAGTAGCATACACAAAATSGCTTTTTTAATACACTCATGGCCATGAATGTTTGGTGCTAAAGGCTTGCTTAAATGGTCAAAGATAYCCTATTTAAGAAACAGCAAACACTTACATTGCACATTACCAACATTAAATGCAATCTCATTATCCATTAGCCAGTATTAGTGCAATTTATATCTTACTTTAGTTTGAGTTTTGCAGAATTTGTTGATCTTTGCCACATCATCAGTTGAGAATGTGGGTGCTGTTTCTTTGCTCATCAGTTTGATATTATTAGGCAGCATTACTGWCCCAGGCATTTTCTTCCAGATGCAGAGAAATGTCATGAGATTAACTATTAAATAAATACTGGACCATTGTTTACACAATACAAAAATAATAAAATTCAAAGAAATTATTAGGTTTATTCATTTTATTATGGCCCAGCAAGTGAAATCCATACTGCAAGAGGATTCAATGATATTCCAACATCAGCCCCTACAAATCAGGCTCATGGAGGGGCAGGCACCCAGCTCAGGGGRCATCCAGCTGTTACTGGGGACAGCCCAGGGCCAGGTAATGGGAGGAAATTTGTGAAAGAGGAGATGGTGTTGGGTGGACAGGGCTGCTCTCAGTTCCAGGGGTGGCATAGCAGCTGTCTCCAACAGGTACAGGGAGTGGCAGGTGCCAGYGTCTGGCTCTGAAACTGCAGGATCCTTCTCAGGACTGCAAGCCCCGCTGACAAGAATTTTTTAACTGTTTGGCAAATGCCAGTCCCATGTGACACCAGGTTCCTCTCCAGCCAGTGCTGGTGGCAGCCTGTCCTGCTGCCAATTCCCATCCATGGAGAGTTTTACGACCCTTGTTCCTCCTGCGCACCACCCAAAAGAAATCAATTTTTCTGTAAACACCTTTCACATGGAATTTGCAATGTTGTAAGCAGACCATTTGCTCTTGAGACACAGGGTATTTGGATATTTGCTCACTGAGGAGGAGGAAGAGGAYGRATGGCAGCTCCTGCAGCAATGGTCACACAATGGTACATCGAGGAAAGGAGGATGCAATGGCCTGTGCTGTATCACAAGCTCCCTGTATTTTTGTTCCTGCTTCAACCTGAGCTGCARCCCAYRCCTCGAKGTACACAAGGACATCAGGATCTGAMGGGACATYTCCCCAGAGATGCCCACTCTGCTCTGAGGGACAGCAGCTCCCCAGTGCAGCCACAGGAGCAGAGCAGGCAGTGGGCACCCAGCGCTCCCACAGGGCAGGGGGAAATGCAGTGGGAATTCTTGCCATCCATACTGACTGACTGAGGAAACCCAACAACCAGTGAGCATTGCCTTTGACACAGTTGAGAGACAAAACACAGACCAAGTTACAACAAAGCTTAAATCCAAAATAATTACATTTTGTCACAATTCCTTCCACACGGTCCAAGCTACCAAGGAAGCGAGCTGCCAGCACCCGAGGAGAGACACGATTTGCTCCAGAGCTCCCTTCAATCCCAGCGCAAAACTTCCAAATGTTTGAAACGGGAAGCAAGTAAATCTTTTAATGCTCTCTGAAAAGCAATCAGCTCACCAAAYGCATCATTCAGCAGCCTCTAATAAAAAATAATTAAACCATGAAAAGCTGCTGCAGTAATCTTACTTAAAAATCCTAAATTCCTTTACATTTGGAGGATCTGATGGCATTGACTCCCAGTCAGACACATACAGGCAGGGCAGAGACTGTGGGAGCTTCTCACAGCTCAGCTGAACAAACCTCTTCCACTCCTTGAGCAGAGGCAGCTTAACTTTATGAAGATTTGTTGTTGCAGCACAACTATCCAAGAGATACAGCTAAATCCAAATTCATTTAATTTCCAGCCAAATTATATTTTGATGCAGGTCACTAGAAGCTAATCTTTCATCTCTGTTTTTCATACATGAAAACGAAAAAAAAATTCGGATTAAGCAGCATTTATCATACTAAATAGAATTAAATCAAATGGAAAATTGCATAAAGAAACTCGGTTAAAACAATCAAATTAAAAAGCCCTTTACCTGGGTGAATGTAAACTTTGATTTTCTCAGAAGAGAAGAAAACCTTGTTATTAACTAAACTTAAAAGGGATCCTGGATTACCCTTTCCCCACTTCCCTGCACTTGAACTGTCAGCCTGTCTTCATGAGCAGACTTTGCCTCCGATCTGTCAGGCAAGTTCACTTGCTTGTTCTCACATGCCAGAAAAACTCGTATTTTCTGTACTGCAGGAGCACTTAAGCTGTGTAGTAAGCAGCAGATGAGCCTTTTATTTGTGAATTTTTTGTTGGTTACATGCATATATAGACAGGCACACAGGTGCACACACCCACCTGCACTCAGTGATATAACACAGCTTCAGCAAAAACCTGAGCTCAACTGGAAGTTAAGCCTGCATTTAACAACTTTTTATTGATGCTCTGACAGCTCCYGTCTGAAATAGCTTGTGGTAAGTACTAAAAATGAAGAAACAGCAAAGCTTCCTAGAAGATACCTGTTTAAAATGATCTCACAAATATTTCAGCTTAACTGAAGAAATTATAATATTTTTTTTCCTCCAAAAACCTTCAAGACTTACATTACATCAATTAAAAATTCATTTATGATCTTGGTTTATGGCAAAATGGAGAGCAATAAGCAGTTGCTGTTATAATGAACAGCTCTCTGGGAAGAAGTTTTCTGATCTATAACACAGACCTAAGAGGCTCAATAACACCTTGGGTCAAATTTTTGCTGATGAACATTACCTCAGTTTCTTGGCTGAAATCCCCTCTGGCTTCTAAAAATCCAATCTCATTTCAAGGCAAATTTTGTCTTAGAAATAAATGCAGAAAATTATGCAATAAGGTTGGTTTCATATAGAACTAGAGAAATGCTGAGATTTGGGGTCCAAGGCAACATTTTCTTTGTTCCTYGGCATTTGGGCACTCTTCCTTCAGATCCCCATGAACCAGCTGGTGCAAACTGCACCCCTTGTCAGTTGGAAAGGGTTTTTTAGCCTGTCAGAAACAAGCATCCTCTAATTCCAAGTGCTCCACACGTTATTGCAATATTGAATGTCAAACTCTGTGAGTACCAACAGARAGTTGTAACACCTCAGAAAAGCATCCAAGGACAAAAATACCAGCGGCAGAGTCACATACTGTTTACAAACACATCACACTGACACTGTTCAGTGGTGGCACTGGGGTCTTYGAATGCATCTGTTCCTATAGCCTGSATTTTTGCTTAGAGCTTCTGAATAAAACCCAACATAAGCTGCAGGTAAAAATTTGCATTCTAGCATGAGACGTCGAAACTCATTAGTGAAGATGGTGACTTTTAAAYACAAAATACCTGCCTCTGAAAGGTCCTGAGATGTAAATCATCGGAGATGGGGAAAGCAGTCACAAAAACCAGGCTGGTGTTTCCTGTTCCCRTTCCCTTGCCATGCCCTTTGCTCGGGGCTGCTGCGAGGGAGGCGATGCCAGGCTGCAACCTGAGGCTGATGCTGGTTCTTCTCCTGTGTCCTTTGTGTTTGGAGATGAAAGGTGCAGGGAGACAGAGAGGCTTCTCCTCTCTCCTTTGGAAACTGCCTTCTCATCTCTGGTGTGCCACAGTTCAAACGTAAGACTCTGAAAAAAGGTTTTTCAAAGCTGCATATTGTATATGGAAATTCATGGCTTTGGGCAGGTTCATGATTAGGTCTGAAATTTCAAGCTTAAGTTGCTGCTTAAATGTAAGTTATTTTTCTTGGGCTTTGCCTTTCTCTGTTTTTTAAACAGCAGTGGGGTGTTTTATAAGCATTACTTACCTGCTTTTATATGTGGATATCACTAAACTTGATTCCTTCAGGATCTGCAGACTGGGTGGAAGCCAAACTCATGTTTATCTGCCTTGGAAGCTCAGAGGTGAAAGCTCGCAGAGGAGGAGGGGTGCACACAGCAGGAGCAGGTCAGGAAGAGGAWGAGGTTTCCCTGGACATGGCAGCAGAGCTTCCATGCTGGACCAGATTTGGGCAGCCTCCCTTCTCTACAGCCACACCATCACCCATAGTACCCAGTCAGCCTCTGACGACCAAAAGGTAGCAAAGGACGGTGGCAAAGGAAAGGATATGTTGGGTTGGGTTTGTAGGCGAAGTTGGGAAATCTGGATTGGTACTAATTGTTATTTATTTTTAATTTGTATGGTTTTTATCCTTGGCCTGCCTCATTCCTGCTGGAGGCTCAATTTCCAAGTCTGAGAGTTTAGCATTGTACAAGGAGCTGAGATTGAACTGTATTAAATAAAAATAAGTATTGTAGAATTGTAGAATTTATTGTAGAATAAATAAAAATAAGTTATTGTAGAATAGAAAAATAAGAATTGTAGTGAAACGACACTTCATTTTTCAGTAAATCATCTGTAGCAGAGAAGAATCAGAAGAAGAAACAATATGTGCCTTTAGATTTTTTTTTTTAAATCAGGAAGGAAGTGTTATTGGAAGCCTTACTCAATATATAAAACTTAAAATATGACTGCCTTTTATTAAAGGAAGCAGAAGAGAAAAATGTTTCAGAAATCAACAGTAACTGCAGAKCTACACAGATGCAGAGAGAGCACCRTYCCCATCTCTGTTGCATTTCACCTATTTGTCAGTGAAAGGAGAAATTTCAGAGCTGTGGAAATCAAACACCTCTCCTATTAAGAAAGGCTGAGAGTTTTGGTTGCTTAGCCTGGAGAAGGCTCCAYGGTGACCTTAGTGCAGCTTTTTAATATGTAAGGGGGGCTTACAGGAAAGATGGACAGAGGCTTTTTATCAGGGTCTGCAGTGAGAGGACGAGGGGCAGTGGTCTCAAACTGAGAGAGGGTACATYGAGCTTGGAAATAAGGAAGAAATTTCTTGTGATGGAACACTGTAATAAGAAGCCCAGAGAAATTGTGGATCTCTTTAAGTACTCAAGGCCCGGCTGGATGGGGCTCTGAAGCAACCTGGTCTAGTGGAAGGCAGGAGATTGGATGAGATTATGGTTTGAGGTCACTTCCAACCCAAATGATTTTATAATTTAATGAAATACTAATCCCGTGGGATTTTTCAGTCTTTTTTGGAGAGATAAAAACACCCATATGTTTCAGGAGGAAGCTGGAGGGCCAGTTACCAGGAGGGCCTACACTTCATTCACCAGGAGCAGAGGCTCTTACCTCAGACTAGCATTTAGGACAGTTTCTAGCTGTCATATGTTTCTCCCATTTGCAGAGCTGCAGTTAAATAAATAAGATTAGCCAAGATATATGCAGTTCTTCATGGCTCTGCCAGACATTCTGACAGGTCTTACATGGCTGAGCTATTGAAGTTTCCTCCTGTTTTCTGTTTGCACTAATCCATTGGAARTCCAGCCCTCACTGACCCCCACATCCACTAAGAATAATTGTTGATACTGTACAATGGAACAGCACCAGCACAGTTAAAACAGCTCCTTCTCACGACAGAGATTTTGTGGGTTTGGCAGAGAATTCTTACGAGCTCCCTGAACCCATYCATCACCCTGTGCAGCCCCTCCAGCTGGTTCCATCCTCTGCAGCTGTGTGCCAGCCTGACACTGTGTGGCATGCACAAGTACTACAGCTGCCACACAGCCAGGGGACACTGGCTCCACTGCCACATCCTTGGCACCTTAGACATGTCTTCTGCTTCATCCCTATCTTCTGCCCTTTTATTCTTCTTCCTCCTACCCCAGACTCCCTGARAGGAATGGTTTTCATTTAATCCAAGCATGTTTGGCAAGAGATTCCTTTCGTCCTGCCCAGGAGTCAAGGGCATTTCAAGGTCTCGTTGAACAAAGAAGTAAATATTTGAGTTGTATTTCTGTGCTCCCATTGTGGTGGCCTGGTTACCCACCTTGAGCTTTCCACCTTTGGAATCTGATGGACAGAATGGTGAGAAGACACCTACTCCTCAAAGCCACTCTTCATGTCAGCTCTTCATTATGCCAAGTAAGAATGAATATAAAATTATTTATCCCGAGGGGAAAGGAGAAACGCCGGATCCAAGCAATGGAATAAAAATATACATACTGCCAGCTTTCAACAAAAATTGATCTTCATTGGGTGTGACAATCACAGGCATGAAAAAAGAATTTTATATACAGAATAAAATTAGTAGTGAGTAATTAATAGTGACTGTTGGAGCTGCTGTTCCAACAGTCGCCCATACAGGCAGAGGTAGACCCATACAGTGGTCAGCAAGGGGTGCCAAGGGAATCCCTAAAAATCATGCTGCCAAGGAAGCCAGGCTGCTAGGGAACTGGTGCAGCAGCAGTGAGCGCCTGAGCAAAATCACCAAGGGCAGCTGCCCAAGCAGGACTGATTTTGTGTTCATTCYGCAATGGCAAATCCCATCATGCGCTCACGGCACAGAAAAAGGGGAGAACGCAGGAGCCTCGCCCAGGTGTGCAGCTTTGAGTCACTCTGCCCAGGGGAAAGTGGTTACATGTGACGTGYGCATCTGGTGACATAAAATGTGTTTGTACCTGGGCAGCAGAGCGTGCTGTGGAGCGCCCCAAGCTAGTGACGACCTGAGCTGGAGCARTCCAAGGACTGCAGGGATTAATCACTGGTGACATGCCACAGGACATCAGGCTCCATCAGAGCCCGGGTCCCACCCAACCCAAGGACAGGAGACCCAGGGAGAGGAGGGACAGGGGACACACACACCCACAGATCCAGGGGAGCTCCAGCTACAGAATATACCACACCAAGAGGAGGAGCATGTCCGAGAGCATTAAGCTTGCACTTTCCAAAGAGAAGAGAGCTGTGTTTTCAGGCCCCACCCCTGCCTCTATGCTTTATTCATCTTTATAGGTAGCCATGGTGACTAATCAGACAGGAGATTTATGTCAGGCTGGGTGACTACTATATATAATACATATATATATATAACATATATATAAYAYACATGCCTGCTTTAGAACAGCACTTTCCTGACAGGGARATGGACATATTCTGATTTGGGCTAYAGCTCTTCCCTTCCCTTTCATGTGSTAAGTGCTATCCTGTATCCTGTACATCTTTTTGCTCAGGCTGGAGCCAATTGACCAGAGCGTTCAAAAAATTAAATATTTTTCTTTCCCCTTCTTAGGAGAGGGGAGCAGAGATGTGCCCTAGACAGACCTACTCATGGTGAATGAGTTTTCCAAACTTGTGAAAGCAATTCTGCTTCTCTCTGCCCCCACTGCTTCCCCTCACCCCTCTGTGATGCACATCCTGCCTCCAGACACGCTTCTTTCCTCTCCAGGATGTGAGGACTGGAGGAAAGCAAACCCCATCTGTCTCAAATCCAACGGCAACCCCGGTGTCAGATCCTGCCCTGCTTTATGTCTCATAAACATACATTAACYGTTCCCTCCACAAACCCTTACACAACTACTGCTGCACCGTAGTAAACTTTCTCTTGGCCCAGTATCAGCAAATGAAGCTTCAGCTCAGGGGAATCTGGCACAGTAGCAACTTATCTGCATAACACGTGGATGGTTGTAGAGTTGACATTTCCCTCCATTGCCAATGTCGAAGGGAGTGAGAACAGGCAACCTGCAACCTACAGCACGACAATGTTTTGTCTCCAATTCCCTCCCCATCCAATAAGTGCCTGAGAGACTTTCTGCAGGGAGGAATATTTGTGTGCGGTCTCGCGCTTAAAAGCATATCCAAGTTATAATTGAATACCTTTCTCCAAAACAAAGATAATAGGGCTTGGGGAAAGAATGTTTAGGTGAATGTCTGCTAGAGAGAGGCAAGCTGTCTGGCTACTAATTCYTTGGGGAAACACAGCTCGATGCTCTTGCTGAAGGGGAACAAGCGAAATTACAAGACAGGTAAAAGTAATACATCTTGAGAGGTTAAATGCAAAAGCCTGATTACTCCTCTCAATTATCCCAATCTTACTTTGTGAAATTCGCTCTTTGAGAAGTGCTTATTTCCAAATTACACTGAGATGAGCAAGAGGATAAGTCAGGGAAATTACTAAATGAGAACCTTTCTATAACACATGCAACCCAACTGATTTAGTGTAACAAATTCTGTACACATTTGAAGTATCATGAAAATAGTGTCTTTAATATACAGTTTATATACTTACAATACGTGGTTTAAATTTGTTCATATACATTACAGGGATATTTATTTGCACCTGGTTTAAATAATAATCTGCCTTCAGCCTTTTACACAAAAGCCCAAAACAGCACAGAATTCCACAAAACCCATGCTTCGTTTTATAACGGAAATGTACTAAGCCAAAGTTTTGGGGCTTTTTCTTTTTTTTTTTTTTTCCAAGTGTTACTTTTTTGACATACCCAAAGTGAATCTAAAGCACTAAGAACTAACGTATTTTTAATACAATTCAGAAGATTGTCCAAGTCAAGAGAATCACGCTGCAGATTTTCACACTGAAAATTTGGTTATTACACACAAAAACTGTGAAGTCTGAACAACTCCTGGGCTATAAGGAGTTTAAGACATAACAAAATGAAGAGTCATTTATTGCTAGGTCTCAACAAGGGGCCTGCATTTCCCCACTGCCCTGCCACCCCTATAAATAAAAAGGATGATCCTTCTTGTTTATTGGGATTTCATCTGTACCTTCTGTCTTGTACACAGGAACGCTGCAATTTCAGGGCATCAGGAAGAGAAGCCAGGAGAGCCACAGTCCTSTGACAGGGCTGGTGTTTGGCTTTTCAGCACCATGGTGTGACCCCCTGCCTGGCCCACTGGGAAGCACACAAGCAGCTGGTGCCAGCACAATTTTGTTTAATGGGAGGACAATCAAGAAGCTGATTCAAGATGAAAACACAAGAGAAAACAATTATTTATAGACAGGTTTGAAACTCGGCGCGTTTTCAGGCAGCTTCGCTGTTTATGCTGTTTCTCTTGAAGCTGTTGTTGTGGAAAGAAGCTCAATTAAGTGGCAGGGAAACCTGTTGTATTACGAGAATACACAGTAACACACAGTAAATTCAAACCCTTTCTTCTGGCTGAATAGAACACTGTAAAATACACTTCCCTTCTAATTTTGGATGGGCCAAATGTTTTCTGTCTAAGTTTCTAGCCACAGGCAATTTTTTTGCAATATGGCAAGAATAAGAACGCAAATATGCACTTTGAGTTGGTGTCAACACAGCTTTGGTTAGCCAGGCAGGCAGCAAGACAAMGAATCTTAATCTGAGGCACAATGAGTGTTTGAAGGAAAACAGCATTTCCCCTCAACTTTTCTCTCCATCCCTCCCCTGCCCAATTCTGTGACCACCTCCAGAAAAGCTTCCCTGCCAGAATCCAGCTGAAATCACYGCTGAAAGCAGCACCAGTCCTCGTGCCAACACATGACTGTGGCACAGAAAGGATGTGTCTCCTGGTGCAGGRCAGCGGGACAGCTCCATGCAGAATGACATGCCATACTTTTTGTTACCAAAAACCCCAGACAAACAAAAACCCCAAGGATAACACACAGCTTGGACCAAATAAGCACCAGAGGCCTTACATTTATTTAATCTGAGGAAAGAAATCCAAGGTTAGGACTGGCCTATTTTAGTAGAATACCTCAAAAATTCAACTKAATTTAGGCCCACTACGGCACAGTGCTCAATGGTTGCAGCTCTTAGGCCCCAAGGACAACCAAAACAACTCCCATCAATGTGGCTCAACTCCACCACTGTCCAGAACCAGATTGGTTTTCCCCACTGCTGACCTCTGTGCTGTGTTTGGGAGCTGGCATAGCCTGGCTACCTATTGAAAGGTACCCCATTCCATAACCAAGGATCCAAAGGCTGAGCCACAACCCAGTCTGCCCAATTTGCTCATCACTCTACTGATTTCACCAGAGCACATGCTTCAGTCCAGCTTGGGCACCACAGCAGGTAGATCAACACCAGAGTCGTAATTCACAGAACACAAAGGTTAGAAACACCTGAATCTCCAAAAATGGCTTGGAAAATGAAGGTGAYGAGTGGCTAAGAGCAAAAGAAAAAGTAAAATGCTAATACATTATGCATAAAAAAGTAAGCAGTGCCAAGCCAGAACAAGACACCTGGAATGCCACCAACAGCACGTTTGCAGTCAGTGGTTTTAGCTGTACTAGGCTCAGCTTCTGCAATCAATGCACATTTCCAGGCCTTTCAGTCGGCCAGTTGTGTTTTGGTTTATGCACATGAGATGTTAATGCAGCACGGTCATGAATGCAAATTCCACCAGTCCCTCTGCAAGAATAACCAATTCAAGCAGGTAASCAGAGATAACAGAATAGGTGTACATCCACAGTCAGAGAAAATTACTTTCTCTAGGGGGTGTTAGCACTCTAGGGGGTGTTAGCAATATTTAATGTCAGTATTACCAAGACTGCAATATTTTCTTTTGTTTTTTTTTCTTTTTTTTTAGTGACATTTTAGGTTTTTTACCTAGAATTAACAAGCTGAGCGAAACAATAACAAGTACTTGACATTAAAGATTTGGCCCTTTYAAATTTGAACATCCATTTGACACAGTGATGTTTAAAAGGCAATTGGTTTCAACTTGCATGTGCCTACCAGCAAAAATAYGTATCTGAAGAGTATCTGAATTTGATCTGGTCTTATTTGCAGCTAAAATATTTTAAAATGCTAATTAAAAAGCATTCGGAGAAAGCTATTGATCTGTTGCTTAAAGTCAATWCATTACAAAAAAGAGGATTATGAATTCTTGGGGTTTTTCTGTTGTGAATATTTGTTGGCTTTATAGCACCCACAACAGTTGGTCATTCCTTTCTGGCTGGGAATCAGCGGTTTACATTACTGAACTCAATTCATAAATAATTCGGCATGGTGACATGACATGAAACTTGCCCAAACAACAGAAAACTACATTTGCTAATAAATTCTTTTTAATGAGTCAATATGGTTGAGAAAACAGGCAAACTGAGCAGTTTTGTCCTTGCTCTGTATTTTCTCCTGATGCTCCCAGCACGTGCCCTACAATGGAGATTTTTTTTACACATCAAACAGGTAAGCAAGGCAGATGATGGTGTTCCCCTGGCCAGGGCTCTGCTCAGCAGCAAGTGAAGGTGAAGTTGCTCCAACATTCCTAGCTCTGGCCACCTGAGGATCCTGGACATGCACAYTTGCTGAGGAGGAAGGGACATCACAGACCCTTTCCTGAAATCTCCACAAATCCTTGAATCCAGTATACAAAGGCAGGGGATCCTGGGTTATTTAGACACATTTCAGAGAGCTCTGCCAGCTACAAGACCTCCTACAAAGGCCTTCCAGAAGTTAATCCTACTCCTAACCTTTTGTGCAGTTAAACTTGAGAGGTGTCCAGGGGCAGACCAATGCCCTCTTACCATCTCTGTGCTCCCTTTCAACTGCCACCTCCATGTGACATCTACTGCAGCGAGTTTTGGCAGCTGGGGAACTCAAATAGCGCATCCTTTGATGCTACAGCCCCTCCCACCACGACACCCACATCCTCACAGCCCACTGCAAACCAGCCAGGTGAGCTGAAAAGATCAGAAGCATTTCCTGTGGCATGGCCCACAACCTCACTCGCCCCGCTGTCAGCAGCGTGCTGTGCTGTTTCTGATCCCTCCAACCTTGCCAATGCTTTGTTTCAAAGTCATGACACAGGAGCACGTTCACCTTCCTACACAGAGCCAGCCGCAGGAGGAGCAGACAGAGCACGTTTTCAGACCATCAGAAGGGCAGCAGAGGAAACACAAAGGGCTGTTACCTTCCAGCACAGCACAGCTCCTGCAAGGGCTCTGCTAGCAGGCTGCTGCAGCAGGCAGGGTCTGCTGAGAAAAGCGTCTGTGCACTCAACTGCCTTTCCCATGAGAAAGCTGCACGACCAGAAGTCATGCTATTTACTCCAGTCATCCGACTACAAAAGCAACTTTTGAAATCTACAGGTCATAAACTTTTAATTGGCCAGGGCAGAGTGGCTCAGTAGAAAATCCCCCTTCTCCCTCCCCTCTGGGCAACGAGCTAAGCATGACTCTTGGTTTAAAAACATTTAACTCTTTTTGCTCAACGTAACATGGAAAACACATCCACGCTACAGACAGTCAGGAAGATACTGTTAATAAAAAAATGCTGCAAGAATAGTGTATTAGTGGCACTTCACAGCAATTCTTAACATTTTCAGATGTAGTGTCAAAACCAATGTTTTTGTATATCTGCAAGTCACAGCATTTTGCCAAATATGTTAACAGAAATAATCCCATAAGAAATACCTTTTTTTTTGCAGTTAACACAAAACTGTAAACTGGATTGGTGTGTGTGTCTTTCAGCATCAAATTGTTCAGTAATAAATACGACTAAGTCTTAACAGACTATGGAGTCCAAGTTCCCTTAGTGTCCAGTTTTTAGCAGCTGTTTGAATGYTCAGGGATGCACAAAGGCACACCTCTGCAGATTCTCTACTTTTATTATTGACATACAAAAAAAAAGTCCATTCACCACTCAAAAATGTTTATCTGCATAGTAAGAATTTTTCTACTACTATTTACAAGAAGGRTTTTTAGTGCAAAAAACAGGAAGTGATGTATTAGCTCAAGTGTATCGAGCACACCTCATACAGTTTCACTAAAAACTAGCCAGCATCACATCTTRGGCCGCCAGCCATTAATGAACTGTAGTATTTTCTTAACCTGCAATTTGCTTAGCTTGAAGTCTTCTGACAGGATTTCTTCTGTAAGCTGAACCAGTAAATTGCCATCGATTTTCTCCGTGACAAAAAATGATATGACATCTTCTGACAGACCAATAAACCTCAACGATTTCGACACTTCCTCTATGGAGAGTCCAGAAAGATCTGTGGGTGGCTGCCAGGGAGAGCCATCCCCACAAGACCTTGGTGCTAACTGGAGGTGGAGGGGAGATGAGAAGGGGTAAGACACAGAGAACGTATCCTGCACGCCCTTTTTAGACAGATACTGATCTTCCAAGACGTCTGGAGAGCCAGTTTTTGATTCCTCCTCAGCACCATCTATTTTCAGTGGCAAGGGACCCATGTCTGTAACTGTCTTATCTTCACTTGACTTCGGTGCCCGAGGAGGTAAGGCAGGACACGAATGGCTCTGCTTTGTGTTGCCGACTCCCAGAGTTTTCTCATCAGTGCAGTCTAGAGAGTAACTTGCTGACTTTGGGCAGCTGGAGATGGTGTTTGTGAACTCTGCTGGAGTCAGCGGGGAGTACCCTGTTGGGAGCTCACAGCCATCAAAGTCAAAAGTCAAAGGTGCTGGACAGTTTCTCTTTGGCGTACCTGGAGTCTTCTGTCTGGGGTAACTGTAGCTYCTGCTTGGATCAAGCAGGAAATCACTCCTATTCAGGCCTTCACCAGTTCCTGAAAAATGGTTTGGCCAAGATAACCTYGAAGGCAGAGCTTCAGCTGAGGGGCTTCCCAAAGGCATTGTGCTCTCAGGCTCTTTGGACTCAGTTTTCATCATGTTACATGGGTAGCAGGAAACAGGTGTGCTCTCAGTTGGGTTGGTGCTGTCGCTCTCTGTGACATTACTTAAGGAACAAAGCAGAAAGGATGTTGTTAGTAAGASAAAAATTGGCATTTCAATAAACTCATAAATCATCTGACAGAGTCAGAGGGCAACCATCACAAGGAAAGAATCTTCTTTCCTCTGGCAGAACTTTTTACATTTGAATTAACATGTTTGAATTAACGCACTGACAGTTCTTTCACCYCTTCTACAAGCCTGACAAGGTGCTGACATACCCAAAAGCTTCACGTCTTGTTTCTTCAAGCTCATAAGAAAGTAGATGCCTCAATTCAGTTCTRTGTCATCTCACAAATACTCAGTTTTTCATTGTTGAATTCCTGAGGGATTCCACCATGTATAAGAAACAGCCTCACATATATTAGAAAGATGTTTTAATCCAGTACTTTTCTATATAGACACATGGCTTGCAAAAGCTTGTATCAGGGCAGGTCACCACTGCTCCAGCACAGAGTACAGGGACAAAGRGTGAGTTAATGCTTACAAAGAAGGAGATTTAGCTGCAAAGGTAAGCAGCCCTGGCTGGACGTGCTGAAGTATCAGGCTTTAAGCTTACCCACAATGATTTGTTGGTGTGTCTGGATCTTTACAATGCTTTGATGTTAAACACTTGCTCTTCAAAGGCACCTAAAGAAAGTTATCCCTGATCCACTTGCAGGTGGTGAACTAAGCTCAACCTGTTCCAGGTAACTGATGGTTTATGTCCAGGTGCTCCCAAGGGACGGAGATGACAACAAAAGCACGCAACCCGTTATCAAAAGCAAATGTTTGCTGCTTTCATGCCACTTTCTAAAAGAAAATSTGAAAGATTGTGCTGATCTTTGGAATTATGGCCAGCTAAGCCAGAACACTTGAAAAACAATTAGCAGACTTATAAAATCCTTATTCAACACAACAGACGGAAAACAACAGTTGAAAAAAAATTGTTTTAATTACTTGCCTCTCTCTCCTGAAAACTAACTACTCAAGTAAGAAACTCAACCGTCATCTGATGACAGCTCAGTGAAAACTGCTTGAGAATGGAACAGCTATCAAAAAACCAGCATAGTTTTCAATGCATTGACACAAAATTACTTCCCTGTGTGCTTACAAAGGATCAGAGAGGAACCCAATCTGGACTTGCCCAGATGAAATACAAAGTGCAGATGCATAAAAACAGCTCTAATCTACATCACTGGAAAATATCCRCCCCAACAGATGCAGTTTCCCTCTTTCTAACCATCTCTCAGTCTCTGTTCCATGCCTTCCAAACTTTTTGTTTATTWACGCCACTAATAAAGGTAAAGCAGCTGGATATTTACAATACAGGAGATGGRTTTTCCCCCCTCAACAGGGATACACCATCAACTGGTCATTTCTGGCTGCTTAAAGGCCAACTGGTGCATTGCACACAKTGCAAATAATTTTTCACAAACCAAGCAGTCAAGCTGAGAAAACAGCCAATGAAGTGTTATAAACAACCAACTATACAGAGCAATTAAATTGATTGATCCCGTTTCTGTTCTCTAATTCCATACTAGAACTGGAACATTTATTGATTTCAAAGATTAATGGAATTTCTGAAAACTGGTAGAGTAACATTTTCAAAGCACTTTCTTATTCATCCTCCACCAAAATTAACTCCCTGGGACTCAGTGCCAAAGGATGCAAGACAAACCTCMAATACAGCTGAAGTACCAGGCATTTTAACAGGCAGATAAGGACAAATCATACTGACTTTGTTTCTGTTTAARATATTGTCTGCAACTCTTCATGATCCAAAAAACCAAGATCACTGATATAAATGGCAAAGCAACTTCACAGCAATCCACATTACTTTACACAATGCCAATTTTCTAGTAGCTCCCTCTGCAACACCACATCAACTCTACCCAAATGAAGACATCTGGTCTGGACCCAGCTGGAGATGAATTTCATGCAAATRCTGTGAACTTCAAGGCAAATCATAGAATTACAGAATTGTTTAGGTTGGAAAAGGCCTCTAAGACCACCAACCCAACCACTAACCCAGCACTGCCAAGTCCACCRCTAAACCATGWCCCCAGGTGCCACATCTGCATGTCTTTTAAATATGTCCAAGGATAGAGACTCCAACAATTCCCWGGGYAGCCTGTTCCAATGCTTGACAGCCCTTTCCATGAAGAAATKTTTCCTAATATCCAAACTTCCCCCGGTGCAACTTGGGGCCACTTCATCTTGTCCTATTGCCTGTTACTTGGGAGAAAAGTCTGACCCCCACCTCACTACACCCTTCTGAATTTCTGAGAAACTTCACTTCTGTTTTCCTAGCTTTTTGGAATGCAGATATATTGTTAGCTACAAAGAGAGAAGGAAGCATTTGGTGGGCCCCAAATGCTGGGAGGTCTTGTGCTCAGCCTCCTGTGGAGTAGACCTTGACAGAACTACCCAACAGGCTTTCATAAAATAAGCAAGCAGCCTTGATCTAGAGTGATCATTGCCAGATTCTCAAYCCTGAGCTGCAAATGTGCAGTACGGCTTAGTAAGGCAATTCCAGTGTAAGTTAYTGTAACAACTGCATCCAGGCTGAAATGAGTTCAATGATGTTTCAGATGAATCTGTTATACCCACACAGGTACCACCACTGAAGGAGTAACAAAAATAATGGCAAGAAGACATCCAAGGCAAAAAGGAGGTGAGGCTTCAGAAGGTGCATAATTTCTGAAGCCAAAGGAAGGACACTGTATCACTAAGAAAAGCTACGCAGCAGCAAAATTCAGAATTTACCGTCAACTTTCAACTAGCTTGGGTGGATTTTCCATTTTGTGGGTTAGGTTTGTGCTGAACTGTATGGAAGCTGTCTGGCCCCCTTCTGCTACATCTCATTTCACACTCAGTGGTGTCTGCTGGTCTTTCTGTCCATCATATCCACCCTGTAGGTTCCCATACAGTTAGAACAGCGCATTTCTGGATTACCACATGTTTTTTGTGTCCCTGATAACCAGAGCYGGCTGAACTGCATGCAGTAATGAAATCCCACCCAAAAACTAGCTTTGAGGTGGTCTGGTTTGAAGATTCAAGACTTTCAAGAAACATGGAGAACTAGATATGATTTTTAAATCAGACAGCCTGTGTCACCTAAGAGTGATATTGCCTACAGCAATGTGTGAAGGTGTTTATAACATAAACTGTTGTGTCCTATCCAGTAAAACATAATTTCTGCTGGAGCTTTTCTTCCTTTCGAGTCTTTAAAAATAACTTGACAGGTTAGCCTGTTTTACAGAAAGTCAGCAAGTCTGACACCGTTCCATGCGTTAGAAACAAGTGCCTTCAAAAAGAGCAGTGCTAAATTTAACTTTCTCAGAAAGTGCCAAGCACAGTGCTCCCACAGCTCAAACACATACATGTTGTGCAGTCCTGAGGAGTAGTAGGACAGAGTGGGGCTGGGAGAGCGGGTCTGCTGCCGAGCGGGTTTGGCCGTGCGAGGAGGGATGGAAGGGCTGGTGGAGGACGGCTTTGAACTCCGTGGTGGCACCGGGGGAGCGTTGAGGAGCCTGCATTCCTCTTTCACCTGTRCAAAAGAAGGACATGTAAGTAGGCAGCAAGAAAATCTGGGCAACCACAGCCTCAACCAGATGAAACACATCTGGTTCTGCCTTCTACTTTGMAAGGAAATMATTTAAAAGGGAGGAGAAGAGAGWAATGAAAAAGTATTTGCAACAGTATGCAGCTGTCAAAGAAGTCCAAAAGAACACTTTGCCACTAGAAGAACTACTAGTAAACTTTTTAGGGCACATTTCAGCAGTTTGATATCCACTCATTTAAAAAGTATCAGCAATGAAACAATGTAAAAGAACCTTCCAGTAACACAGAAAATCAGACAGACTGTTCCTGATATTATGCATTCTGTAAGGAGAAATTAATTAGGCCCAAACTTCATTAGTGTTTGTTTAGATGTAATAAACTGAGCTTATGTAATGAAAAGATCCCATTGGTGTTTCCTGACTGACTTCACCAGTGATAGTGAACCATCCAGCTCTAGCACCATTCCCATCCTCCCTCCCACAGGAACAGTGCATGTATCTCACATTTACCAGCTTCTGGATCCAAACCTGGAGCTTCAGTCCTGCTGTAGCTGCCAAAGAAGGGCAGGATAAGGCTGTCCAAAATGTACAGGTGGAARGGTGTGGGCAGAAGAGCGAGAACAGTGCCCCCAGCCATCGGGTCTGCTCTGTGCAGCCAGACAGCAGCTGCAGCACTGCTCACCCGAAATTTATTYTGGTGTGCCTATGTGGGAGCAAAATGTCAGGATCCATCCCCACAGAAAAAAATGATGGAATTAAGGCCTTAATCTCATCAGGACATATTTGGGAGAGCAACTTTATTTAGTAGGGCTAGAGGTGAGAAGGCTGCTGAGAATTAGGCTGCCAGGCAGGATTTTTAACGATTCACCACCTGCCCCTGGGCAGCAGGAGACCTCTATGTTCTCCTTGTCTGAAACCGATGCATCAGAAAATGAAAATTATTTTTGTGTTTGAAAGCTAAAGTTTCTTCTTAAATTTCACAATGCTGCTGCAGAACTAAAAGTTATCRTAGCAGTTCTGCAACATGTAATTAGCAATTACAGTGATTTAATTTTTTTAAAAACAAAATAAATGTGGAACCTTTTGCAATCCACTTCAGTGCTTTCAAAATGCAACAACATACTTAGTACTTTTGTGAAATGGAAAACTCGGGACTAGGACACTGTAGTACATTTTTTCCCTAATTCAAAACAAGTCAAAATTACAGGAAATGCCCGACAGCATAAACTGAAATAAATCTTGTTCTAAGGGCTCTTACTTGCTCTTTCAAGGAAAGGGGAAAATAATGAATCAATTTTATTCATGTTTGTTATTGAAYTCAGGCATAAACCTCTTCAACCATTTTAATGTTGTGCCCCAAGGATGCCTGAAGACTATTTTCCCCCCCAAGTCAGAACAGGCAAAGTTAATACTGAATGCTATTAAATATATATCCATGGGGTTAGAGACACCATTCAGGGAAGCTCTTGGAGCACAGCATTCGGTTAAAGGGTTAAAGTGTTTCTTTCCTGGGAAGACTGAGGCATTCAAAGGTGCTGGCACAACAAACTATGCCAAACTCCCTTGCTGACCTAGATTGCAGATCAGGATGAAGCCATAAATAATACCAGTGTGCAGTCCCAGTTGATCCCTGTCACAAAACCACAAGTACAGCTGYCACACACAGGCCCCGGGAAACACAGCAGAGCAATGAAAAGGGGAGATTTYGCAGATTGAACTGACAAGAGCAAGGGGAAGCTTCAGGAAAACCGTGCTTACTAGCTCCAAGAGAATGACAATGAAATAAAGGCGGGAGATGAGGGAACAGCCACAGTGTGACAGGACAATGACCCTGATGGCTGCTCTTCACTTGGAATGCTCTCTGTCCTGGAAGCACGAGATGACACATGGCTGTCACATCCAGATGAAACACAYTGGCACTGCACAACCTGAAACTTCTATTTGACACTGAATTCTCTCATGCTCCAACCTCCTTCCTATGACCTAGGAATGGTGACCCATTTCCAATGGCATGAAGTGCTATGTTGATTTTAAGATCTCTGCTCCTTTTCCTTGCTGCCAGTCCAAGACCTGCCTGCACCACCTTGGCCTTGGGGTGTCAGTCCTGAATCTGGGTTTCCCAGGTGCCCATTGCAGTGACCAGACCTGAGGGTGCCTGGATAAAAGCCTCCCTGTCACCAGTATGATTGTGAGCATCACACTGAGCATTTCCACACTCCTTGCCCACAGCAGCCTCAACTTCTGGTGCACTCCATAAGGGATGTGCTCTGTACCAACCAGGAAAACAGCCTCTGATTTTATGCAAATTATTGTTTGGGGAATGAAGCAATTATAAATTTACAGGCCTTAATTCAGAGGTTATTTCCTCCTCCTCCACCTTCCGCCTTCATGCTACTTTGATTTTCTGAAAGGTAYTTAGAAAACAAACGTGATATATCTGAATGCTTCATCCTGCTGGAGAGAAGAAAACCAGAGCAGCTTCTGAAATACCCAGATGTCCTTTCCTGCAAACAGCTCCTGGACACACATTTTAAATTTAGTGCATGCAAAAATACAATTGCCAGCCAACCTCTCTGCAGAAATGCTATGGAATATCGTTCTAGAGGGAGTGATGACTAAACCGCATGTTCACCAGCAGCTCCTGAGATCTACTTWCTCTATAAATACCTACATGGAAACCATGCAAACATCTCCTCAGCCCCAGCACACAGATGAATTCAGTAGGTCAGATACTCRTTCCAAAGCTGTTCCAGGAAGCCATAAAACTGTGTCTAAATTATTATAATCTATGGAAATATAGGTTTTTAGTTTTATTTTTAATGGGGCTACACCCCCTGCCCACCCCTAAACGCAAGCTAATATCTTTAGCAGAAATTATTTCTCCAACATGGCTAGAAAGCAATACTGAAATTGCTGACAGCACTCACATATTACCTCAGTAATGTAAGACACAAATGACAAAATTGCACACTTTCCAAAATAACTTTAAAGGGTAACATACACATCTATCCCAAAGGTCACCCTGCTGTCCCCAAAAGGGAGACACTAGGCCAGGRGGATTCCCCAAGGATGAGGGTTCACAGTGATGCTGTGCAGGTGCTCCWCAGCTCTCCCAGCACCCCACTGGCCTCTCCTCCGGGGTGACACAAGACCCTCATGTCTCAGGCATGATCCGAGAGGTTGGCACCCCCATGCCACAAAGGCTGCCCTCACCTTGGCTGCGGGGGCAGCTTTCCTCCCCCACCTCCCACTCCCCAGCACTCCTCTGACCCTGTGCAGAAGCAGTTCAGCTCACAGAAAGCAGCAGGAAACTAATCATTTTCCAGAYCCAGACCTGGCTGCCTGCCCAGGCACAGGAGTGCCAGAGCCAGCACAAAGGAGAAGCCAGGACGATGTGTCTGGGAAAGGAGGAGGAGGAGGCGGAGGGTGGGAGCAGGTTAACGTCAGCGCAGGCTGTCAGGGAGCCTCATCCCGATATGGAGCTGCTGGGCACTTGTCCAAGAGCCTGGACAAAGTGTCAGTGATACCTGACCTCAGAGGCAAGGAAGAGCTCCTGGGTTCCTGAGTGCAAACACCACGCTAAACACACACAATGCCTTCACTTTCCTGGCTGCTCAAGCTGCTGCATTTGCTTTTTGGGCAAGGTTTGGTGGCACAGCCCAAGGGCTGCACTTTGGCATTTTGTGCCTGCATGGTGTCYTCCTCCCCTCTTCTCACTGCACCTCTCCAGCAAGCGCAGAGCCCAGCCAGGGAGATCCCCACAGAAATCTGCTGCAGGTTTACCCAGAGTGAACAAACACAATTCAGCTTTCAACCACATTGTGACCCGACTCATGATGGAAAGGCTACAGCCAGCACTGCTGGACTGCTAGAGATGGCAATACGAAAGGTATGGGGTTATTATGGTTTGTTGCATTTTGGTCTCAAATTAGTCTTAACATACTGTAGAGCCATGCTCTTGAAATTACCAGAGGGCTTGCAAGCGGAATGGTATTTTTTTTTTTGAATTCCAGAAAAACCTCTGCAAAACAAATTTGTTAAATAATGATAACCCCCAAGATTCATGTGATATAAGTATGTATCAGTGACATTTTGCCAAAGACTCCTAGACACTCTTTCCCAGGGGTGTCCTTCTTTTTTCCTTTCTTTAAAAAAAATAAAAATATTTAGGACTACGTCAAGAGACCAAATAATGTGKGGATTCTCCAGCTTGTCCACATAAGCTCCTGTTAATAAAACGTATTTTCATTTTCCCCCCTGAAGTCTCCATGACATTTCAGGTTTGGAGAATTGATTTCTCCCATGAGCTTTCATAAAAAAGGCCATGAAACGTGCTGTTTAAAACTGAGTCCCCTAGAAGGCTCATTTATCAATTTTGCAGAGCTCCTATTTAAACATATTTTATGAGGAGTTCCTATTTAAACACATTTTTCTTCAACAAGCAGTACAGAGAAATTAGTTCAGGTCTAGTTTGATAGTTTCCCTGAGGACAAGGACACAATATTCTTCAAAATCTGCCATAGACTCATAACAGAGAAGACAATCTCTCATTAACAKACACTTAAAATCCATAAAAATTCTAGCTGTCCTCATTATCAGGGTATGTTAATTGAATATACACTAAGGTCATYGGAGGCAGCTCCAAGTGGGGTCATGCCCCACACACTTTGGCCACAGAAAACATGGAGGTCACATGGAGAGATGATGTTGGAAAAAAGAGAATGAAGTGACTCAGCAATTYTTAGAGCTTGTTTCTGTGAGAAAAAACCCCACAACAAATGTAATCTGAAAGTATCAGGATTAAGCTACTCGATCAGTAATATCAAATATACTCCTTAGTATAGGAGTATAGTTCTTAAGACATGACTTACATATGGTAGGAAATTAGCTGCAGTTGCACATCTTTGTTTGACTGTTTCCCTTCCTCCCTCCACCAAGTATTCCCTAAAAAGATCTGCATGCAAACTCTTCACCRCCTAAAAAATGAAACAAATAATCATAAATAACCCTGACTTACTGCTTCTGATTTGGGAGGCACTGGAGGTGGAGGTAGGGAAACATCTGAAGACTTTGTGGTTGTCCCGACAGTTGCAGGCACGGGAAGAGAYGCGGTACCACACTTGGAGCGGAAAGATCCTCTGTAGCTGTCACACTTGTTCTTCTCACTTAGCGAGCAAGAGAGGGGCTGATCACCACCCTTTCCAGACCCTTGGTCCAACCAGAGCTCTTCRTAAGGAAGCTCTGGTTTCGTGGGCAGAAACATCGATTCTTCGCCAACTTCAGGGAAAAGGTAATCGCTGCTGCTGTCCCCRGACTCCTGGTACTGAAGAGCGTCGTGAGAGAACAGGGCCCACTCRTTACACAAATCCCTGCAGCCGTGGAGGTTCACCTCGCTGTTGCCGTGCAGGTTGTTGCCGTAGACGCAAACGGAGAGGCGGTGGAAGGACTGCGTGAGCTCGTCGCGCGCGTAGCTCAGCGAGTTGGGCACGTGGCTGTGCCCCGCGCACCGGCTCTTCTTCGGGCTCTTGCAGTCGTCGTTCCAGTCGGTCTTCACGTCTCGCACGGCACGGGAATACTCRTCTATGTCAAACTGCTCCTGGCATATGTTAAACCAGTGCTGGATGAGGGATTCGTGCCACAGCTCCCCCTTCACCAGGCTATCAGGTAGAATAAATTTGGGAAGKGTCAAGTGCAAGGGAAAATGCATGGGAATGATTTTGTTTCCACGAAGCACGCAACAAACCACCACGGTCTTGGTCTGAATGTTGACAAATTTGTACCTGTGTCCCTCGCGGATAAAATGCAGATCATAGGGGTTCCTTGGTGTAGGGCTCGGCACAGTCACGTTAACGGGCAGCCTGGTTTTTTCTACTATATTGCGAATCGTGTGCTCACCTTCTTGCATCTGCACCTCCAGCGGGCTGCGGGTGCTGAACTTGCCCTTACAYTGGAAAGGGAGACTGATGCTCTCGTTGGTCCTGTGGTTCATGCAGATGAGGCAGGGCATTTTGCCCCTRCCTAGCTTACTAATTGAGTTAAGCTTCCCGATTTTTTTGAAGATGGTGTTGAGCCGTGATTTCTCCTTAGAAGACTTTGCATAAAGGATTTCCGCTTGCCCCATTAAAGTGAGCTCATCCCCAGTACTAAGGGTAATGTTGTAAACTTCAGTGTCTTCATTGCATTCACCTGAAGCCACCTGCAAAATAGCAACAAAAAATTTGGTTTTCCCCCAACAAAGACAATACCTCAAATCATATCACATCTATTGAGACTGAACTTACAAGACCACGTACAGGGAAAAACAAATATAACTTTATTTGAACAGCTGACTGATCAAGTGCAAGGTGTTTAACCTGAAGCTCAGCTAAGYAACATTTTTAATTGTTCTGCACATTCCTGCATGTTACTTGTGAGGAAACAACCACCTGAAACTGCCAAAGAAGGAATGGGAACAAACAAAACTATTTTTTAAAGAAAGGGCAAACCCTGGACACATCTCAGCAGTTCAAACAGCCACTTGTGTCATACGGCTATGACAGACCATGTCTGCATTCCCTTGGGCATCTTTTCCCCACACCCTTGTTTTTGCTGTTTGTTAGAACTTATTTGCCAGGCTCTGGAGGGAAGCAAACTTCTTTCACCATCTTCAGCTCCCTGAGGAGCAGAAAAGGTGATCTCATCGTTACAGATGAAGCATATCCCTTTGATATAATCTTTTCCAGGCCAGGGGGAATGGCAGATGACATCTATTCCCTGAAGGAGAAGTCAAGAATATCGGTCTATTCCATATGCCTAACTCCCCCCCTCGCTTTGCTCTCCTAGTCATAGACTTCCTTCCTCATTTTTTGATCATAATTGCAATTTAAGAGATTAAACAACATATGCACAGCCATGTGTGAGCTTTTCTAGTATGGAAATTGTACCAGGAAAAAAAAACCCAACAAAACAGATGTCCAAGGCTCATTTGCTCCTGAAGTTATTTCCTTAAGACTGAAATAACTCTTTATAGACAAGATTGCTCTGCCTTGTATTTGAGTGGTTTAATATTAAAAGCCCTTTTCAGGGACCTAACAGAACCCACCCAATTCTTTGGTAGCAGCAGATACCTACTCATAAATAAAGTTGCACCAGATGAACAGTACTGGTCTGTTACAGACCATTTTATTTGAGAATAGTGAACATACTGAAGAAATTGCCAATGAAAACATATGCTAAAACTGTTAGCAATTTCCTCACCTCTGAAACCCCTAAAGACTTCATGGGCTCGAATGAAGTTCAAACTCCAGCTTCAAACTCTGGTATCATCACACAACAGCCACTGCATGAAATCAAAGCTGTAATTCCAGTAAGTTAATAACTGACAAGCGCTGTGAATAATGCTTCCTCTTGTAAGACGTGACCTGCAATTCCCCTGCCTTTGCAGAACTGTGATTATCTTCCGCAAGCCTCTCGCAGCAACCGCGCCGGCAGCTCAGCCGAGGTGCGCCGCCTTAGCACTTCAGGCTCGGGGCTTCCGGAGAGGAAGTCATTCAAACCCTGMATTATCTAAACAAACACTAATTGGTCTAATCCAGGAAACTACTAGGATTTATGGTACGCAATACTCATTCACAGTTTGCACCGCTGGCCTGACGGCGTTTTGAAACACCGTGACACGAAAGGAAAGCACTCGGGGTTGTTTTGTGCTGATAACGCCTGTGTTGACGTTCATTGCTGGTTTCTCCTCAAATGTCACAGAGCACTGAGCTGAAGCTGCAGCCGCACAGCCCTGCCTTCGAGGGGCTGAGAAGGGCTGAGGACACACAGGGCTCTRTGCCTGTACTGTGCAATCCCTCCCTTCTCTTTTTGAGAGAGTGTTTTCTCCAAGAATATTGGTTTCTAGAATCAGTAAGTCCCTGCAAATGGATGCTTTGACAATGCCAGCTACACTGTGGGACTTTCTCTCGATGCTGCACGATCGCAGCTTTTCCTCACTGCCCGTGGGACGCTGTCTGGAGCGAGGGAGGGGACACAACCTACAGCTGTGGAAACTCCTCCTTGGCCAACTTACAGTTCCCTGGTGGTTCACAAGCAAACAAGCCACTGCAGGAGGAAATGGTGGGTCAGATGTGAAACCACAGAGGTAACTCAATGGCTGAGCTCCACAATGAAGGTCTTGCAGAGCAGTTACTTATTAATGTCACCMATTTCAACCAGCCAAATAGCAAATGGACTTTTAGAATCAACAGGCACATTTAAAGACAAAATTATTTTCAATTAAAAACTCTAAAAAACATTTTTTTCATTGTTAAAAAAGGATAGTCACAGGATAATTACAGGTGAAATAAGGTTGAATTTAACTCTGGATGTGTTTACAGACTGGGGAATGAGATGCTGGAGAGCAGCACTGTGGAAGGGACCTGGGGATCCTGGTCCATGGCAAGTTGAACACCATTCAGCAGTGCCCTGGCAGCCAGGAGGGACAACCCTGTCCTGGGGACATCAGGAACAGCATCACCAGCCGGGCATGGGAGGGGATTGACCCGCTCTGCTCTGAACTGGGGTGGCCTCACTTTGAGTGCTGGGGGCAGTTTGGGGTGCCACAATATAAAAGACATTAAACTATTAAAGCACATTCAAAGGAGGGCCATGAGAATGGTGAAGGGCCTTGAGGGGAAGCCATACAAAGAGTGGCTGAGGGCACTTGGTTTGTTCAGCCTGGAGGAGACTGAGCAGAGACCTCATTGCAGCCTGCAACTCCCTCACAAGGGGAAGACAAGGGGCAGGCACTGATCTCTTCTTTCTCCTGACCAGTGACAGGACCCCAGGGAATGGCCTGAAGTTGTCAGGGGAGGTTAAGGTTGGATATTAGAAAAAGGTTCTTCATCCAGAGGGCACTGGAACAGTCTCCCCAGAGAAGTGGTCACAGCACCAAGCCTGKCTGAGTTCAAGAAGTGTTTGGACAATGCTTTCAGGCACATGGTGTGATTCTTGGGGTGTCCTGTGCAGGGCCAGGAGTTGGGCTCAGTGCTCCTCGTGGGTCCCTTCCCACTCAGTACATTCTATGATACTCTGTAAAAAGAAAGATGATGCCATGGTTCTAGTTTGGCTGAGAAAAATACTGTTTATCMTTCTTCCTTCTAAACAAGAATACAGTAGGTATCAGTTGCTGTCCAAAATTATAATAAAAACTGAAATTGKGAAATTAAAAGTCTAAGACTGCACAAGTTTATCTCTATCCACTAAATTCTACTGTGGTGATGTTAAGATTGCTGATACATCCCRGTGGGCTAATTATACTTTAAAATTGGTAGGTAAATGGTAGGTGAATATGCGTTCCAGAATATTAGCCATGAGGATATACCACACATATCGTATATATCTCTCTCAATACATAGCAGTTCATAGATACTGCTCAGCTTTTGTTTTGCAGATTACAMAACTAAATGATCTTTACTTTGTCCKTGCAGCAATGACATATGAAAATCAGATTTGCTCTGTCTTGTTCACGCAAACATTTCACTTTATTAACGGCCACAAAACCTACAGAAAAATCAACAAAGAGCCATGGAGTTTAGCTGGACTTTACACTGCCTTTGGTGAATTGCACAGGGCCTCCAGAAGCYCGGGAATCAGTCAAGCAGAGCACTTCCTAAGAACAGATGGGACAAGAGGAAATGGCCTCAAGGTGCRCCAGGGGAGGTTTAGATTATATATCAGGAAAAATCTCTTTACCAAAAGGGTTGTCATGCATTGGAACAGGCTGCCCAGGAAAGTGGTTATGTCACCATTCCTGGAAGCGTTTATAAGACRCGAAGACGTGGCACTTAGGGACATAGTTCACTGGTGGACTTGGCAGTGCTGAGTTAATGGATGGACTTGATGATCTCAAAGGTCTTTTCTGACCTAAATGATTCTATGGTTCTATGCCAAATAGGGCACTTAGAGACAGCATGAAAATGCATATCATAAATTATTCCTAGAAGGCAGAACGGGTAGCCCCCACACCAGACCCATCTCCCTCCACCCTCTAAGCTTCCAGCACTGAAACCCAGCAGGATTTGCATCTTCAAGCACCCCCTCCACTCCTTCACAGCTCTGCTGAGAGCCCTGCACTATTTCAGACACTTGGACATGTCTCTGGCAGCTCCCAGCTGGCAGACATGACACAGTATCTGTGTCCATCGCTGGGATGTGATGGACAGAAGACAGCAGTGCAGAGTGGCAGAGTCAGGGTGGTCCAGATCACAGACTGGTGTAGAATTAATCAAACATTTTTGTAGCGAACTCTTAAAGTCTCATAATAATTCTGGAAAACAGGTAACACTACAGAAGGCAGAAAGCAACCAAGAAGCTTTCACTCAGATGCACCACATATCCAAGGAGGGCTTTGAACATTTTAACAGCAATGTTTCATGCATTTTAAGAACAACCTCTGCAGTATTACTTTGCATTCACCTGTCCTTTGCTCTTCCCAGCCAGTTTTCATTGCTAACAAGTGAGGATAACCAGTGGTCCCAGCTTTGTGAAAGAGGCAGCGCTTGCCCCACTACACTCCAAAGCCATCTAGGAATCTAGCTGAACAATGAATGCAGAAGACCCATGGACCCAGAACTTCCTCCCTGTTGTACCTGCCTTCTCCTTCCCTGCTGCCAGATATTGATCCATACTATCTGCTCACCACTGATGCCAGGATGCTGGCCAGAAAGGTTACACACACACAGACCTTACCAAACACACTGCAAAACAGCAGTGGATTAAGTCACGACAGTATATTTCAAGACTCTCTCTAATKTCAGTAAYRTTGAAAAGCCAGCTGTAACTCCTGMAGAAGACATGCATCAGGAAAGTCATGAATGATTATTTAGGAAGTGTTCTTTTGGGAAATCTCAGGCATATTCTTGCTTAAGGAAAGGAAAACTCAGAATAATAAGATTTTGGTAACACCTGAGTCAATATGCTGTCTTGGACTCCAATTGTCCTAATTTGTTGCATATCAAAGCAGAAGCCCTTAATCACTTGGATACACATGAAAACTTTTATTGGTATACCTGCTCGATTTTATTACAGTAATGCAAGAATTGCATTCACTTTAAAAATGCAATTAGAACTTTTTTTTTGGTAGAGCACTTTGTAACTGTGAGGTCTCTGATTCATAGCTACAGCATATGGTTTTTACTGTTAGAGTCAAGGGACCAATCATAGCACTACATGTATGTTTAATAGATAATATATACTAGATATATTATTTTTACAGGTCACAAAAMTGGAAAAAGGTTTTTAAAATGTAAAACGGAGTCTTCAGAGGAGCTGTGAGGAGAAAAAGAAAAGCAAACAYTTTTTCAAGGAAAGCTAAATTCAGTGAGACAGTAACCCATTTTTCTTTTATGAAATGCCTGTTTCCCAGGACAGAATCAGCAAGTAGAAGKCTTCATGTTAGCATACATGTATTTCCATCTGGGATAAGGGGGACTTTGCCTAATTACTACATTAACAGYTGCCTTCAGTGCTCTTTAAGGATGTCTCAAATAAATCAAAGTTCTAAAACCWACCCAAAATGTGGCAGGTAAGACTGCAGAGCTGTGACACGGAGCGTCTCTTTACATGGCATGTCAGGAGACAGTGAGGCATTTTCGGAGCAGGACCCCTCCCACAGGTACCTCCACACAGGCACACAGCAGCAGCTCTGCTCCCTCTGCTTCTCTCTCACTCAAGCCCCCAACCCTCACCTTTTTCCATGAGGAACAGAGGCAGCCACAGCACTGTATTGCCAATGCAAGATCCCAAGATATCAAAGCCTGCTTGTACAGGGGGCAGGAGGGAAAAAGGAGATAAAACCTAAACCTCTTGGAGCTGAGTCTTTCAGCTTTGTAAGGCTGGTATCAAGACACAAGGCCACTAAAGCACAAATTCTTGAGGTGAACTATTATGAATTGTGTGAAAGCCTGCAGCCAAAACCTACACACTGCATCATTTTAAGAAAGTCACTACTGCAGCACTTAAGAACGCCCCTGCAGGTTACAACCTTCTATTTATGTGCTTTATGGCAACTCAGGGTGAGTTTATCACAGGGATGAGAATTACAATCAGGAGATCGATTTTGTTCCACTGTGCTGCATTAACATCTGCCAAAAAAAAAAAAGTCACCAAAAATAAAGAGCAAAGTTTTCACTACAGATTTTCTTCTGCCAAAATGTACACTGTATGGGCCAACACAGTTTAATCACTGTGAAAAGATGAACAGCATAAAAAAAAAAAACAAAAAAAAAACAAACCAAACTAATCAGGTATCAAAAGTTCACACCAGTCATACAAAGTCTTTGACAGGTAAGAAGAGAATCATTATAGGGCTAACTCACTAAGCCACCTCTCCATTCTGGAAAGTGTSTGCAAACAGCTTACAGACTCTCCAGAGAAAACAAGTGATGTCTTCAGGACAAAAATGTTATTCTGGAAAATCTGAAGGGTCCTACAACACTAAGTGAGTTGGTTTTYAGAGTGAAAGAATTCATGGCTAGTCTAATATGCAGTCTATCAGACAATACTGTTGCTTTTTTTCAGAGAACTTTTTGTGAACTGCCCTCAGTGTGATGTGAGGGTTTTGTGCCCTTTTTTAAGTCTTAGTGCAAATAGCTTCCTGGGTGTTTGTACACACTGACATCTGAATGGGATCAGAGTAGTTGAGAGCAGAAATCTACTGCTGTAGTTTCAGCAAAAGATAGGGCCCTGGGGTAGCTCAACCTTCTTAGTATTTTGTTCTTAGTTACAGAGAATCAAAAAATTCTCATCTTTGTATAATAATTCTGCAACATAAACAGCATTTTCTTCAATTATGCACTGAATATTAATAAAAACAGGTTCTCACCTATCTGGTCAGTTAAAAAAAGACAGAATGCCTCAAATTTTCGATCAGGAACAGATTCARCTATTGTCTGAATAAAATTCACTTATCCCTGGCACACCTGAAATTGTTGTGCCTGTAGATGCTGCTGGCCACTGCTTGAGACAACCAGCAGSGTATCCAAGTGCAGTATGTATGAACAAAGAAGTTACTAAGTACTACCAGCCATTACAAAAGTTTTGTTTAACCTAAAATTTTTGTTTGCTATTCTGTGCAAAGTGATACCACCTTTCCCTCCCAGCTGCACTTGTTGGTATGTGTTACAACCATCCTTCAAACACCCGGCAGGTCCTCAAGCCCCTCCCTCAGGACACTGCCCAGAAACCCTGTCCAGCTGCAAAACCACCGGGAAGGAAGGCAGAACCATCTCTCCCCTGCCTGCCCAGGCTGATTTTTCCTTTCAACAACTATTACAAGAAGAAAAAATAAAAGCAAGCTCCTTGTAGAAGATCTCGCAGCCCACCATGAGGAGAAGGCAATTTGCCGAACGGCAGCGGTAGCTGTGACAGCCTGCTGGAGCAGCCAAGGTTTTATGCACAGGAATGAGGTTCACACCAAGTGGAACCACGACTGAGGTCTGCTAGCACATACAGGCACACCCCAAAAGCACAGACAAAAGCACGCAGTGACTGTCTGGTCACCTTGTAACTCTATAGGCTCCTTCTTCAAAAATTATCCGCTGAAGACCTTGGTGTTTGGAACAAGAAAGGATTCCCAGACTTTAGAGCTCCTTCTCATCTTAAGTGCTTCATCAGATATTTTACGCATTTTTTTTCTTTTTATATCGGATTAGCTACCTTCTGATACTCTCTTCTGAATTTAAACAGGCACGCTGCACTGGACAGAAATCAAGTGTATTTAGTATTCCTCCCTTTGCTCTAATCAGCTTGACAGAATCTCTCCTATATTAAAATTTTAGCGTACRTAATTCTCTTGCATGTAAAGGGTTATTAAACACTTTAATAAATCCTGCTAAGTTCATTTATTTTTTGGAAGATGATAACCTTGGAATAGACTTCTATGAAACTGGAAAAACTGCCAAGAGGAATACTGCCAAGATAACTGTGTAACTAGGTTAAACCTGGATTATTACACTGTTATTTACATTAAGGAGTATCACTATAAAACCTTTAAAAAATGGATTTGATATCTAACAGTAAGCTGTGCTTATTTCTCAGTTTGCTACATATGACAAAATGTTTTAAAACCACTCRAACTCAAGATATGGAATGTTATGTTTAAACAAGCCTGTAGACAAATACTCTTCTCACCAGAAAATCAAAACTGCACATTCTACTGTGCCATTCTTTTTGTTTGGTCATTGATCAAATGAGAAATAACAGCACAGAACTGGATAAGGCTTGCAGTCCCAAGGATTTTTTCTGAGCAGAAATGAAATTTTCTTGTTCCCTTGCCTAAGATACAGAAGTGTTCCAACTCCCTCATGTTGCCTTCATTCATTAAAGCCTCTGTTTTACAGGCTTAGGTTAATGCAGAGCACAAATGAAAGCAGCAGGTCACTCTTTAACGCAAAAGGYTGCTACACAAAACCAATTTTGATACACACAGGACCAGGAAACTCTRTACTGGTTTTGCACCAGCAGTATCAGCCAGTTTCCCCTGCAGGGTACACACGTGGGTCTACACCATTGCTCTAGGATGCTCTTCTGCCAGTTTGAGATGGTGATGCTGCCCAAACAAACCASAAGAGCCTGAAGACCACTCTGCTCTCATGGCAGAGCTGATCCACCTTGTGCAGTGTCACACATGCAGGTGGGACAAAGAAGAACAAGCTGTGCCTTCACTGCTTGATGCCACTGCACTGCAGGGTGCTTGGTGACAGCAAACCCTCTTGTGGGAGCAGTGACCCTTTGATGAGCTCAAGAGCAGTGCACATGCACACACAGAGAACAACTGTGKCCTTTTTGTTTTTTGTTATTTTATTCACAATGCTATTTAGCTGCAGCAATTTTGAGACAAGCAACCCCATCATTTCACCCTGTGTGCTCTCTGAGAATGAGGCTTTCTGGAGAGGGATTTGAGCAGCTGCTGCTTAGCAGAGAATGAAATTCAGAGTSCTGGAGGGGGAGGAGAAAGGGGGCAACAAACAACATTTGTTTAAAATCTGGCAGGAGCATCCTAATTAGATGAATTATTGAATGGATCATCAGGATTGCTCCCCAAAGTGCCATAGGGCAGGAGAGCCCTTAGAGGACATGTTGATTTAAGACTGCAAAAATGATCCCAAAGAGCACCATCACCGAATATGGAACACTAAAGGCCCATTTGTCTCAAAAATCACACTTCCCACTCAGCGCCATTGCTCACTTGCCACGTATATAAAGGTTGTAACAGTTAATCATTTAGACAGGGATAAATATTTATTCAGGGACTACCTTAACGTTGAATGTTATTTCCTCCATGACGTAAACTCGTTCAGGAAATGCTTTAGCCACCTCCTCCACACTGTTAAAATACTGCACTGGCTCCTTAATATCTCGGTCTTGTTCCAGCAGCTTAAACTGCCCTGAAAACAGATGATAAACAGAAGAATTGTAAGATATTTATATTGGACAACTGTCACTGTGGCAACTGCTGGCTCAACTTCTTCACCATTTTGCTGGGTCAGTTTTTCCAGTTATTAGCAACCAAACAAGAAGACGAAGGATTGTAGAGTGTCCTGAACCTGCCATGAAAGACGGCCAGTTCACTGAGTCGGAATGAAAAGAACGTATGGCAGCCAAAGTGAAATTAAAAAAGATCGYTTTATCACATGCTCTCTAGAAATAGTAAATAATTATGGAGGCATTTGCATTTGTGTACTTAATTCAGTGTCATAGCGTCTGTACAGATAACACTCTTGGGCCTTGAATATTAAAAGTTCTACAGAAAGAAACCACACCCATTACTACAAACACCCAAAACAATAAACATAAGGGGTTTGGGTTTGTTTTTAGCATCATCAAACAGCTATTAAAAATGGCAGGCTAAAACCCTTTTACCCCTGGGCTTCCCTAGAGTGAAACAACATCTAACTTTCCTTAATCATAAACTAAGCCCTTTGAGAATGTTAGCTAACATAAGATATTAAACCAAACACATTTAAAACTCTTTTGAAGGTGTCTACCTTCAGAGGAGTACGAGAAAGAAGTGTTTCTTGCTAATTTTACCTGCCCCCAGCATGAAAACATTGGCTATTCTCTGTATCTTGTAAAAAGCAAGTGCTGACATGGAGGGAGCCACCCCAGGCAGATTTGCCAGGGACAGCCCAGGTACATCAATCACCTGCGTGCACTACGAACACAAAGTTTGAAAGCTGKATTTTATAAATACAGAGATAACAAAAGCTGAGACAGACAGATTTACTGTTTGCATGACTTAAGCTTAAAATCAGAGGAGTGATCTTTCCAAATCTAGAAACTTTAATACTACTAAGTTTAATGCTGGTCKCAGCATTACTTGATGTAAGAAACAACTCTAGAAAATGAGGAAAAGGCTCAATAAAATCTATGGTTAGCGCACCTCCTGTAAATCACATTTTAAAATTAGCAATGCATGCAGTCACTGGATTCTTGCTCCCAAACAGCACTCAACTTCATTAAAATACATCCAATACATGAGGATGTCGGCCACCTACAGAAATATTTTCTCACTCCTTCAGCATTCTTGTGCTCAACACCCAGCTGCYCTTTTCCAACCCATCAGGCTTGAGACATTTGTGACACATTTGGAGAATTCACCCACACTGGACTATCTGAGGCCACATAAGAGCAGAGGAGGAAACGAACGCAAACTCAGCGAGCGCTGATGCCCCATGACAGAGCTGTCCCGCCCCTGCCAGGTGTGTGCACAGACGTGTACCCACACACCCACCCACACTCCCCTCCAGGAGCAGTGCCAGAGAAAGAAGCTCAGCTCCACTGCCCATCCCCAGCACCTGCTGCCAGGGGCACACCCTTCTAATCCATGTGCTCGAGCATTGTGGCTGCAACCCCAACATCAACAACTTCCTTTTACATCCTTCCCTAAGTTTTGTATTTCTAAAGTGATCATGGTAACTTTGAAGTATTATCAGCAGGGTAACTACAGATGTTGGTACCTCTCACTGTAGAACTGCTATTTTTCCAACATTCAATAACCTTCACCACACTTCCAAAATCCATTGAGTTTTCCCAACTTTGCATCTGCTTCAGGACACGCTGTGATTTGTGGTTCAACCAAGACAATTCATGTACTTCGGTGACCAACACTGGGAGAGATACAGCAGGACCTTTGGTCTGATCTGAGGAAGCCCTTCATATAGTGTAATACAGGAAAAATTCTGTATTCAGGCTTTTCTGGGTCAGACCAAAGGTCTGCCTYGTGCAGCATTCCACCTTACACAGGATTAAGTGTAAGGAGGTTGGATTTAAAGCACAATTAGCAATAACACTCAGAATCTCCTTCACAGCTCTCAGAGGAACTCATGGCTGAARGATGCCCAGAGCAGGGAAGAGGTTTTTTGGGCTTAGTAGCTCCAGAGGTTTTCTCCCTGTAAATTTAATTGYTTACTGAAGGTATCTAAACCTTTTATTGTAGACATACCCTCTTATCTTGAAAAATTTTGACAATCTCATTTTCCACAAACTTTAAAGTACCTCTGGGATTAAAGGCTACAAATTGTAGGAGTGATAAAGCTACACCTGGCAGACAGTATGGGTAGCCACAGGAAACCTGACAGCAGACAAGCATTTGGAAAAATGCTTCACATCTCAATTGAAACACAGCAGCACTAGAGCACAGAGCCAGTCACTGCACTTCAGACAGTCACTAAGGGCAAGATGCTCTTAAATTCAACAGATGTCACACGGTGTTCCTTCACCATGGGCTGACACCAGGCTGTGCCTGCTTCTCGATTGTTRCACTCTGACTCCTGACACAGCCATGGAGATACAGCCCTAACCGATAGCCCAGTTTGGGATCCAGGGTCTRATTTGCAGGATTCCTGGCAGTGGCTATCATGTGAGGCAAGTTGGGAGTACAGTTTATAATGACAAAAAAACCCCAAACCGAAACCACAGCAAGTTGAAGTCATCTCAGACAGATCTAAACTCAGTGGAGTTACTTCTGWTTTAACACCCTGTGCTTATGCACAGAATGGTGGTGAGTATGATATTGCATGGAAGCTACAGAGTTTTTTGAAACTTACATATTTAAACAATAAAATTTTTCTAGTTCAGAAAGAAATTGAGAACTCTCATTTCAGAGTGGGAACTGAGCTGSACACAGTAACAAAGCATGAATTCATATGAATGAGGAAGGAAAACAAAATACTGAATAGTAATACATGATATGAACAACACTCATCAGCCCTTTGAATGAGGCAGTGGTCTTTAATTCTARGTTCTCTAGTTACTCTGGAAGCATAATATTACTATTTTTCTATGACTGTTAYGGATTTAACAACAGTCAATCTGGTGGCAAGACAAGGTCTGTTACTCCTTGCAACCCCAAGTTCTACAAAAAAAGTCCCAAATTCCTCAGCACAGAACAAACGCTTTAGGCTTTGYGCAACTGGGAGCCGAGTCTGCTCTTTACTGTCGAATTGCACATTCCTGCAAAAAAAGGGGAAAAAAAAAACCATCATTGGAAGCTTTGCTTCGGTACAAAGCGACGCTCAGAGCTGTCTGTGTCGCTATCTGTGCCATCCTCCCCGTCCTTCAGCTGAGCCTCACAAACACAAAGCCGTCTGTGCCCTCACTGCTAATAAGCAGCAGTTCACGAGGAGGTTGACGACAGAGAAGTACACACAGATCCCAAAGCACAGAATAGAAGGGCAGCATTAATCTCTGCCTGTTACAAAATCAAGAAGTATGCTGTGCATGGAAGCTGTTGGAACTAGACATTAAAATGCCTCTTCCTTGAAAAAGATGGGTTTATAACTCGAGATTTTCTATAGGCAGTTTTAAAAAAATTTACTTCCTCACTGAAAAAACCAGGCTTTTTTATTGGAAGGAGAAAAAGAAGGGCTGAAGAGGAGCCTACAATACACATTTGAACCAGATGTCAAGTAACTAACTAACTAATGGGGAGGAAGCAGACTTTCTTTCAGAAGAATTTCTGACTGTGTTTCTCCCTGGTCTCTATTCAAGCCGCCATAAAAAAACAAAGACAGCATGGCTGAAATACAAGTTTAATGGACCTAAGTATGGCTTGACTGCACCTTAAAGTGGAATTTTATTACATTTTGCAAGAGGCACAATTTCATTGGGACATTGGGAGACTTTACAAAATTGACAGCAAGCTTGAGCAAACCACAGGGCAATTTCGTTGGGTGTTAATTAGGAATTTGACACACACAAAGAAAAGAAGAAAATATAAAGCTAAAACTATACTTTTATTGAAACTCTCCYCTCTCTCTCTCTCTCTTTCTCACTAGCACAAAAAGAATAATGAAATATTTCTGTAGTAAATCAGTGAAGGTTCAGAAAGATCAAAGATTCATAATACCTGCACGGTCCACTGAGCAGGTATGGCTATTCCTTTGCAGCAAGGGAGAAATGAACAAATCCTGCAAGCTTTATATCTCTTTATCTTTCTGTCTGGCCTCTGGCAGGCACAGTATTGAAACAGTTTCATCCTAGTATATATTATCTCTGTAGATTATGAATTCTTAYTTCTCTGTGAAGGCACTTACAGCAGACACAGTAAATCCACCACTGGTGGAAATGAGTCTGGAAAGCTAAAAAGGCAAGGAAGGACCTAAACCAGTGCTTATTCTCCAGTTTATGAAGGCATTTATTAAAACCCATTAGGAGCAGGAAGATCAGTCCATCTTCCTTCTTTCAATGGCAGTGAGCAGGGGCATTAATCAGCCCTTTCTGTCCCAACTTCTGCTGCTTCCACTGCTTAGGTYCTTGCAGGCTTACACATGTAAGTTAGGAGTTAGGAAACTCCARCCCAGCTCATACAGGCTGTTTCAATGGTGTGAGACCCCCTGGTTTTCACAGTGACTTATTCCTTACCAGCAAACAGCCCAGTAGTTTCCGACAGTTCAGAATGTTTCCAAAACAGAAACATTCATTCTGTACAGTGACTGTACTGTGCCTAGACSCAGGCAATCTTTATCTATGGCAGGCGTTCACAGGCTGAACAAACAGTCAAGTTTTCATTGACACAAAAGGATGAGAGCATATTTATGCTCCTACACCAAAAAGAAAATCTGGAAAAAGAAATTCTGTTGAAAAAAAATGCATGTCATCAGTAGGAAACATGGAAKGTCACCGAAACATCTGCTCAGCTGTGTTAGCTGCTAAATGTTTCTCTAAGGAGGCAGGAGCTGTATTGTCTTTCAGCAGCTTTGATTATTTAGTAAGTCTCACAGCTCTCTGTGAGATTGTATGCAAGGCCGTGMTTCTCAAGAATGTGCAGATGGCACAGCAGGACAGCAAAAGTACTGCAAAGGTTTATGTTTCTTATTATTTGTTGAATGCTSACTGTATTTTGGTACTTAAAAAAACAGCAGAGTTTTTTTTTTTCCTTAAAAAAAGGAAAGGCTCTACCTGCCACAATGACATTGTTTTGGAAAAAGACAATTGTTGCCTACACTTTTCAACATTCCTGTGCATAAAACTGATAGCAAATTACTTTGCTTTTCTTCACAAAATGATGATCCTTGATATAACTGGGCAGAGTTGAAGAGCATAARCCAAAGTACACTTCAGCACACTTGGTTCTTGGATGGACCAATACAGTCTTTATCTGTTTGTCTACATAACTGTCCTCAATACCTGATACAGATATAAATCCATTTCAGTGGGGAACAATGGAAGGAAATCCCAGTTTATGGTCTCCCCTGTCAGCCCATCAACTAGATCATATGGTAGAGCTATTTCATCCCTAACTAATCCTTAGACAAGGCAGCCAGTCAACAGCAAGTATGGCAAACCAAAGACTCAGAAATAACTGATTAAGCTATAATGATAACACTTCAGCCTACCTGCAATTAAAAAAAAAAAAAACCAAAAAAAACCAGAACTTTTTATTTAAATTAACATTTGCCAATATGTCTTTGATAGAACCTAAATGTGGCATTTTGTTGTTGTAAGAAGTGTGGTCCTAGAGTGGCTGTAGCTGTCTCGGTCTGAGAAAAGGAAGAACAGAAGAAGAGCCCATCACAATTTTTGACATACCGATCGTGTGGCTAACTGGGACCACAATGTAAAATTAATACTGAAGCTCTTTCAGGGACCTSTCACTAAACCAATGTGAAAAGATTTGGCAGAGATGTCATGATGAGCAGGTGATAAATGCCTCATGTTGCTTTTGTCACCTTCCAACTTGTCGAAAGTGAGCGTTTGTCCCCAGCTCTCCAGAGGAGAGAAGAGCACAGGCACACTCAGATCCTCTGGAGCAACAAAGCCCCACTGCAAAAAGAGAATGGAATTAAATGGAATTACAGAATGCTGCTCTTAACAGCAGGAGCAGACAGTAGGCTAACCATGGACGAGTGCAGGAAGGCTCACTGTCCACAGGGAAGGCAGGAAAGTCACCTGCTGTTATCTCTGGACTCTCTATTGAAGGAGATTCCATCTCAGGTTGGGATGTGGCAGCAAACTAACATGGATGCAGTGCCATGGTGAGTTCAACCCCTCAGTCAAAGAAAGAGCAAGATAACCCAAYGGCACAGCTTCGTCCTTATCAGCCACACCGACAGCTTCTGAGAGCTACACTAAAAATGGCTGGGGGGCAGAGGGGATATTTTCTGGAGTTATTCATGAGAAATTCTTTGTTTATTTTCATATTGTAGCCTGCTGAAAGCATACAGGAAACTATAAAAGGGTGGAGAACACAACAGGAAAGTACACGAGTGTATCTTTGGTGCACAGCTTTCAAAGGATGACAGCTGGGACACAAACTAGAAATGCTACAATTGATTCTTAAGGCATAATCACTTTGAAACAGCTACTAAAGAAACCAAAACATTCCTTCTGGGTTGTTTTTTTTTTTTTTAAGAACTGCCTGTCAATACTTTTTCTTGAGGAGACAGGTGAAGAAGAGGACCTCCTGCGTCCTAGTCTATACCAAATCTTCTAGAAATTTTGGGAATGTATTAAAAAAACAGACAGAACATGAACTAGAGACAGATCTAAGTAAACATGACACAAGCAGAATTCATCAAGTGTACTGGAGCTAAACTTATGGCACTGCAAAGCAGAGGGCAAGGCACAAAGGCACATTCAGTCAGCAGATATTGTGTAACATTTCATGGGGAAGGAGCCCTTCACAATGAATAGTTTTACTTCTTGGAAGTATTATGAAGATTTTGAAGCCTTAAACGCCTTTATTGCTCACTGTGTCATGTCTGTGGCACAAAYAGCCAATCAACCAAGAGGGAGTGAGTCAGGCATCCCAGCCTGGTGAGACATGTCGAAGCAGAGCATCAGCCCACTGACACATCACCTGTGYGTATGCACAGACACCATCTGAGAGATCAAGGCAGGGAACAAAACCAAGTTTCCCACACAGAAATGAAATGCTTGTTAATCAAACCCTCTAATCCTATGCTGGCAAAGCAGAGGGGATGGTATAGCCKAGCATTCTCTTTTGTCTTATCTTACTTTTATGATTCGTAAGTAGCATAACAAAAAAAAAAAAAGATTCTGTTGGCAGCATAACAAAGAAAAATCAGTTCAAATGGTGAGTGATGATAGCTTAAAGCAGATTTAACTCACAGATATTGCAAGAGAGGGAATTTTAGGTTACAGATGATGTCAAAGACAGACAGGGAAAACAAGCCTAACCTCCAACCTTTGTTTCATAAGTTATTATCATCACAAATACAAGATTACCACAATGAAATGTTCCATTTTACAGGGTCACATGTTTTGAGTGYCTGGACTGTAAGCTAACTAGATTTMACCTTACTGGGTTATCATTGATCTACCCTGTAATTAGCATAATTTTCTTCCTTTCCCATGTGTTTCCAACAGACATGAGGAGTATGTCATGAGTGTTAGTTCACACACCCAACTGACCATGCAGAGGGCTCTGAGGAGCACCACACCGTTTGACTCCCCCAATTACTGTTAACAAAAGCTGTGGTTAACAAAAGCTCTTCCTGCTGGAGAGTAAGAATAYAAAGACACACACATGAAGATGGGATGCTCTTCTGGTGAGTATCAGCACTTACTCTGATCACAGCTCAAAAAGTGATTGAGAGAGAGAAAAGTTACAGAAAGCCCAACTAAATCAACRCAGAACCCACATGAAACCATATTGAGATGACTACATTTAACARCAGCTTCCCAATGACAAAAACTTTCCTTGTGCGGGTATGAGCACCATTCCCTTGGTGCTGGAGTGGATAATGTCCACGCAGRTCCCAGTTATGACAATGTTTAATAGTCACTGAAAGCTTATGGCTCCGACCTACTACAGCAGCATCCARGATCCTCATGGGAACGTCTGCTGGAACTGCCTGCCACCAGAGAGGAACATTTGATAACAAGGTAAAGACAACTTATCCCTCACTTAGAAGAARCCTCTAGCAAAAACTACCAGAAAACAAAATAAGGCAGAACCAAAGGTGAAAATGTACATGGTTACATTTCTTACCACATTTAGAAACACTTGCCTTACTAAGTTAATATACTGCTTTCACTTAAACACTGATTTGGCACTAAAATTCAATTCTGAAGGAGCAGAGATCCAGCTTAAATATGTCAAAGAAAACTGAACATGAAGCCTTGCAGTGGCTGGCAGATGAGACCCTTAACAGAACCTTACACTGCTCTGCCCATAGATCTCCCTATTTCAGTGAAAGACATCACATACCTTTAAAAATAAGAAGCAATACAGACCTAATCTGCCTTTGGATCTAGTTTTAACTAAATGATGTCCTCCCAAATCATTAGTATACACTCATCCCAAGATATACATCCGTTAAAAGAACACGGTTGTCTACAACAGATTAACATTTAATTAAAACAGAGATGAGAGTAACAGAATAAACTCCTGGTTAACATTTGAAATTAGTATTACTAGTTTCAAGCAGGCTCAAACAGACTACATTAGAAAACCTGTTAAAGGTTAGCCAAGCATGTTGGGATTTTATATCTCAGATGCATCCAAATATTCTGCCTTTATACCATGGATTACGCACGTTATTAAAACTGCTCTCAGAAGAAATTATGAATGTGTAAGGTTTTCTCCTTAATGCTGACAGAGAAAATCCYTTTTTCTTTTATTTCAAAACAAATCTGTGATTAATAATTCGGAGAAAACATAATAATAAAATCTGTTCTTGCGGGCTGATGCCTGCACCAGCAATAGTGCAGCTGTAATCCATAATCCGCATAACTCCAAGTACCTAATGAGTACAGAAACMCAAAGCCATCCTTCCCTTGCCTAAGCAGATGCCTCCCCATGGAAAATCCACACAGGTTAAAAAAACTCCTCTTTTCCCTTTTCACTCTTGCCATTTTGGTTGCTTAACAGTGAACTTCAGTTCCTTGTGCAAATGCAGTGTGAATGAAAGAAACTGGAGTATTTTCTAAGGGCAGCAATATTTCAGGACCTGAGTTCAATGCAGATSTAGTGGAATAGTTTCTTCTAATTCCAGTGTCTAAATTTTTTTTTTCAAAATATTAAAAGCATTTTTTTGCACTGACAAAAAGATAAAAATCAGAGCATTCAAAAAACCTGTGTTCACCCGTGGCAATAGAAAAAWTTTATAGTGGCAGATGGAAGAGGCTTCATTCTTAGAGAAACAGAGGAGTTTAAAAACAGGATTAATAATTTTAGGGGACCAGAATTTGATCGCATTGCAAAAAGACAACATCTGTAAATTAGAAACAAGCAGTTCTAACCTCTGTGTCAGGCCTGCTCTGAATCCTATCATTTCACTTTGATTAAAAAACCAGAGAGATTGCAGTTATAGGGAGAGATTTAAGATGTGCAGAAGCACGTTTTTACCACAATATGGATTCCAGGGATCCTAACCACAAGCAAGTTGTGGATTTACACGAGACAACTTTTAGGATTTGGTATCCATCTCTTAAAAAATAAATCTCAAAGTAAAAGCAGCTTTTCCAAACAAGTTCATACACATTCTTCTATTTCTTGGTAAGTCAAAACTTTCACTAAACCAACAGCAGCAACCTCTTAGCTCAATCATTAACTTTGCCTTACTGAGTAACAGYTTTTATTTATTTATTTGGCAAAAGCTTCAAAGCCCACACTCACCAAAACTCAACCTCCTAATGTTTCTGCCACAGTGCAAAGACACTTCCTTCAACTGCAAACCAACATCCTTTATGCTTTCTGCTCTTTTGCTGATTGATCTTTTTCCTCCTGCTACTCCCACGTGAGTATCCCCATTTCTACAGCCTGACTTGAGYACCATTCATTGCCTTCTTGCCCACTGAGCAGTCTTTTGTGCCTTTCAGGTTCTGACCCCATCCCATGGACAACACGCCCCTGCCCAAGTGTGGGACGGGGTGTCCTCCACCCAAGGAGGGCAGTGACATCCACAGCACTGCCCCCGGCAGCCACTTGTGCTGCAGGAAACAAAGAAAAAGTGCTAAAGAAAAAGTGCATTCACRGAGCAGAAATCTTTAAAATGCACATAGATAATTCTGTATAAAAAGTGCTTTTGTTTCCTGCTCAGGAACAGGTTTTTTAATTAACTGAATGGGAGGAGTTGTAAAAACCAGGAACAATGACTGAGTCAGCAGCTCAGTCAGTTCTCAGTAGCTTAACAGGGCTTTACATGAGACAGAATAAACTTATTCCATTGAGTTAGACATTTTTATCAATGTGTAGAGAGACTTCAGAGCTGGGGCTTGGTATCCTGAAAGACCATCTGTGCATTATAGAGCAGCTTATTGTTTCAAAGCTTGTATCTCATTTGCTTGCTCAATATATATGTAGTTTCTAGCAGAGCCTGTATTTTTCCCCCTTCTCCCCTCTCTCTCAACTTAAATCTACTAAAGTATTGTACTCAAATTACTGCAAAACCTGCTGGTCGAATAGTTCCCAACATTCATGCATCTGCAATGGAAAGGAGTAGGTGCTCTTASTCTGTAATTAAAAAGACGATTTTCTTTGGAAAGGTACTATCACTATGTATTGTCAATGCCTGTCAATGCAGACTATTGCTTAGTTTACATATTTACAATGTGTTTAAATTAGGAAGGAATTCAATTTATTAGGAAGGAATTCAATTTATTAAAGCTCTGACCACCTGCAATCATGAGCAAGTTCTGAAAAAAACATGTTGACTTCTGGAACAAATTGAACAACATTTTAAAAACTGAAATGAAGCCAATTTCCAAAGAAACTCTTTAATTACACAATAGGTCTGGTTTATTCATCTGAGGTTTCCTGTCAAGGAGAGTATCCAGCTTTAAGTACATTCATGCTACAGCTGAAATTACATTAAGGAGAATTTAAAACAAGAGCAGAGCCAAAATAATACACGATCTGAAAATCACCTTGATGAAGTACACGTAGGAGCTTATGCTCCAAAAACTGTCATCCGTAAAGCTGGAATATCTGTCAAGCATACAAAGTAACTTGCAGCAAGCAAAGATTTCTAATTTTTTTTKGTTTAGGATCAGCAGTCACGTTTGTGTCACTGCCTGAGTTGAGAGGCAGAAGGTGTTTTGATCCCTGCATTCTGCATGAGCTGAGCCATCTCTTCACTCACTCCCTGTGAATTCAACAGAGTTTGTCAGAATTGTCTGGTTTCCAGTACAAGAGGACATTGATTCAGCGCTGTGCAATTTACCCACGAAGCAGACAACACTCTTGATAACAGCTCAAGATGAATGAAGGCAGCTTTTAAGAATGAGCATTTTGGCATATGCTCACAGCATGTGCTAAAGTGTCACCAGGAAGAAAAAAAGGGGGGAAAAAGGGAAAGAAGAGATGAGCTGAAAAGGTGGGTGAATAGAGATGATGAGTAAGAGCACATTGCTTCAGCACTGCCACTTCATTTRATTTTCACTGCTACTCAAGAAGGCAACAAAGATGATAAATCTAAAATGCAGATCTAAGCAAGATATGCATCTGCCTCAGTTCTCTTGAATGMATTCCATCACACACATTTTGTTTCATTACCTTAGAAAAGGAGGGTACCATCTAAACCTCTCTCTGGCAGTTCAACTTACCATAGCTGAATCCAAAAGGTATAAAGAAACAGAATGCCCAGCCAATTTTTTCCCTCTTGCAAGATGCCTGCCAGCTTGCTGAGAGCCAAATGAAACCCGTTACTGGAGGCTGCCAGCCTAGCCTCAAACAGCTTGACAGAAAATAAACGTTACAGACTACACATGGGGTGGTTTAATTCCAAAAGTGTTTTTAGACCACTACTCAAGGAATTTTGTTTTCTCCATCTAAATGATAATTCATGAATTAAAGAGCTGGACTAGTGAATATTTTTCCTGTATGTGTTTCTAGTGAAAACTACTCACTAATACTGGTTTGGGACATCTCCCATTGAAAGGCATTTTTGCACCAGTCTCACTTTGTAGCCTTTTGYTGAAAGGGCTGTGAAGTGGTAATTATCAGAGGGGCTGACTGCCTGTTTGTCTTTGAGTGCACATGGACTTCCCCACCTGCTAGATGRTCATGAGATATATTATTACATACTGATTTCTAAGTATACAAGCTAACATYAGCACCTGCAGCTATTCCAAGGAAATTCTGTGCTTTAAATTTCTGCAAARCAACTTTGACTGAAAAACAAGGTGATCTTAAATCTGCCTCTGGGATTATGAAAAGTATTATTAAAACTTTGGTCTAAAAAAAAAAAAAGAAGTTATTCCTTGAATAATGAAAGTAAATCAATACTGGGTAGTTTGCATTAGCACATAGATTTAAGGTGGTAAAGAGGCCATGGAGGGGAAAAAAGGATATTAGGGTTTCAGAAATTAGAATTGGTTACTGTAGGTATTCGGAAAGGGAGGCAGATGGTGCTTAGAGACCAGAAAAACTGGGACATCCCAAATTGAAAGTAACTCAAAATCAAAACCCATCATAAGATCAGTCTGACAAAGTTTTCCCAACAKCTTAACATTCCTTTCAGGAAAAGGACTATTTCAGCCGAGATTTTTTGAACATGGGAAACAGAGACACAAAGATGCTTAAAAAAACCTGCCTTTGAAATGGCATGCTCTTTTGAAGCAGATTTTTCCTCAAAAATGTCCACTCCTTTCTTTTTCAACCACACTCCTGCACACCCAGTGAAGCAAAACCCAACAACAGGTGAGCCTTTGTGGATATATAGTGGTAGAGTCACCATGTGCTGCAGAAGGTCACTTGGAGAAGGGTCACCAGCCCCAAGGAAGCAGACCAACACTTCTTTTACCCCTTCAGGCTGCCACCTTCTCCTTCCACGCCAAGCTGCCTTGAGGGGACAGTGTCCATCCTGCCAAAACCCTGCCCCAAAGGTGAGGGTCTCAGCTTGGCCAGCAGTAGGGGCAGGGCTCACAGGAAGCAGTCACGGGCACGGCGCACTCTGTACTGACACACAGCCCCACAGCTGACAGGCTTATCCACACCCAGCTTCAGTGCCTGCCTAAACATCAGGGCAAAACACATTTGTTTAAACTAGAAAGACTGTGATCACTTAAGAAAATCTAGATACAACCTGGTTTACAATCTCTTTTTGTCTGCTGGGGGCTCTCTCTCTGATTGAGGGATGTCAAAGCGGGCACAATTCACTTTTCCTCCCTGCAGTCACCCTCCATGCTTTCAGCTCTCCCTGCTTTTCACTCTCCATGTACTATTTTGGCCTCCCCAGCTACTCTTCAAGTTGGAATTGCCCAAGTGGATGGGAGTTTAAATACCTGGAGCAGTYACCTGATGTCTTATCTACGTACTACCCTTCCCCACGCCATGCCCCAGCGTTGCACCCCTGCCTGCTGCGGGCTCCTCACAGCTGAGCTCATTTGCCAGCTCTAGGAAAACTCAGCTGAGCCAGCTCTCAGAAGGCTGAATGCCAGCTGACCCAAGGTTTCCCTTGGACAGGAGTCAGAAAACCACCCCGCACACTTTCCATCTGATGCACATTAAACGAGCCTTACAGCAGCCAAACACCACGAAGCGACAAACATCTGCCCTATGGGAAAAAGGTGGCTATTTTCATTTTCCACAGYGGAGAAGACGAGTGGTACATCCAAGCAGGATGAAGTGTCACCTCACACACTCCTGCTGCCCGGAGCCAGCACGCCTGACATGGCAGCACCACGTCCCACCCTCGGCAGAGCARGATGCTGCCCTTCCAGGGGCACACAGACCGTGGCTGCCATCACRTGCTGGGCTCCTGCTCCATCCCTGYTGCWGTTAAACATGCAAGGAAATGTTCTTACACATCCATGGGGCTATGTGGGCAGACCCTACATGCCTCACTTCAGGGTTTCTAGGGAAAGTCTTAGACCTTGCAGACAGCTGATGTGCAAAGCCTACAGACGTCTTCTTGCAGAGCTGAAGGCTTAGCATGGCCCTTTGTATTTAATTTACTCACTTTCTCCCTGTCAAAAATCATGCATGACAATGCCTCTTTGCTCCTCTTCTCCCTCACCCACTAATATTTCCCTCCGAATAAAAGCAAGCAAAAGGGTAGGTTTGAAATTGTCCTCTGTGATTTTCCTCTAGGAAGTGGCATACCCAGGAATCAGTACGACCCAAATTTCATAGTAAACATATGAAAACATACACTAATCTGCCAGCCAAAATTATTATTTCTTTCTACCATTAAAAAAAGATTCACACATTAGTATTAATATATAGAGAAATTAAAGTTTAAAAGCATTCTTTCCAGAGTAACAATAGAGGATAAATTTATCTATGACCACSAAGCATACCATTTTAACAATCAGTAAAAAAAGGAAGGTTAATCAGGAAATAAATCGAGCCAGATACCAATCCTTCATAACAAAAATCTTACATATACCAGAAATATCAAAACCACACACTTAAGACCTTCGTGCATGATTACAGCATGAAGCACTATGGGCTAATCCAGGAACACYGGACAATTTAATTATGTTTTCTACTGAAAAATCAAACCATATGCATAGCTCATCAGATCAAGCTTTCTAACATGTGTCTGGTCTTGATATCCAACATCTGTCTGAAAATGAGATTTTCACTTCCCTTATGAAATCTGATTCCACCTCCATGGTCATATTGAAGRAACATTGATGAAAACAAGTGAGGGAAAAAGAACAAGTGCCAGGTCATCTGATTAAGCCCTAAGCTAAGAGTTCAAATGCTAAATACTAAAAATCTTAGAATACAATGATTCTTTCTTCACAGGTGAAGGCAAAAGGGAAATGCAAGAATAATCAGAATTTTTCTCCCTCAAAAAATATATCTTAAATCATCTTGATTTTCTTTCTTTAGAGCTATTACTAATCAGGGTCTCAGCCGTTATTAAACAATTTCTCCCACGCTGTAGTGCTATCTCACTACTATCTCACTAACTCCAAAAACCAGTTGCTGTAGGTGTTATTTCACCAAGTTGTAACATGGAAAAAAGTGCTTTTCTGAAGGAAGAACACAAGCCTGCATATTCCATCTATATTTTATCCTATGCTAGCAATTTGCTTGCCATCTTTTTCAGCAGCCTCTTTCCAAAGGATCTTGAAGCTCCTCTGAAAACTTTATTTCACTGAGTGTACAGAAGAATTCTGTATTCAGAAACTTGGTTAAACTTTTCTGTCCCTCATATTAATCTGAAGTTTTATARTTCTTTCTTTTCCACAACAGAATTATTCTGAGATACAATCCCAGTGCTCTGAAACCCACACAGGATGCCTGCACGCATTCAGTGCCAGCCACTAGGGTTGGAAAACGCTATATCTTGGAGAGCATCTCGAGTTCAGTCTACCCCTCTTCTGTTTCATTTGAGCTATCAGCTTGAATCCATGATTTCTTACACTCCTGCTACAAGTTCAATCTTTCTGACATGGTCAGAACTGTATATACAGAAAAATAAAATAAAGAAAAGAAGGACTGCTCCAAATAYAATCCTTGAGGCAGGGCAGCTGATTGTACACATTTATGGTCAAGGAACTGTGAACATGGCGAGTAAATTTCAGGTCATTGCTCCACATCCAGCAGAACAGGAAATGCATGAGTATACACATCTTATWTGTTACATGCAGAGGTTTTAAATCACCGGTTATTGTACAGGACAATCTTCTATTGCCATTGCGGATCTGAGGCTTCTCAATTAAGACAAAAACCCCAAAACAAAAACACAAACCTCCCTAAGATTGAATTCAGCAGGGTGCTACAAAAGTGTGAGCAGTTCAGCATTTCCAGGAAAAAAAAGGTATCGTTAAAAATTAAATCTGCCAACTCTGATTCCAAACCTCTATGGAGAGATCACTATGAATGTTCACTCGCACCAGTCACCCACATTTACAGTAATAACCTGTATTTGCCTACAAATTTCCTGGTGATGGAAATGCAATACACAGCAACAGCAAAATATCTTGCCCACACCACTGTCAATTTAGCAGAAAGAAATTAACCTGCATCCCCCTGGTTCAGGAAAAGTTCCATCAATACACATTGGACAGCAGGGTCTGGAGCTGTGAATGTGTTCTTTAATGACTTCAAGTAGCATTTGCTCATCACATTACTTAAAATAATAGCCCAACTCTCTCAGGGTTGATAGTTTTCTAAAGATAAAACTGCTTTATTTCAGCTTCCATCCATCAACAGGAGTAGAAAATTGCTCTTACACCAGAAGAGGGTTCCTTCTCACCAAGCACTTTACAAGACAATCCAGGATGCTGCAGCATTTGGAGAAGCCAGCCAGCACAAGGGGTACATTGTTAGAAGCCCCCTGCCTCCCCTTAGGGCAAAGGTTCAAAGGCTTTACACAAAGCAGTGTAAGGGGCAAGCTGCTGTTCACTCTCTCCCATTTTTTCTCCTTTCCTGATGTGTCTGAGCCATTGCTTTGCAGACAGTTTTCAAGGATCAGGTCTTCACCTTGACTTTCTGCACCTTTCTGGCACCTCTCCTGAAGGCTGGTGGCAGAGAAAGGGTTGGGACTGCCTTTCCTTCCAGTCAGGACAGTCCCACAGGAGCACGCAGTTCAGCGMGTACACAGAAGGGAGTTTTGTTTCCACTTGGCATCAGAACTGATGCAGAGAGTCAAAGGGAGGATGAGCACTGAAGATTCATTTGTATATCAAGGGGAAATCCAGAAGCCATTGAAACTGTTTACAGCAGGTTGAAAGAATAATACGAAGAACAAACATTGCGCTGACAGACATCCAGATGGCTTCTGCAGGCAAATCTCAACGCCTTTAGCCCAGCTAAGGCTCATTAACATTTATGTATCATCTCAGGATTTTATTTCTAACATTTAAAAAGCATCAAATCACGAAGGTTTCAGAGAAATCATGCCTTCTCCCAGTCCCACCTGACTCTGCTTTGTGACTGAACTGAATTTRCATGGCAGAGCAAAAGGGTTCCAACAACTGGTGCACATGACAAAGAGAAGAATAGGGAAAAATATAAAAAAAGTGCTGAGTGTAATACACTRGGGAACTAAAGGATGCTGATTGTGCAGCCCTGTGGACAGGGCTTTTCAGGGGCAGAATGTCACAGAATTTCTGCCGTTTCACACTGCCAGAACAGGCTCATAGAAGTTTCAAAAAGACAAACCACACATACGGTAGGAGAAAGCAGGCCCATCACCCTGTATCCAATTCTTATACTTAATTCTTCCTACATAAACTCACCTGGAGATTTCTATTGTTATTTGAAATCCCTGYATCTAAGGGGATGATGGCAAAGTACAGCAAGGGATGTTCCCCTAACAGATACAAAAGCAAGTCAGGAGTGGTGTTTCAAGAAGCTGCAGTCCCATAGAGACCGCTCTCCTCAGTGGGAATTTTCTGTAAGTATCCAGACTTGTTTAAAGAGAAAGAGCCTTGAAAGTTGAAAATATTCATCCAGACAATTTCAGTGGAAAAAAAGTTTACCAGGAACCCCCCTTTTTTTCCATGGCATCCCCATTCTGTGATATCAAAATTCCCTGATTTCTGTACCGATGCATTCCTGTCCACACCACTGACCACTGTTTCATGTACTGGATATAAACAAAGTATAAACCCATAACATTTTTCAGCCTATCCAAATAAATCGTTCCAGTTTGCTGCCAGAGGTAAGAAAGGGTGAGAAGTAGCATTGAATCCTTCACCTTCATATAACAGCACAAAAGTTAAAAATAGATTTATAAAATATTTGTTATCCTTAATCTCCATKCAAATCAAAGTGATGTTGAGATTCAGCAGTGTTTTAGAGAGCCCAAGAGATTTATTTGTAAATGTCTGGCTCAAACTCAGCTAAATCCTCCTTCYTTTTATTTGGCCAGTTTGGTGACCTGGTAACAATTCAAAACATAAATTTTAATGAGAAAAATATCCAACCACTTCCAGCACATTAAGGTTCTCTGTAACAGACATTATAAAAGAAAAGAAAAAAAATAAGGTGTTGGTTCACAGAATGCTGGGGGGAGGGGAGACCTTTTCAGCAGCAGATGAATTCAGTGTTGAGAAGAGGCCTGAATCTTCCACACAGGCAATGTGTTTTGTGTGGTTCCCTGCACAACTAATCTGTTGTTACTTATTCTTTTTTCCTGCAGTATAGATGGACCCTGTGTAGCAGGGAACAGGGCTTTGGAGAACAGCCCTCATTTTGTTCAGTACAATGCAGCCTTCTCAACCCTAACGCTGCCACTTGAACCCGCAAACTGTACACAGGCGAGAGGAGAACAATTTTGAAATAAATAAAAAAAATAACTGWTTTGAGTCTCCCTGATTTGAGTCTTCTTTGGGTGCAATGTCACATCCCARCTTAAGGGTTAGTAAAAGCTTTTATTGAGTATTTTCCACACCTGGTAGTTTATACAAACTCCCCCTGTGGATATCTCTCAACTTTCCWAAGAAAAGAGACAGTTGCTATTGTCCTGAACAAATTTCCAATCAGATGTTTGGTGAAGATCAGAGAGGAAGGCATTAAATGTCTGCTTGCACATGATTAATTGGCATCACTGCAGACTAAGTTGATACCTTCACTGATGTAAGGAAAAGGTTTTAGGCTTTATCAGTGACATTTTAGATCACAGTTGATCTACCATGACTCACCCAGATTAATACTTCCCATAACAAATTCAGTAAYACTGAAGAAATATAAAAGTGCCCACAATAATCCAGAAAAAAAGATTACCACTAAAAGGCATTTTTATATTTAAAAGGTATTTTTATATTGCAACACTTGGGAGCACAATTCACATGCTAAATCTGTTCCATATAGATAAAGTTTTAACAGATTTTTGTCCACAAAGGCTCAGAGACATGCAAGCACAACTCCCAAAAGGTGAAGGAATTCCCATTTTCATAGTTAGAAGTGAAAGGAGTGGGCTGGAGAGGGAAATKACTGTAGTTAAAACAGTCAAGGAGTCTCAAGGAATGAATATGCATTGCCTGACCTGAATCTATTCCAGTTTCACATGGTATGAGAACAGAACATTTGTTTCCAGATGAAAAACAAAAAAAATAAATGTGTTTCCACAGCTTTCCTGGGTAAAGCTATGTTTGAGTTTGTTTCGAGATAGCACTTTTTGTAGAATGGCTTGGTTACTATCAAATAGTTCAGAGCGCTTCAGGCTGGTAAAGGATAAAGTAGTTGGCTCACTAAAATAATATTGCTCTCGAATACTGCAAAAGAAACAGAAAAATCCCCTTAATTTCAAGAAAAAAAAACCAACTGAACACGATCAGCAGGAGACCTCTGGTTGTACTTCATTAAACAGGATGGAATTTACTGCTCGGTAAGGAAGTWCAGGATGTCAGATTTTTGCCATTTGGTACAAAGCTGGACGTTGGTGTGAGAAGCAGGTGTGACAGAGCACAGAGCTGCTCAAGCTTGCTAAAGCAAGAACATCCYGTGAACTCCTCCAGAACACTAAGACTTCATTTACTCATTTGTCATCATAAAGTCATACTTGTCAGCTTCAGCTTTCTGAACCCAAATGCTCCCAAACACAGAACTGGCACTTCATGCACTTGCCCCTGAGGAGAATGTCTGACTAATCCACCTTTTAAGGATACCTATGCTGAGCTATGAGACACAGGATTCACTCTTGTAGGAAATTCTGCACTGAGAGGGATTTAATTTTATCTTTTAAAAGCAACTCTTGGCAAGTGTCCTCATCAGCACTGCAACACAGAAGCTGTGGAAGATGGAGAAGGAAAAAGAAAAAAAAAAGGTTGGTGATATTAAGGATTATCTCTAGGAAGAAACTAAATTCACATAAAACCATGAAGCTTAGAAATCATGCTACAAAAAGGAAACTCTATCCTGTTTAGCACAGTGGCAGTGAAACTATTCTATCCCAAGAAATGAGGTGAAAAGAGTTGAGGTGAGGATTCAGAGGAAGCTATCTGGCATCTATCCCTGAGAACTGCTAAGCCCTCTCCTTCCATCCCTGCCTGAAGCCTCAACCCACCAAAGCACAAAGCAGAGCTTCCAAAAAACTAACTTATGCCCCAGCTAGGAGGGAAACCTGGAAACACACATGAACTAGGAAACAGTGAGGCTCAAGTGTATTGGGGTCATTACATCTGGTGTGTAATGGCAAGAGAGTTTGAGTGCACAGAGAGCTTTGGGGAGGTGATATGAAGAACAGGCAAAGAAGACTGTTTATTCTTAAAAAACCACCGAAATCCTAAAGTACAGAGCTTGGTCACTGCCTCCACCCAGTCACAATGTGAAAAACAGTGTGGATGTCTGAGTAGCCAAAGAGGCAACCTGGAAGGGTAGGGAAGATTTTGTGGTGGAAGCAAGAAAACAAYAAGATGGAATAAGAAAGAAAACTGTGCACATCAGCACAATTGCTCAGATGAACATGAGTATTCCCAACTTGGATGCAKAAGGCTTAAACCAGTAGGATCCAGTTTTCACAAGTTCACAGCCATCAGCAGAGACCTTCTCTCTCCAGAGAAGGGAAGAGAGRGGGAGGAGAACAAGCAAGTTAGCCAAGGAAGGCCATCTGTTAAGTGAACTTCAGCTATGAACTCAAGACCTGCCCTTACTAGGCTCAAACATTAATAGCAGTGTCCAGAAAACACCAACAGCTAAGCAGAAAAATTCCTTTAAATCAACAAAACTGAATAAAAAGGGAAAATCAAAAATGGAGATGTCTTCTTTCAAAATAAATGCTATAGCCACTTAAGTCACAAATTAAATAAAAAATTAACCTTACAACAAACTCCAAAGCAAATACACTTTATCATACCTCAGTAATTTTGAAGGCGTATTCTCATCAATTAGGARTAAGTTAACAGTTCAATGGTATGCACATGCCAAAATTTCTCCTGGCAGCATCTGTAAAGTTTAGGAAGWAGTATTTTGGAAAGATACAAGAAGAAAAGGGTGTGGGATAAAAAGCCTCTCACACACATCCCCAGCTCCTAGAAGGGAGAAAGCAGAGAATCTCAACATCAGCTCCTAATCTCATGCAGTATTTCAGAAACATGAGAAACTAGATGGCTATAACCCTCAYCACTACCCATTGTGGCACACCATCAAACTTCCTTTCTAACAGAAAGAAATGTCACCAGTGAACTGCAGGTGACAAAGACAGGTTCATTCCCTTCCTCATCTTGCTGTCCAACTCTTAGGAATATCTCATAAACAAGACAAACATCAGAATAAAGTTGTCCATTTTAAACCAAGGTTTCAGTACTACAGATTCAGCATTTAGTAAGAAGCAGGAAATAAAGGGATGTCTATCCTGATAGGAAAAATCCATGTTTTTAAGGAATTTAATCAGGCAGGGACCTTGGGAGCTCGTGAACTGCTGAAAGGTGGATCGCAGCACCCAGTACCATCAGGGTTGGAAGGTATCCAAGGATGGACACTTGAAGGCACCTCCAGGTGACCCCTTCCCAGCTCAAGCCACAACGATGGTGATGAAGCTTTTCCTGGCATCCAGGTGTAATTCTCCCTGTTGGACAGGGCATGCATTGCTCCTTCACTGAGCACCTCTGAGAAATGTCTCATTTGTCTTCTCTCAAAACCCCTGCTGGCTGCTGGACACTGTCATTCCCCYGTGCTCCTCTTCTCCAGGCTGAACAAGCCTAACTTCCTTGAGCTTTTCTCATAATCCCACGTGCTACAGCCCCCAACAATCCCAGTGACTTTTTTTTGCCGATTACTAATTCCAGATACACCAAAATTTGCAGAGGGCTCTTCACAGCTGAACAAGCTTGCCAGTACAATCATTCTGAAGTCAGCAACCTTCCTTGACATTGCCTTTATATAGTATGTTGTTGCCATTTTCCTCAACATGAAGTATGTACAGTTTCATAATTTTATCTATAAATGGTTAAATACTGGAAATGCAAACCAAGCCTCTCTACCCCAAAATAAATTCATTATATATTTAACCTGTAYAGCATCCATGCCATCAGCTACTTGGTTACACCTTTTTGTCAGATTTTAGTTTGCAGAATATGTTTGTATAGTAGATACCATATTTTCTTTACTAAGAATGGAAGAAGCCTGCATAGGTAATTATGTGGCTCCAGAAACTGCAGTGTTCGACAAAATAGCAAATGAAGCAATTACTGAAGCAAAAAAAAAAAAATAAAATCAAGAATTCAGAGGAATTCCCTTGATGGTAAAATGAACAGTCCCCTCCCTGCTATGAGAAGAATAAAAGCTAAAATATACTTTTCTGATATCAAAATTGATAGACATACTAATGACCTAAAAAGACTGAAAACACCACTTTCAGAGAAAGATTACAAAATGCCAGTCATGGGAAAACCCTCCTTCCACTCCCACCAGAGCTGCAAATCTCCCATTTAATCCTCCCCCTCTCCCTCATTTTGCAAAATAAATTATGAAGCCAGAAGGAGCCAATGTAATCATCTAAGTCTTTATCTCTTTGACAGAACAAGCCAGAGGATTGCAATGAATTATTTCTTTTGAGTTAAGGCTTATGGGTTTTTGCTTTTTCCAAAAGGGAAGAAAAAATTTCCCCTGTCAATCTTGATTGAAATGTTTCCAGGGAAGGAAGTTCTATCCTCAAATTAATGTTTTTGTCCTCATGCTGATTGCTACCATTTTGTTTACTTTTGATCCAGTTTTGATGTGACTTGGCCTGGCAGGCTCTTCCAGMTTTAACATGACATGGTTTAATTTCACTGCTAAGATAAGGGAAAGCTCTTTGAGAGACCTCACTGAATAAAACCAACTTCTCCTCCAAACCCCAGAGTTTGCAAGTGGCATTACTGTCCAGCCTATCAWGTTCACATGCTCCTTCTAGGAGTCCTGTTTCTCCCCCAGTATCTGTTCCACTGTGAAAAGTAGACATAAATTGTGTTCTGGCTGCAGTCACATCAATCTCAAAGAGAGATTTTTATATGACTCCATTTTCTATACCAAATGGTTACCATGAGGCCCTTTTACCACAGAAATCAGATTAAAAAATCMTACAGAGGATAACCAAGAACTTTTCAGAAATGATGCTTCTTAAAACAGTGGTTTTGATCCTGTGAATGTAACTCACATGCCTTTGTTCCTACATCTATAATTTTTATATYTGTCTATAATGAAATACTTTTTAAATGTAGAATAGTATTTAACCTGGATTAATGTTCTACTTGTGCCTGACTTTGTTTCCCAGAAACTTAATTCATTAATAAAAATGCTAAAACCCACACACATTTGAGAAAGAATGGATATGAAYGGAGCTTTATCATACCTCAGTTCTTAAATAATAGGAAACAAGAGCAGATGTCCAAAGGTTCTCTCTTTTCTCTCACTTCMAATGCAGAATTTGTTACCTCTAAAACAAGTCTGGCAAATATCTGACCTGTTTTTAAAGCTTCTAACATAGGAGATGTCTCAAACTGTCAAGGCACTTTATGCCAATATGTAGCATCCTCACACGCAGGAAAGCTTTTTGGGTTACTTGGAATAACTCATTTAAATCTCCCTTGCTAGGACTGTTCCCTTCAGAGGTTGTTTTTCCTAGCTCTTGATTATTCTTGCTGCTGTCATCYGGATTTCCAGTTGCCTGCACTTTTCTTGATGTTCAGTGTCAGAAGTGAACGTGCTGCTCAGCTCCTGCCTCACCAGCAGCTGAGAGAGCAGAACCRTATCATCCTGCAGACTAAGTTTCCTCTCAGACATTTCACCCCTCCTCTTTCCTTGAGGCAACATCATGACACAGTTGACTCATGTTCAGATTTATAAACAGAAGTAAACTATTACTAAATTTGTTTTCCATCTCTAAATATCCAGCTGAAAATAAAATCTTTGATGTCTGTTGCCAGCACCATGCTTGATGCCTGCCTTTAACCTTTTTTCATGGTTGTTGTAAAGTGGATTCCATTTCAGCCTTCAAGAATCCTAAAACTGGAACAATCAGGAGCTTGGATGGTTGATTTYCAGACATATCAAAAGACCACTTCCTTAATAAATAACAAAAAAAAAGCAGAGCAGAGCAATAGATGCAGACCATAAACATTTCTTGCTTGAATCTCAATTGTCTGCATGGGTGAAAGGGCAAGCTTTCAGTTAGTTTACCCCCAACCACCCTCCAACATACCAAGTCCACATGGACAATATCTGCTATTTCTTCAGGAAAAAGAAAATCAGGAAAAAAAAATCATTAAAATAAAACAACAAAGAAAGAACAGGGTAAAAGAGCTACCAATGGCAAATAGAGTATTTTTTAAAAAGTAACTCAAGTGTCACATGGAACAGCAAAAGAAACACATTCTTTATCTGCCTTCTTTTTCAGAGTTTCAGTGAGATAGAACATCTTGGAGAACAGACCCACAATTCGAAAAAAAGAGGAACCAGCAATGATCACTGAGGTAAATAAGGAAAGTGTTGAGTAGCAAACAGAGATTTCTGTCTTTGTAGTAAACCAAATTAGACTATAAAAACCCAGCAAAGGAGGGTGAGGCTACAACCCTCTRAAACATTCCTGAGTTCAGAGAGCTTGTGTTTCTCACATGTAACAACAACTGTTGTCATCTCAGACACTCCCCGTGTTCTAGAAATGTGTGTAAATAACACGCACTACCAACTGTGTTGCATTACAACTTAATAGAATATTTGATGGYTGTATTGAACATCACAATGGTTTTCCAAAAGGGATGCTGGTGTGCAAGAGAAGTGACATGATCTGTGAGCTGAGCAAGAGTCAGAAGAAGCATTTTAAACACATGAACCGTTGGGTAGGAGATATATCATGCACATGTCAGTGTGAATGTTTTCAGTAGTTTCAGTAGTTCCTAATAAAAGACATAAAAAACACCACTATGATGGAACTTTCATTTATCAAAACGGAAGTCTTAATTTTAATAAAAAATATTCCTGTTTTTTTCTAAATGCTGTTGGACAGATAGACAGTGACTAACACAATTTGTTGCTTGAAACAATTGAATTTATGTCTTTGCTCAGCACCTAGTAAGGTGCTAAAATCCACTTAAAGTTCTGGCATGGATTTTGAATTCCACAAAGTTAATTTGTCCAAGAAACTAAAAATCCCAAAGAAGCTTCTGTTGAATATCGTCCTTCTGAAATGTGTCAGGCAAACATGTTCTATTTTCTTTTCCTCTTAAGGAGTCACAAGAAACATTAAGAATACGTAAGAATTTACAGAAATAACCACTGAAGTAATACCATAAAAGACAGAAATAAGCATAAAATTAAGAGCTACAAAATGTGCCATCTCCATGGTGCCTACCAAATATGGTTAATATTTTCCTTGCCTCATATACCCTTGTAAGTTCTAGAAGACACTGTAGGCCTAGCAATATCCCTCCTTCCAGAAAGAAGTAAAAATCCCTGGATTTTTTTTCCAACTGTTGTAAACTAGAGTAGCATGAAGGAGTTTAAATGAGCCAGCTCCTGCACTTTGTACACTGAGTGCAGAAGCCATTCTTAAACCAACTTGAATTTCAAAGCTGCTTTCAAGCATTAGCAGCTACACAGTGCAAGTCCTCCTGGTTCCAGAAGGGAATATAATTTAAGAAACAGTTCTGCCTGGCTCATTTCTGAATTGCTAATTAAGGTAGATTTTACTGAAGATGTCCAAATACAGCATCTTACAACACTCAAATCTGACAGGAAAGGGAAGTACTTGTAACTGTAGTAAATATTATTAAAACCATGCTCATTTGTAATGAAAAATGCTACTGACTAACGAGAGACTAGCAGATATGAATTGCATTTTCTTTCAATGAACAMAGTTCAGTCTTTTCTACAGCTTTATTTTTCACATGTTGTCTATTAAGACATAACTTTTACAGCTTTCCTGATGCGAACCCAGTCGCAGCTGTAGGGTAAAGCTGACTTAACCACAGCCAACATTTCAGAGTCTTTTATGGAATCAAGTGTTATTTTTACCAAGATAAACACTAGATAAATTTCCACTTGTCTGGAAACAGCATATGAAAGTGTTCTGAATTCTAAAGTTCTAGTTCTGAGTCCTAGTCCAGAAAACATTCTTTAAAATCAAATTATTAGATCCCTCTGCTCCCYAACCATCAACAACAATAAGCATCTTCTAGAACTTCTTGGTTCATCTGACTTTTTTTTAAGGATGCTCTTTGCTTAATTATTACTAAAGCCTACAGCTAAAGACTACTACTCCCAGTAAAGACTAATGAAAGAAATCTAGAACTCTACATGCATGTGAGACTTACACACTTATCTTCTGTTACATGCCTCCCACACAATGCTGATAATGACTCTRATGTTTGGGGTGTGAGGTAAAACAGTACTAGGATGTTATTTGGAGAATCAAGATTTTCTTAAAAGCACTCTGAATTCCATTCTATCAGGAAACACCAGGAGGGTCTTTTCCTGGTGCTTTAACCATATGGTTAAAGTGCCTAGATTAAAATCTTGTATGTGTGACCTCTTTAATCCAGATTAATCACAGATGGTGAACACATGCAGTGTAACAACATGTACCCAGCTCACTCTCTGAACCCCTCTTAGCTGGTAAATGAATGCTTTTGAGGAGGGTTTACAGAAGTGCCCTTTAATCCATTCTCAATCAGGTAAGTGTAAAAYTACACAGTAAACAACCATCTGCAGTCTTCTAAAGGAGGACTGTTGAGATTAGGGGATAGGAAGGCACATGCAGTTAGTGACGTATTATGGCACAGAGATATGTTAGCCAGGGATTTTTTGGCTTTTTTGTTTGCTTTTTAAAATACTATTATAATTCCTTCAATTTAAAAAAAAAAAAATCACAATTTTAACTGTATGAACCAAAAAATAATGGTTACTTCTAAGAAATCTTCACTAGATTTTTCTTCTACAACATCCTTCATCACAATGCAATTCTTAGATTTGGGAGTACAGGCAGCATCTCTCTTCCATGCCTCAAAAACCAGGCAGTCATCAGGCTCCCCTGCAACACAAGAAGTGTAGATTTGTACTCAGCTAGACCAGGTACTGAGGTGGAGATGACTGATGTTCGGGTGAGCACTGCTGGCTGCTCTACAAGGTCTCCAACACAGCTACTTTTCTCTCTGCTGTGTAACAAGAAAGCCTCCTCTCCTCACCTGCACCTTCCCAGAGAAAAGAAAGTGTAAAATCCCACCCTGCGAAGGTGAGATTAGAGGCTGAGAACATTTTCTGCTGTACATCATCAAATCTCTTTGCCCTCCTACTTCAATACTCAAATCCTCCATTTATTCTTCCCGCCAAGGACTCCATGTGTCTCATCCCTCCCATGCAGTGCAAAAATAGCTGTTCCTCTCTAAGAACCATGTGCCCAAAAGTCTGCCTGCCTTTTCCAAATGTATCCTGTGAAATTCCAGCTGGTCTAACAAAAATATTATGTCTCCCTATATAACTTGTTGTCACAGTGAGACAACATACCTACAAACACTACAGCTACTGCCCCTCTCTGCCTGTTTTCCCTTCCTTCCTCCTCACTTCTTCCATAGAGAAAGAAATAGCACATTCCAGGGTATCCAGGTTTTAGCTAAGATTTAAAGTCAGGGATAAAAGACAGCTACCCAAAAAGCTGTCATTTATTTGATTTACAGGGAAAAGACAGAAACTGCTCAGCCTGCTTGCCAAAGGCCTTCTGCTCTCAGATACCTCAAATTTTGGCACCAGCAAGATGCAGAATCCACAGAAACATGGGACTGGAAAGCCCCAAGGCCACTAAGCTCAGGCTTTTGATGAATCACAGACCACCACAGCAACAGCTCTGTAGCCCACCAAGATTGCCATTACAATCAGTACCACTGCTGTCTCATTTTGGACACAGACACAGCAGGATTTTGCACTGGCCTCTCTGCAACTAAGAGRACTGTGCTAGAGTGAATCCAGAGAAGGCCATGAAGGTGATCAGAGGGCTGAGCACAGGCTGAGACAGCTGGGGTTGTTCAGYCTGGAGCAGAGAGGGCTTTGGGAAGACCTTTGAGCAGCCTTCCAGCACCTAAAGGGGGCCTGCAAGAGAGCTGGAGAGGGAGTTTTAACAAGGGCATACAGTGACAAAGGGGAGTGTCTTTAAACTGAAAAACAGCAGGTTTAGATTAGATTTTAGGGAGAAATTCTTTTCTGTGAGGGTGGTGAGACACTGGAACAAGTTGCCCAGAGAATCCTCGGAAGTGTTAAAGGCCAGGCTGGATGCAGCTCTGGTCCAGTGGAAGATGTCCCTGCCCATGGCAACAGGGGTGGAACTGGGTAATCTTCTAGGTCCCTGCTATGATTCCATGACACAGCTCTCCAACAGCCTCAGCAGAAAAGTGGCCCAGGTTTGTGCACCCAGATTTATTATAAAAGTGTGGGCCCCATCTTCTCCCAGGCAATTCATTCACATCCCAGAGAAGACAGCACGCTCTCTGCAGAGCCAGGCTGGCTCTTTGCAAGAGGTGGTTGGCAGCTGTAACTCCAATAGGGTCTCTACCACTGCTACCAGGCAAGAATCACTCCAACAAGATTTTAATCCTGAACTCTTSCTCATTTACAACTAGGCCAAGGAGCAGTAATCTGTCACCATCTGTAAGTCTCAGACTTGTGCCTGGGGCTGAGTTTCTGCTCTGATCACAGACGGATCCCAAGGACACAGTGGACACCCACCAAAAGACAGCCTTCCTGTCAATACACACTATGGGGAGTATTCTTCAGTTTTGGCTTATTTGTGCAGGATTTACATCCTCAGAACGTGCACCGATGCATCACATAAAAGTCATGAGCTTCTAGTTTTGATTCAGAGGACAAGCAGAGACTTTAACCTTCAACTGGATGTTTTCATCAGTCTACTCACATTTATTCACCCATGCAAAATTGTCAGGCTTCTTTGTCATTCGCTGCAGGAAAGTCATAATTACCCATAAACCTTAAGTTCTTRTATAGATTTTAATTAAATGTGTTTATAAACGGCTTTGTAACATTACAGACAACATCTGAATCTCCAGGAAAGCCCTTAGGAAGCATTTAGAAGTAAGAATTCATAAACAAAAACACACCTGGAAAAAGCTAGATAACTGAATGTTTTGGCAAGCCCCCAAAAATGCTTTTCCTGGCAGCAAGCAACATCCACCACAGACTCTGATTTGTCATCTACTACTTTTAAAATAATGAGGCAAATCCATTAGCCCCCAAAYACCATCTTAAGCAAAAACTTCACTCAAATCAAGTTCCCAGAAAAACTGAGCTGGGAAATCTACTCTTCTCCATTCCTGTCGCTATTGAAAGTTTATTCTTTGGAGTAATGATGTGACAAAATCAARTATTTGGTAGTTATATTTATTCTTGATTAGTCCAGAGGTAATATGCAAATTAACTCAATTTAATGAGGTACAGTGTCATCACAATCAGGCATAACTGAATCAATATGCAATCAAGAGTCTTCACAAATAGAAGTTTCATCATGTAAGTTAGCTCAGCTTATTCTTTGATGTAAGCACACATCATCCTGCACAGGAACTCCAGTTTTTACACATGAAATAACCTACAGAGCAGTGAGCCCTGCACATCCTACTCACTCACTAGGGAAGAATCAAACTAGCAGAGAACTGACAGCAACCAACATATTTAGTAACCAAAGCCTGTCCTCCTACTCTGCTGCACTTCCTGTTCCTACCATCACATGAAAGATGCCATCATTCAGTATTGCCAGCCTTGCTCCATCACTATTTCCACTCTGTTTTCATTCCAGTTCTTACTTTGATACACCACTTAAGTACAAATGTACCCAATSGGCACCTTTGTGGAAGATTTCCAGGACTGTGCAGCACCAGGTAGCTCACATTTATGACAGCAGAACACAGTGGGAGGCACCACAAATCTATTGGCCTGATCAATAGCTGATGATCATCATACTACTTGAAAGAGAAAGTACTTTTTTCACATATGTTTAATCAGTGAGGCATGACTCCTAATTTTTGCTTTGCATCTGATTTTGTACCAATTGGTTTATATTTTCCTGCAGAGGCTTAGAGAAGAGTATACACGGTTCATAAACAAGAGACTTTAGAGGGAAGAGGAAGACTTCCAAGTTTGTTACYGCTGCAGTAATGGCTTTCAGTGGTTTACTGACTACATATAATGGAGTTGTAAAAAACAAAGGGTTTTTCTGTTTTTGTTGCTGCTATTCAGCTTATACTGGCCATAGAAATATCAGGATCTTTACAGAAAAAAGATATTCAAGTGGGTCAAAGACTTGACATTAAGAAGAGAACCCTGGACAACTTCAACAGCAGGCAAGCAATTCAACCTCTTCAGCAAAGTCACAATGACTGTCTCCAAGTCCACAAATATGCCTGAGTCTGCTGTACTAAAACAGCCTCCAGGGTAGTCCTGGTTTTCAACTTTTAACTGTAAGGTGAAAGCTRGAAACAAGGAGCAGCACAGCATCACCACCACTTTATTAGCTCACCAATGACTGGCTAGTAGGTCATCCCACAGACCATAACCTAAAGGCTTTCTGCTGGAACCAAACACCTCTAGGAACCAGTTAACTTGGCASGATTTGTGAAGAGTAGCAATAAATGAATGAATGAACACTAAGACACTCATTTCCACATAAGCATAATTAATGTATCCAACTATGGAGCATAAGACTGACATTATCTTGGAAAAGCTCCAGGGGTCACAGGCACGATACAGAAAAGGAAGCTACAGAAGGACCTACTGTATTTGCTTAATAAATCTAYTGCACAGACTGCTGTCAGTGGATTTTGTTCCAAGAAACTACACAAACAAAACAGCCTTTGCAGACAGAAGACAGGGAAGGGTTGGGAGAGAGGCGAGAAGGATTCAATCTCATGATCTCTAACAAAGCTGAACAGCTGAAATGGTCATGGACAATGTCTGTGGAACTCATGAATTTTCTGAATTATTGTGACAAACCTCAATTTCACAACCTGAAGGAGAAAATGACCACTTCTTTAAGAAACCAAGAAGTGACACAGTTTTTCATTTAAACATGAGGATGTATTTAAAGAGACAACCTTTTTTGTTCAGCCTTTTCCATTMTTTGAAACATTATTAATCATTTTCCAAGATGGGAAACATTCACATGTTGCTTATAATTCCTTTTCTAGTAAAATAAATTGACTCGATTGTACACAATCTGCTTTCCTACAAGATCACTGGAGAACTCTAAATACACACTTAAGTCTGATTTTTCACATTACCTCCTCAAATCACTTTAGTTTAGCTAWTAGGCTTTAACTGTGCTGTCTTTGCATGGAAGTATAAATGTTAAGAATACAAAAAAGATTTCTTCAGCAGATATTCTCCCAAGTTTAAGATTGTATACACTGCAAGTGTAAGGATGCCTTAATATTACACAAAAAAATAATGTTTCTTCATTCAGATTTAGGAATATGAAAGATGCCAAAGGATAATCAGTTCTTCTTATATCCTTCAGCTATGCTGCCTTTCAGTAAAATTTAATTAATATACCCCAAAAGGTGTTACTTTCATATCAGACTKTCTGGACAGTAATCATRGAAACAGARTATTAGGTAAGGTGTTTATGTAGGRTACTACTGTCTCTTTCAAAGTTGTCCCAAGGAGACATTTTAGACAGGACTCTCAGATGACTCAGTAGATGGCAAAATTCCCTGTACTGCCAATTATTAATTAAAGCTCATTCTGGAGAATTAAGCTCACATACAAGTGTCTCTCGTAACCCAGAAACTCCTTGCAATCACAGCCTTGGCACATTATTCTGAAGTTTATTACTTTTCAACAGGCTTAATTTTTTTAAGAAGTATTTTTTTTTCTTTCAGTTACTGCTGTTAAGAAAGATTGGTATTGCTACCCCATTTTACTTTTGCAACAAGAATTTGGCTTTTAGGAAGAGAGTAGTACAACTCTGAATTGCTAACAGGCACTAAACAGAGGTGGCAGTAATCAGTAATCACAGTTTCAGATAGAGAGAGATAAATAGTAAGGATAGACAGATGTGTGTGTGTATATATATTTGGRTATGTATGAACATGAGTATATAAGAATACAATACATATATACATAAAAATGTTAAAACATGGACCTTACCTATAAACCCCTGCAAAAAAAAACCAAACAAAAGCAAAAATCCCACTTCATAAACTCCAAATCTCACACATTCCTGCCCCCAGCTTTCCATTTTCCACATCTACCACGATACGCTTAAAGCATCTGCAGATGTCAGAATAGCACGCCCCTGTCTCCTTCAACACGTAACCCTGACCCACTTCACTGCACAGCTCTAGTGAAACAGGCTCCAAATATTTCACTCTGCAGCTGGTCTTTAAGCCCTAATAACCAAGGGAGGCTGAAGTCACTCTCTAATCTCCTAATGTGTAAGAATCAACAGAGCTCCCCTTTGAGCAGCCAGCCTACGCCGGAGCACAGAACAGATTGTGTCAAGTGACAGCTGCTTTCTGGCAGAACACGCAGGCTCCCTACCAAGAAAGGGAGGCAGGAAGCATCACTCAGTTGAGGAAGAGGTTGCCAGATTTAAAAAAAAAAAATAAAAAAAAAAAAAAAAAAAAAATTCAGCCGTTTGAAAAAGATCCATGCAGGTCTAAAGAGTTGCCTGCATATAGCCCAAACATATATACTCTGTTGCCATCTCATCTTTACCTCTCCTCTGTTGCTTGCCTTTAGCAGGAAGAAAGTTTCCCACAAGGACTATTTGCCTATGTATCTGAATGGTGTTTCAGGTATTATGGCTGCTCTACAGAGAGAAATAATAAAGGACTGTCAAGCTCTCTAACTGGTTAAACCAAGTTTGAAATTGAACATGTCATACAGATACTCACTTTTCTTCAGAAAAGAATTAGGTGTAAGAAAATGAGCTGCAGTCTGGTGATTGATCAGGGATATTACTATGTGCATATACACGTGCACTAACACCTGGAAGCATGTTTCTTTTAATTGTGTCAGCATTCAAGAACAAGGCATAGAATAAAAAAATGGTTTCAAGGCTCCATGTTCTGACCAAGTTGTGCGAATATTATTTTAATTTGGAAGTATCCACTAAATACAGTTTAAGAGCAGTCACAGCTCAGTTCAAGTAAGAGGTTTCTGAAGTTATAGCAGCATTTGTTCTGAGTGCCTACAATGTTCTGCAGCACAAGGTTAGAATTTTTTTTTAAATGCTACATTTTTGAAAACAAGTTGCTGGAAGTACTTTTGTACTTCTGGACGTATTGGGTTCCAAGCTGAGGGGAAAAAAATTCAACCCAAGCACCTTTTCCACCTCTGTTAAAGAAATAGAAACAAGAAACCTCCCCAAGAAAATCTTGGCAACAAAGCAGCAACTGATTTTTTTAGAGGGCTGTCTAGATATTAGGGCTGCAATACTTGACAAATTTGCATTCATATCCTTTAGCTGTATGATTTAAGCCCTTGTTAGCTTGACTTCAGTCCTGCTTAAAACATATGTCCATATGTTACAGATACAGCAAGCTAACAACTAATTGCTTTGTCAAATSCACATTTATGTTTAAGCAGCCAACATACAGACCACACGAAGGGATTTTTACCTATTAGTTTCAGCAGGATGAAGAAAGAACTATAGAAGTATATGGAATTAAGCATTTTTAGAGGAAATGCACTTTGCAGGTTTACAAGTCACAGGATATTCTGAGTTATAAGAGACCCGCAAGGMTCATCAAGTCCAACTCTTAAGTGAATGGCCCACATGGGAATCAAATCCATGACCCTGGTGTTATTAGCACCATGATCCAACAAACTGAACTAGGCTGGTTGTTCCTTCAAAAGGAGGTCCCATACATCAGACTCAAACCAGTTACAATACTATTATGGTCAGTGAAGAATGTTAAACTGCAGACTGCAATCCTTCAAGAGCTCGAAAATGGCAAATGGGTGTAATGTAAATACACCAGACATTAACAGTTCAGTTTGTGGGTGAAAGAGAAGTCCYTGCCCCTAAGAATAAACATACCTACAAACTGATCTGATAATAGGAAGAGTTTTGCAACACAAGATAGTACTAATAAAACAGGAAAGATGGTTACAAAATCTGCTCTTGTAAGAGTTCTRATTGCATCATGAATTTAAGAGATTATAAATTATCGTCTTTACTGCTTCCTCCTGTGCTTTAYATTCTGTTTACTGGACAGAAATAGCATGCAAGGAGTTTGTAGCTTCAGCAGTGTCCCACTTGGCCACCAAAGGCCACATGCCAGCAGTGGGGCACCTCTGCAGAGCCAATGCTCCAGCCCACAGGACAATTCCAGAGYTGAGGCACCACTGGGGCATGTGAATGGATTCAGAATCCAGTGCTATGTAACCAAAAGCTGCTGCTGCTGCTTCTGAACTGTCAGTGGTTGGACAGACATTTTCCATTGCAATTCCATGATGCTCTTCTAGTTTTGCATCTGTGCTCATGAATACACTGCAGCTCAGTGCCAAATTGCAACTGTTCTCACAAATATTCCTTTCTAGCCAGATACCAAGTACTTTTAAAGCTGGTCTCTGATCAGGATGARGCTAGTTCAGTTACTATTCTTAATTCTGGGTCTCTATTACACAAGCCCACACAAATACTTCAGCCCAGAGCCAGGAATTCCCCTTCATTTTCCATCACCTCAGCCTGCACCATCTGGTAAATAAAAATACAGAGTCTCTCATCTTAGAGGAGCAGCTTATCGAGACACGGGTTATAACATTTTCTTGCTGCGTGTCCAGCCTGTGGAATTTCGGTCTCATCTGCCTTCCTGTTTCACCTGGGAAGTTCTCCTTTTCTCCTGGCTGGGACTAAAGGCTGAGATGCCTCCAGAACAAGACTTGGAACAGCAAGTTCATAGCCAAGAGTGCAGTTCATCACCCAAAGAACCACAGGGAGAGCCCCATGGCCTTGTCCTTGCAAGGCTACAACAACAAGTAGCCTCTTATAATGAATGGAATATATACCTTGAAGAAATCAATAACACAGTAAATGTAAAAACCCCACAGTACTGTTTCCATGGATGTCTTTCAGTGTGGTGGTAAATGTTTTCTTTCCTCTTTTTTTACATGGGAGTTATCATTTATGAYTTGTGGAGACCTAATAACTTCAATGTTTGACTATTCCAGAAGGTCTGACAAATAGAGATGACAAAATTTTGTCTGTGAACAGTTCCAGAAGAAAGTTCACAGAAACTTAACAACCATAGAAAGGTTACTGCCACCATTCTGGACCTGAGAAGGATTTAGTCTAACACAAAGCAGCCTTAAAGACCATATACCAGTAACTTTTTAGGAAAGCAATAATAGCTTTTGTCAAATAATATRTCGGTCTTTCTAACTGCACAGTAAAACAAGGGAATGTTTTGGGCTTTTTAAAATGGCCCAAAATCTACCCTCACAGTTAACAGCTATTCAAAAATACAGTTACAAACTTCTCCTAGCCAAGTACAGCATAAAGGTATTTTTTCCACTACTGCTTTTCACAGATCTCAAGATCACAAAGCTTTTGCTCAAAACCTAAATGCTAAGGCATTGAACTTGCAGGACAGTGGTGTTTAACAGATGAACATGTATGTCTGAACGACTGCAAAACAAGAGGGAGAGAACAGCCTAAAAGTGACTTTGCTATATTTAGGAATGGCACAATCAATACAATACAAACATCAACTGCACAAATATAACTCGGGTTAGTCGCCAATGCCTGGAGCCAGTACATCTGCAGAGAAAAGAAAAGTAAATAAATAAATAAAYAAACAGTTAAATCAGTCTGGTAACATAARGGAAAAGATTCCAATAAAAGAATTTGCCAGGCACAGAAGAAATGCTTTCTTTCTTTTGGGGGAATTTACCAAATSTCATCACAAGTTTAGCAATCTCTTAGCTGTTCTTCATACGCTTACTTTGATTTTGCTTTAGCTAGTGTGAGACTGTTAAGCAGCCAAAAATATTAAGGTGATACCACACACAGGCTCAAAATGACATGAAAAAATAAAATAGCAGCAATCTAACAACCTCTACTGACAAAATAACTGCCTTTGCAGCTCAGAGAGAAATGTTCTATTATAATCTGGATGCAATCAAATCCCTGGTGGGTTTGTAAATCATTGCTAAGAATAATCTGTCTGGTTGTTTACACTATTTAGAAGAATAGTGGTGTCGWCACCCAAAGTTTGATTTCCATGCTGGCCTGAACTCTTTCTTCTGAAACTGTTCACAGACAAAATTTTGTCATCTCTATTTGTCAGACCTTCTGGAATAGTCAAATATTGAAGTTATTAGGTGCCGATAACTCCCATGTAAAAAAGGAAGAAAGAAAACATTTACCACCACACTGAGAGACATCCATGGAAACAGTATTGTGGGGTTTCTACATTTATGTGTTACTGATTTCTTCAAGATTTACATCCCATTCATGATGCAAATGTCATGGTCATGAAAACAGATTTGACTAGTACAGTTTGGATGCGAGTTTTTTTTGGTTTTTTTGGGTTTTTATTGTATGGTTGAGGTTTTTTGGGGTTTTTTTTAATTTGTTTTGGTTTTGGGTTTTTTTTGGTTTTGTTTTGCTTTTTTGTTCTTGTGCTTTTTCAAACTAAAAAGTTATCACACAGTATAGTATTAACCTCTACCAGCTAGTTTTAATGACTGCAATTTTATCCACTGGCAGGAAAGAGAGGGGAAACAACAGTTGAAGGCATCTGTTTCCAAATGTTTGATTGGATATGGTTCAAAGAGTCTGCAGTCCAACTCTTCAAGAAGAGGTGCTCTTATTWAATAATACAAGTCCTTTGTATATAATCTTGCACCTGCTCTTTTCATACTGYTCTTCACTTCTTGATGTTTCTGAGTCACAGCAGCCAAGAGTAAGGAACCTAAAAGGTGCTCCCAAAATGCAGAACACATAAATCTGTTGCTGTGGGTGGTTGGGAGTGACTAATTCAGTGCATTTAAAATTAGTAATTGTACTTACATGGTCTGAGTTTATAAGGACACATTATTTTGGTGCTGCTATTACAACCAAACTAAATTTAATGTGGAATCACATTTTTGTTGTTGCTGCCATTACATATAAACGACATTTATTATGAAATCAGGTAAACAAATACATGCRCCCTCTTATCTGTATTATCTCCATTTATCCCTGGGATTTCAATTGATACTGCTATAAYTTATTCCTGTATTTAGATGGATATTCTTTTATAGCCCCTAGACCAAGCTTCAATGTTAAGGCAAAAAGCTTTTGAACCTTAGCTGTCCCTGAGTAAGATTTGGAAACCTTGCCATCTCCACCTCCTCTCACTGAAGTGAACCCTAGATCCAGGGCACTGTGTTCAAATAATCAAAAGCCACCCACATTGTTTSTTTATTTTTCTCACTTTTTGAACCATAGTAGTATGAATAGAATACCAGAGAGAGAATACAAGTATTTCCAAATAGTCAGAAATAGGCTCTTTTCAAGAGCTTTATTAGTAATCCAGCTCTGCTCCCATTGAAATTACTGGGACTGTTATCACTCCCTTGGAAAAAAAAACCAAACAAACAAAAAACAAACCAACCAGAAATGAATGGCTCAACTAAGAAAATGTTACATACTTCCACAAAAGTTTTCCTGAGACACTCAGGAACTCAATGAAGAGTTTCATCTAACCCTTCCCTGATGCTGTTTGCTTTTCCACTTACTCCAAACACCCAAAAGTTCCGACATCACCCATGTCAGAAGTGCCATAGCCACCCAAGTGCCATAGCCACTTTCTTCTTACAACAATGAAAGAAGAATGTTTTCGTCCAGTGAGAAATTACCAAGGGAAACAACTGATGAGCATTTCAAATAAAGACAATAGTTGGTGAAGAATTACCTGAGGAGGGTTACTAAGCCCTGGAACCAGTCACTCAAGACAAATTTCAGAGTTAAGCATTTGTTAATTTTACGCATAATAAACTTGTGAAACTCATCTGGCRTAAACAGCCAAGATATGACATGCTTTAGCATGCAACAACATTGAGCTGTGGATGTGTACCATAAGCAGAGCCTAAATGTAAAAAGACAGCACACAAAGTTATTTTTAAATCTATTTCAGAGAAACTGTCTGAGGTAGGAGGGTGTCTCTATTCATTTTAATGGTTTCTCACATATAAGAACAAACTTTTAAAGCAGTTTTGTTTATTTGTTTAGCACAGAGAATTCCTCCAAGGGAGACTAATATTTATAACAATGCTAGTCAAAGTATTCAGTCCCCATYCACAAGATCATCCCTCCAACTGAGGAAAGCAAGAAACAAATARCCCCATCTGCCAAAACCAGCCCAAATTGTTTCTATTGTTGATTTCTTTTGAAGTCAATGATACTGGAGCCTCAGGCAAATGCTTACCAACCAGGTCYCCCATCTTAGTTTTCCAAATAGCTATCCAAGCAAGGTTTTGAGCTTTGTAAACAACTAAGCCTTTRYGAAGAGAGTATGTTTTWAACYRATCCAACTAAATTATGAACAAGATCAAGTATTACTCAAGTGCTGCCTTTCAAAATGCAACAGCTGAAACTTTGGATTCGGATTAGSAAGAGCAAATGGTTCTCAAGGGGAGGCTCCAGCCAGTAATGTTTATTTTCTCCTCCACTTTATTTTATAAATGCACCTAGGGATCACTGTGACTGGACCAGCAGCTATGGAAAACAATCAATACCCATCATCACCACACACAATGCAAACACTAGAAACACACACATAAATCACACATATGGTTCCTATGACACAGACCCTTCAAAGTGAGGGTCTCTGTTTACACGCAGTACAACTCCTATCCATCAGAGCAGCTTATGAGCATTTAGAGCTGGAAATGCTCTTACCCTGAAAAAGTAGCCTTGTATTAAGCAGGGCAGCAGATAACTCTGCTATTGATTTGGGCACAGCGATCCTCTCAGAAGCATTCATATAGAAGCTTGGTTTTCAAAACTTGGGAAAGAGAAATTTAATTTTCATAGGCCTTAAACACTTACTAAGTTTCTAATTCTAGGACTCAACCATCCTTCCACGTTCCCTTAAGAGCTATTTCAAAATGGGAAGGATGGACTCCAAACTTCTTTCGCAGAAACATTCTACTGGAAACAGCAGCTTCCTTGCACACCCACTCAGATGTGTAAGTTGTGGCAACTTGTCATAGAGGAATTTCACAGCATCCCATACTTCTTTCACCATCTCCCTCAAACACATCAGTTAACTCTATGCTGTGCTCTTAAAATTTGTGACATTAGACACCTGAAGCTAAATGAAATATTGAAATACATTGAAGTACTGTAGTTTTGTGGAAAACTGAAAAATTCTTCTGGCTATTTTTTGAGGACCAGAGATGGAAAGAGCAAAAGCCTGGGTTTGGGTTGCATTAAATTTACTTTACCCTTTTTACATGGTTTTAAGACAATGGAAATAAACTATATCCCTTATGAGTTTACTCACAGATAGGAAACTGTGAACTACTGACTTTACAGTCCACAGGACCTACCAGCTCTTGGTTCAACCTATTTAATTCACCAAGCTATAAGAGTGTACACACCCTTTACAATGGAAAACCTAGATTAAAAAAAAAGTAAAATACCCCAGGAGCATCCCAACAGAAAAGGACACAGTTTAGCTCAGCCACGCTGGTAAAATTAGGCAGGCAATTTTGCTACATTGCCTTTTTAGTTATTTGCCTAGCAGAGCATACCTTCCTTAAAATACGTTTACATTTTTCCCCCCATGGAAAGTTCAATCCACTCAGACTGAATGATTTTTACTGCTTACACACAAAAAAGAAGTATCTGGGAGTAGTCTGCCTTCTGGTACACACAGATACCTTGGAAATCAAATCCAGGTCAGATCTGATGTTGGTGTGTACACATGTATAGACAGAGGGGCTGTTGCTCACACCTTGCCATGATAACATGACTTGGCAAAYGCAGAGGGTCAAATGCCTCAGCTCTCCCGCCATCCACACTGTGCTGCTATAATTGGTCACCAGCAATGTGACACAGACAAGGTTTGTACATTCACACTCAGCTGGCACATGTCCAGGCAAGGCCTGGGGAGCCAGAGCTTCCCAAAAGTCCCTGCTAGACACACACAGTTGGAAGAAAGCCTGCAAGACTGAAGATTAACAGTCTGCAAAAAGCTCTCCAACACCCAGACTGCGTTGGCCAGATGAAAAGCTCGTCCCCAGATTTCCAACGAGTCTGTCAGACACCAGAGCTGGCAGCACCGGAGGCCAACAGCATAGCTCTGTTTCCAGGCTGCTTAGATAACAACTGTGCAGCCAAGGGATGCACTGGGAGAAGTTATTTTAAGTTGCAATTACTTGTTCCTACTTATCAAAAGAGCCGGATGAGCACAGTCATTGCTGCTAAGAGCTTCCTTTTCTCTTCTGAAAGAGCAACAGGGATTTTAGTCATGGCAACTAAAGACAAAGTAAACAGCACCAGGTGAAGAGTTAGGCGCACCCTGCTGCTGCTGCTACCACACCAGTGAACTCCAGTATCTTCCACTC